>NC_084465.1:37018016-37329555 GCF_027409185.1 Cynocephalus volans
TATCAGGTAGAGGCCATGGTCAAGGCAGTGAATATGACTATGACAATGCACATGACAGGCATGGGGAGATTACGTGTGAGACATACCAAGAAATATTCAGGACTGAATGAGAATTTTGAAAGATTCTGAGGCTGTTCAAACTTAGGCTGATAGGGAAAAGATTTACTAAAATTTGGTTTGTTTCTTTTAATGTAATTTTATTATACATGGTTACCCATGGGTCACATCTGTAATAAAAAACTAATTTTCATTAGAAAACATTTTACTAGAGCATCTTCTTCATAAGTAGAATATGTATTGTATAGAAAACTAGAAACAAACATATACAATGAAAAGTACTGTCTCCCACCACATGATTTTTCCCACCTGTTGTCCTGAGAATGAGTTACCATTCATTGTGTTTGCCCTCTTGTCATTCCTATAAAGTAAATATAATGAGATTGACCTCAATGTATTTTATTTACATGACTAGCAAAAAGTATATAATAATATTGTAATATTAATTTCAAGGTCCTTAGATGAAGGTTGTTTTATAAATCTGGTGATTACATCTATTTATATGTTAATTTTTATATTTAATTCACAACAAGGAAATGTTCACCATTTTCTCACATTTATTCATGAATTCATTCATAATTTTGACTGCCTAACTTTTAAGCACTGTACTTCATCAAAATCAGACATTCTCTTACACTAAGAAACTTCTCTAGTTTTGGTGTTGTCTATTAAACAGAAATAAAAAGTAAGTTCAAATAAGCCTTTAGTCTTCTGATAACATCTTTGAAAACTTGGCAATCCTCTTAGATTAATACAATCTGTTTACTAAGTTGACTCAGGTACTTACTTTATACTTTCTTTTTTCTTTTGTTAAATATCTAATGTGATAGAATCCAAGACAGGACACCAAAAGCTAACAAGTTAATTTTTCATAAATTTTAATACTGTTTCAAATTGATGTTACTTAACATTTTTATGATTAAAAATACATTAAACAAACAACTTTAAAATTAATCCTTAATTAAAAATTGATTATATGTATGATTTCCAAATGTGAGATTTTAAATAATTTACATAGGTGGAAAACAAATTCAAAGTAATAACAATTAACAGCTATTAAATATTCAATACACTTTGATTTGCATAATGCATTGGATATTAGTGTGGGTCAAAAGAAAAAGTTAAAATGAAGGCAAAATTAATGTAAAGCATAAATCTAAGAATAAAGAGAAAGCTAATGGACAGAAAAATTGTATTTTACTGTTTTTGTGTTGTTTATAAAATATATGAATCAAAATTAAAACTAGTTAGTTCCTGATAAAACAGTGAACTAACATAGACTACCTGTTATACTGACTCTGTAGAAACTATGAATGAGAGATAGCAATCTAAGGAACTATTATTGGAATAAGCGTGTGGATGCGTAAGAAAGGAAGTAGCAGAACCTTTGTTAAAGGGGTGCTAAATCAGGAAGTGAAGATCATATAACCTTTCAGGTTGTTCTATTTATTTACAAAGATATTTACCTATAAATGATATAAGCATCCTGTTCTAGACCTTGTTGTTTTCCTCTTTTATTAAATAGCGTTGTTCTCTGATTCATTACGTATATAGTTTCCTGGTATTTTTCTGTTGTTTGTTTGTGGGAAGTTGTACGTAAGTTTTTAGCTCAGTGAATATTCATAAAGTGAACACATTCATGTAAACACCACTCTGACTTAAAACAAAACAAAGCAACAATATTAGCAACACCCAAGAATCTCCCACCATCCTTTCCCAGTCTCTAACCGTGTCATCCCTCAGGATAACTTCCGTTTTTTAACTTTATACAAATTGAATTACATATTATGATTTGTTTTGTATCTAACTTTTTGTGCTCACCATTATGCCTGTAATGTTGTGTTTAGCTGTAATTTGTTCATTCTCATTGCTGTTACATGAACATATTGTAATATATTTATCAGTTTTACAATTGATGTACATTTGGACTGTTATCCCTTTATAGGCTCTAATTAATGGTCATGCTTTGAACATTTTTCTACACTTCTTTTGGTTAACTTATGCGTACAGTTCTGTTGGGTATATCCTTAAGTTTAAGAGAAGAACTTCTGGGTCACAGGGCATGCAGATATATTCACCTGTAGTAGATACTGATAGTTTCCAAACAATTTGTAGCAGTGTACATTTCCCCAAGCACTGCAAGAGAGCTCCACTCACTCCACAACTTTGACATTTTCCTAAACACAAAATTGCTATTTTGACTTTTTTTTTTTTACTTCAGCCATTTTTGTGTGTGTTTTTTATTAAATATATTAGGAGATTTATTGGAAGGAACTTTTTATGCAATTGTGGTGGCTGGCTAGGCAGGTCCAGAATCCATACAGCAGTCCATCAGAAGAGCAGGCTGCAATTCTCAGGCACTGGCTCAAGCTTTGGCCCACATAGAGAATTTCTTTTACTTTATTATTTTATTTTTTATTCAAAATATTTTGTGGGCTTTTAGTGATATCACTTTGTGGCTTGAATTTGCATTTACATGATCACAAATGGATTTGAAAAGGTTTTTTGGTTTGTTAGCTTATTTTTACATATTTTGGGCCATTTGGACACTAAAAGAGTGTCATTCCCGTTTAAATATTTTGTCTAATTTTATCCTGGGTTTCGTACCTTTTCTTATTGATTTGTAGATATTCTGTATACATTCTTATTATGTGTACTTTGTCAAATAGTCATTCTGTAAATATTTCTTCCCACTCTGTGCCTTTAATTTTCCATCTTTTAATGGTATCTTTTGATAAACAGAAAATATTAATTTTAATGTAATTTGATCTAATGTCAGTAATTTATGCATCAGATTTCACAGATCTTTGTTTAATACAATGTCTCAAAAATATTCGTTTCCTTTTAATAGCTTTATTTTTTTACCATCTACATTTAAATCTAAAATCTATTTTAATTTTATTATTTTCTAGGAAATAAGAATTGAAACTGATTTCTCTTTATATATACAGATATACAGCTGAAACTTGTATCATTCTATAAGAGGACAATCCTTTCCCCACTGCAGGACAGAGTCATCTTTTTCATACATAAGGTGTTAACATACATGTGAGTCTTCATCTGGACTTTAGAAGAGGTTCCAGTTTTCCATTTGTCAAACCTTTACCCATACAACAGCATGATTTTCTATAATCTTATAGTAGACTTTGGAATCTGTTGATGTAAGTCTTCCATTTTGATATTTCTGCTCAAAATTACCTTTACCTTTTATTGAATCTAATATTAACTTTCCTATTTTGGCTCCAAAAAAAAAAAATAATAATAACCTGCTGAAAATTTGATTGGGATTGTGTTGAATCTACAGATAAGTGGGAAAACTGGACATTTTCACAATATTGACTCTTACAAAATGTAAAATAGAACATTTTTCCATTCATTTAGGAATGTACTATCTCTATATAATATTTTTTTAGTTATTTTAAAACATTTAATTACTGTATATGTTTGAAATATCAAAATATAGTACTATTACTATTTTGTAAAGTCAATATTACTTTATATTTATCTATATACTGTCTCTTCTTTGGTCATTTATTCTTTCCAATTTTTTGTTTATTCCTGAAATATTTTTCCATGTGTCTGAAGAACTATTTTTTATTCAAAATATTTTAACTTTTATTGTGTGTGTTTGTAAGGTACAGTATGTTGTTTCAATACATGCATATACTGCACAATGATTCACTTAGGGTAGATAGCATGGTTTTGTACCCATTATTTTCAATATATTTTAGAGTATGTAGCTACTGAAAATGAATTATCTCAGTTTTCATTTACCTGAAATTGTCTTTATTTTTCCCTATTTAGAAAGAACGGAATTGTTCAGTTTAGAACTGTAATTAATTTCATTGAACACTACATAGCATTCTTTTATTTTCTGGCTATGATCATCTCTGTTGAGAAGTCAGAACTCAGAGTTACTGTTTTTCCCAAGAAGAAAATGTCTTTTCTTTTGCTGATTTTCCTTTTCTCTCTGTGTTTCTCAGCAATTTGATTATAATGTGTCTAGGTATAGTTCTCATTGTATTTTTCGTGTTCATTTTGTAGAGCTTCTAGAATCTGAGGGTTAATATCTTTCATCTGTTTGGATAATTCTGAACTACTGTCTATGCGAATATATTTTTCTGGATCTTATCTTTTTCTTTGATTCATTCTTTCCCACCTCATTCTCTCCTCTCTCTTTTCTCTCTCTGTCTCTGTCTCTGTCTCTGTCTCTCTCTCTCTCTCTCTCTCTCTCTCTCACACACACACACACACACACACATTTTTTCAGTTTTTCTATTTTTGTTTTCACTTGAATATGTTCTATTGACTTGTCTTCCAGCTCATTTATCATGTCTTCTGCTGTAGTCAAACAGCTGTTAAGTACATTTAGGAATTTCCATATTTTGGTTACTGTGTTTATGTAGAATTTACTTTTAGTTTATTATTTTACATATGTTTACTATATATTGCCCATAAAAACCCAATCCCCATTTTTTAAGGTATTATGACGTAGTCAATAGAGGAAGAAAATTATACTCAATGCTTTGCAGCATCTCTGAAAAAATTGCAAAGAATTCTGACAGCCTTCAGCCACCTATAAAATAAAAGAAAACAAGTTCATGGAGGTAGTAGCAACAGTTATAAAGAAGAAAATTGCCAGTAAAGACCTATTTTGAGTAAATTTCATTGTTTAAACAGCTGGCTATGAAATAATGTTGATAAAGCTATAAGAGTCTCCTAGTAAAGCTACAAAAGTGAAAATCAATTATACGCCAGCCACAATTCCAAATAGTCTTATTGTTGGCTCAGTCTTTAAAGATGCTGTGTTTGCCTATGTCAAGCACAGTACAGAAAGTTAAGAGAATAAACAAATACACAAACAAAATCTTCTTTGCTTTCTCATAAATAAACCCATATAGGTAGAGAACATGGTATTTAATCAGGCCAATTTGACTGGTGAGACTTTTCGAAAGATGACCTAAAATATATCATACACTCTCCATTAACAGAGATAACTGAAGCTTGTATTAATGAGTACTTTTAAAAGTTACTTTAAAAATGCTAGCAGTAGCTCTGCTATAAACTGAATTGTGTCCCCCCAAAATTCATATATTGCAGCTCTAACCTCCAGTGTAACTATATTTGGAGATAGCACTGTTAGGAAGTAATTAAAGAGGTCATAAGGGTGGCGCCTAATCCAATTGGATTGGTGGCCTTATAAGAAGAAGAGATCTCTTGCTGTCTTTCCACCATGTAAGGACACACCAAGAAGGGAGCCATCTGAAAGCCAGGAAGAGAGCCCTCTCCAGAAACGGAATTGGCTAGCACACTTATCTCAAACTTCCAGGATCCTAAACTGTGAGAAAATAAATTTTTGTTGCTTAAGCCACCTAGTCTATGATATTTAGTTACGGCAGCCCGAGCTGACTAATTCAAGTTCTATTTATTGAGTTTCTCTCGTTGGTCTAGGTGCATTATGGCCATTACCTCACTTAACCCCAAGCTTATGGTCAAAAGTTAGTATTTCTTCTTCATTTTTAACGATAAGTCGATGGTCTGAGAAATCACATGTCCTGAATTATTCACAGGTTTGTTTGGTTCCAATGATCCTTCCACATCACATAAACAATCCCTCATCAAATGAAAGATTGAGGCCAGAAACAATTAAGAGGCACTGAAAGGAAAGGGGATACATTGCACTACACCTCTTTCTATTAGAGGGAGCTGAGGACTTAGGGTGGGCCCCATATCTGATTTCTCCTCATTATTTAGATGCTTTGTGTGATGTGATCTGTATTCCTGCCAAATTGCTACTGAAATACAAATAGAAAAGCCTATACATAGCATTTCAATCATCAGAATAGAAAAGTTTACCTGAATACCCCTGATTGTATTATTTTTAAATGGTCAAACATAAGCATTTCATTTTTATTTGTAGCATTCATTACCTCCTTTCTAGTCTCACAAACATACAGGGCTCTTAGTAATTGTTTTTATTTCTTTTGGTCTAGTGTTTTCAGGAGAATAAGGAATTGTGTTTATTTTTACTGAGTGCCTCTGGAAGACAAAGAGTTGTTAGCTTATTTGAAGGATGCCCCGCCTGCATTTAAATATCTTTTGATTATTTATGAATTAACTCAAGTTGACACTTGTTAAAATTCTAGCTCCAGCTTAGGGTGTAGGCCTGTGCAAGTTACTTATACTCTCCAAGCCTCTGCTGTTCCATACGTAAAATGGGAATAATAATTGAATTTACTTTTAAAGGTTGATCTAATTTCTAAATGATGTATAAAAATGGCTTAGTAAACATTTATCACTTGATAAGTTTATTTAACTCTGTCTTCATAGCTATATCCTAGAATTCATCAAGTCACAGTTCTTATGGTGGGTATGACAAATATGTCAGGCTTAGTTCTTTCAAGAAACTCAGAACAGTAAGCCTACACCTGATACAATGAGATATTTTACAGTAGACATTAATTAGCTATTTTATTTTCATCATCTCATCAAACTAATCAGGACATCTATTTTGGTATATTTTGCAGAGCTATCAGATCTACTTGTCCTAAGATTTCAGCTTAGATTTTAAAAGAATTAGATTTTGCAAAATACATGGTTAGATGAAACAGATATAATTGATTTGTTAGAAAGAGATTAGAGAAATTTATTTAAGTGGAAAAATATTGATTTAGTTTTTCCGTGTAATTATTGAACAAAGTCCATAACAGTGAATATGTATCTGATCAATTTTACCCCTTTTACTCAAGATGCACTTGAGGAATTTACTCTCCAAGAGGATCACTCTGAACTCTTTCCTCCATGAAGTTATAAATATAAATGGATACACGTGGCCATAGCTGCTTCTTTCTAAAACGATATGTACTGAAATAGAATATCAATGCTAGTTCAAAATATTTGAGTTAAATGAAAAATACTTGGCAGGAAAAATAAATAATTTTGACAGTTTAAAATTTGTACTTTTCCCAAAGCAGTAAAATTGCTAAACATAGGAAGAGTTTATTAACTACAGAAACCTAAACTCTTAATGACATCTCATTGATACCCATTTAATTGTTCCTGTATCCAGAGAATGTCTCTGTGAGTATTCTTCATTATTCAATAGAAAAAAGTGCTTCCTAAATGCTATCAAAATCAATTACAGTTTGTCTACTTCAGGAGGCCAATGAGGCAGAGAATTAACCTCCAACTAATTTCCAAAGTCATTTACCAGCTGATGGCTTAGTGCATTTACTGCCACAGGCACCAGGCACTTTGGGTACAGGATGCTGTAGGGTACAGGAAATGATAAACCCATGAGCCACAACATTTGCTTATTTATTTTACATGCATAAAATCCCCTAAGATCTAGGAAATACACAATTTAATTTTATTATTAAATAAATCTCTAAAATCAACAAGAAACCTCTGCTCTCTAATGCAGAGTAAAAATCTTCCAGTCTCTTAGTTAAATTATTCTAAAGGACACAATGATGCTAGAGGATTAATATGAGTTTATATGAATGTTATGTGGAATTCCTTTTATAATAAGCAAGGGCCAGATCCAGATATTATGATGCTTGCAGATAATGAAATCTATTAAAGTAATCTACTGCTTAAGGGAACAAAAAATCATAATGACTTAATAGATTCTGTGGTCTAATTACCTCCTAGATTCTAAGATATTGGAATAGATAATAGAAACATATTAACTCTCCAGGGGCACACTCTTTAATTGTTTAAAGATTTAGTCACAATCTAATCATTTTACATTTTTACATTTTTAAAAAGTGATAACTGTATATCATTTGAGAGTTTTAAACATTTAAACATTACTCTAAAATTTGGAAAATCCTGTACCTTCTATCTAAGTGTATAAATTTATTACTCATAGTGGATAATAAATATTACCTTATATAAAAGAATTAACAATATGAAATAGGCTAAGAAGAAAATTTCTCCAAAGATGTCAGGATTACAGGATGAGAAAATGCAATAGTGTGCTCACTATCAGCTGATGTCTAAGAAAATCCTTCTTACACGTTCTGCCAGACAGACAGATTGATCGACATCAGCCTCTAGGAAAGATAACCTAATAAATGATGCGGTGTGAAAAGAAATTGACATTGGGTTAGGGGAAAAGAACAAATAAGAATCTGTTGGGCTATATTCAGACTACCATTTCCAATACTGAGTGATTAGATGGGACTTTAAATTTCTGCACTTTCCAAAGACTGAAGACATTTAACAATGTTTTGTTTTACTTTTATGTTACACAGTCTAACCAGGTACAATGTTTCCTAATTAAATCTTGATAATATTATCTCAGAGGTCCTTGGCTTACATTTATCATTTACACACTTAGAAAGAGCTTTCAAGGCAGTCACAACATCAGCCAAATATATTAAGAGGGCTGGTTAATCAAATTGACAATATCCATAGAGGAAATGGGCAATCTGAGGACTTCTCAGACATCTACATAACACCAAATATCTTCTACTCCAACGGATGAAATCCTCACTACTAGAATCCTAATAGGTTACTGAATAATACCGTGGACTTAAGGAAGCAGGACTTGCAATACCTGAAAGTGATCATCACTTCATGAGCTCTGGGCCATGGAGCAGGTGCCAGCCTAGGCAGGGGCATGGGAGGCAGAGGTTGGAATGAGGAGATGCTGGAGGAGGCTGGGCCATTATCCTATGGGAAACAGGTCCAACAAGATACATATTATTTTCCTCATATGTCTTTACAGTGTCTTATGATTTAGTTTCTTTTGGACTCGTATAATTTTAATAACATAAAATCTACCACACAATAATAACGACAATAAAATTGTACCTACCAACAAGAATTTATTATATTCCAGACGTTGTGCTAAGCATTAGTTTTAGGGTGTCTTAATAAACAAGCACTTCTGAAAATTTTGATACTATGGTTTTCTCAAATCAGGGGAGCCATCAGCTTGCCAGAAGAATCTACTTATACAATAGAATACAAAATACCCTTACTTTGTTATATGAACCAGAGATATCAAAAGAAATTCTCACTTTCAGTGGGCTTTTCTGGCCTATGCTTTCCCCCAAGATCTCATCAATGCAGGCTCCTTCCCTCTAGCAAGATGGTTACTTATAAAAAAGTTGAGAAGCATTGTCAAGGGAATTAATACTACAATTAGACTCCTTTAACATCTTTTAAGAGGGAATTTACCATGTGGTATTTCAAATGTGTATGTCATCATAAATAAAACTTATGCCCTCATACAATAATCTCTCCTTTTAAATTATATACATATACTCATATAACCACATACACAATGATTATAAAATTCTAAGTACACCAAGCACTATCTAGTTTATTCAGATCCCTTCTATTTGACAGTAGTATCATCAGTGAATTAAATCCTACAAGTGTAGCAGATGGCATAAATAAGCTGCTTATAACAACACATAGCATGTGCAAAAGGTTAATTGAACTGCCTCGTCATGAATTATATATATTTTTCCCTCAGTGAAGCAACATTCAGAAGAAAAATGATGTTTTCTGTCCTAATTCAATTAGTGTGATGATATTAATTACAATCATAGCAATTCAAGCACTGCTAAAGATAAACCATGATTATAAAGATAAACCATAATATATTTTAAAAATGAAGTGTTATTTGACCAATTAAAGGGATGTGTTGTGCTCATGGTATTAGAAATGGCATTCAAACATGCTTTAAAAATTGGAGCGTAACCTAAACTAAAGATGATGGTGCTCTGGGGTCAGCGCTGTGTGCAGAAGGCAGTGAAGACGGCAGCTCCCGGATGCTTTTCTCAAAATCAACTTTCCCAGAAAAGCATAAGATAATTTCAAAATGGCACTAAAAAAAAAATATATATATATATATAGCTCTGGTTTGCCAACATGAAAACAGATTTGAGAAAAAGGTCAATGCTAAATTATAGATCTCAAGTCTATAATCAATTGCCACATACTTATATCTTTTTTTTTCTATTTTAAAGGTTGTTTTTCTAAAAATAAAAATAAAAGTTTTTCTCGTATTATTTTTCCCTTGCATATGTCATTTTAGTTCACTTATTTCAGATATTTTAAACTAGCTAACATAAAACTCATATATTTGGGGGTAATATTTGAAGGGTATACTATACAATATTTTGGGTGTCTGTGTATGCACGGTGAAGTACACACATGTACCTTTCATTCTTTAGGTCGATTAGGAGCAGGGTCCTTGTCTTAAACATATTTACATCTCCAGTGTCTAGTATAAGTACCAGAACATAGTAGGTGGCTCAAATATTTTTTCAAAGGAATGTTTTAAAGTTTAAAATTATTGAAATTTAGGATTTACAGAAAGACTTTGCATTTCTGTAGTCATCACTATCTAGGTCACATGCTGAAGCCTCCTCTTTGTGTTTTTATTAGCTCACCAGGAGTGTGTCAATCTTTAATACTCTTGATCAGCACTAGCTGTATGGTTGGTCAATTTGTCTTTTTAATCCATGTTGTAAAACAACACCACCAACAACATGGTAGAAGAGTCAGATGCATGATTCACACCGTGTCTCAACTCTTAAGTTTTTCCCACAGACATCGGATAACCAGACATTATTATCTATGATGCCAATGTCAAACCATGAAGGATGAACCCCAAATAAGAGCTTTTCATTATGAGATTATTTTAATATAGCATCCATATATTTTTAAAAACCATGTTTGAGTATAGTCTTAGGTACTAGGTCTACTCATTTAATCCCTTGTTATGTCAAATAAACTTAAAATTATTTTTATCAAAACACCTGTCATGTTTCATAACCTATTTTCTAGTTTAATATTTGGATATATGTTAAATCTATGTTCTAACTCAAACTAGAAAAAGGACTAGTGCTATGTTCTTGATATTGAGTGACATGTGTCCTTCATAGACCTTCAGTGATTTTCACCTCTGATTTCATGTTAGTTCTTGATGATGTTGCCACAACTGAACTCTCAGCACCACTGAGAGATGCTTTACTTCCAGTACTTCATATTATGGATTTTTTCATTCTGACCCCAATTGCTTATTCTTATGGGCTTTGGAGACAGGCAGATGTGGATTAAAATCTTGATTCTATCATGTACAAACCATAATCTTGGAAAAGTTATTGAATTTCTTCAAGGCTCTATTAAAATGAGAACAATTTATTCTCACATTTTTTGGTAAAAATTAGAAGGGAAAGCATGTATACAATTGCGTTCCAAATAGACAACACTCACAAGATTCTTTTCTGTATCTTCTAGACCTAAGTCTCTTCATTCTAATCAATAATATTAATGCTTCCTTTCTGTGGTTCTCTCCCTGAACAACTCACCATGTCTGGACTCCATGGTCAATCATTTTGACTTTGTTATCATTTTAGATTAATTTTCTAAAACTCTTCAGTATCATGTCTTATTAACCCTAGGTTATTTCAGCCATCTTTTTAGTTTTTAAATCTGCACCTATTTCTGGAGCACTTGACACACCAGAGTAAATCACATATAATCATGTTAATTGCATGCATTATCAAAAACACCTTTTACAAAATCAAGTTTCATATTTCAGAGTTGCTGGTGTATATTACATTAATGCTTCAGTTGAACCTCAAACTTAAAATGTCCAAATCAAATCCTATTATCTTCTTCCTCAGAATTGTTGTCTGTCAGTTTTTCAGTGTTCAAGCTTAAATAACTGAACTCACCTTTGACTGACCTGATGGGTGGTATTGACAGTATTCAACTACTTACTGAAGTTATGTTCAAAAACGCAATTTTTTGTGTTTGTCATATCGCTTAAAGGCTTTAAGGCCTAAATCCATTTTCTGTTGCTTATAACAGAACATCTGAAATTGGGTCATTTATAAAGAAGAAAAATTTATTTCTTCCAGTTTGGGAGGCTGGAAAGTCCAAAGGCATGGTTTAGCATCTGGTGAGGACTTTCCTTCTGCTGGAGACGTTCTGCAGAGTCCTGAGGAGGCACAGGGTATCATATGGTGAGGGAGCTGAGCATGCTAGCCCAGGTCTCTCTTTCTCCCATGATAAAGCCATTAGTGCCACGTTCATGATAACCCATTAATTTATTAACCCATTAATCCATTAATGGATTAATTCATGAGGGCTCTGCCCTCATGATCAATCACCTCTTAAAGGCCCTAGTTCTCAAAACTGCCACATTGAGGAATAAATTTCAACATGAATTTTGGAGGGGACATTCAAACCATAGTAATGTCACACTTTTGATTGCAGAACATGTTTAAAGCCCTTCTCAGTTTGTCCTCTACCATTTTACTCAACACACCATGCAAGTTTTCTTTAAGGTATTTCCTCAGTCAGATTCTCTCCTGCTCACTCCCTTTATTTCTCCATGTTATGCTCATACTAATCTCTACATTCCCACCCAATATATTCTTCTGCCATTCATCCTTCCATCCATCCATCAAATATCTATCTGAATGTTTACGATGAGTCACAAGATGAAAAAGTTATGTCACTATTCTTCAAAATCTTATTATTGAGAAGATATACATGCAAACAAATTAGGATAAAATAGTCAGTATCACATTACATAATATTATTGCTTCAATTAACTGTAAAAAAAATAAAATCAAGAGAACTTTGCAACTAGTGCTCAGACTTCTTAACTTCCGGAATCCCTTGATTTTTATATAGATGTGCTCCTGAAATAGCACGCATTTTGGTGCCATTTTTTTGTTTTGTTTTGTTTTG
Source organism: Cynocephalus volans (assembly GCF_027409185.1). NCBI lineage: Eukaryota > Metazoa > Chordata > Mammalia > Dermoptera > Cynocephalidae > Cynocephalus > Cynocephalus volans. The sequence goes on from NC_084465.1 coordinate 37,030,800, forward strand.
TTTGCTTTTTCCTGGTCTTAAATCAAACCCAGCATTATCGAAGGTGATATATTTGGCAAGTTCATTGGTGGGGACAAGGTAATATGGATCAGACTTGATGAATCTGTAATTAAAAGAATACCTTTTAAACCATTTTATTATTTCAATTATATATCCTGTATAAATAAAATTTTGATAAAAATCTAAAGGTATACTCTTTTAAAAGAAGCCTACATTGATATTTACAGTTGTAATAAATGCCTCCTTTCTTCACACCATAATAATTTACTGTTATAATATTACTCTCATCTTATTTCCCTCTCTTGACTATAAACTCCTGATGGAAGTGATTTGCTGTCATCATACCATTGAAACAGCTCTCACCAAGGTTGCCGACAACATTTCCCTTGTCCTCATCTTATTTTATGTCTCAAAAATGATCATATTGTGGACTACCTCCTCCTCCTTGAAGTACTGTTATTTCTTGTGTTTCATGGTTGGCGCTTTTTCAGGTTTTCCTTTTTCTTTGCTGATTTATCACTGTCCGCTTAGCTGGTTTCTCGTTTTCTACTCAAACTTTTAATACTTTGAATTGTTTAGTGCTCCAATTTGGTCTTTCTTTTCCTCTGTTTATTTTCTACTTGGATCATTTAGTTAGTTCCTATAGGCTTATATAATTATCTTTTATTAGTATCTCTTTTTGATCTCCATATTTGAATATGCAGCTGCCTTTGAGTATCTCTACTTTAATATGCCAAATGGGAAAACAACAACTCAGAATTTTGTAGACAAAATAAGACTTCTCACTTTCCTTCAAAAGTGATCTTCAAGTCCTAGTCTCCTTACTAGCTCACTAAATAGGAATGGCATCCACCAAGATTTTCATGCCAGGTACTTAAAAGCCTCCCTCGCTTCCTTCAATTTCCCCTGTCCTTTAACCACTCCTTGAATCCTACCCTCTTCTATCTCCACCTCCATCATTTCGATTCTATCTTCACTATGTTCTCTTTCAATCATTATAAGTGGCTCTTTACCAGATATCTCTTTTTCATTCTTGCCTAACTCCAATTAATTCTTCACATATTATAGCCCAAAAAATGCTTATCTTAGCAGAAACTAGATCATATCTCTACCCATTTGTCTAAGCCCCTTCTACGCCTTTTCAAAGCATGCAGGAAGGAAAATCTAAACTCCTTCCAGGGCCCTGAATAATAGGACCCCTTCCCAGCAATCTAATTGTGTTCTGTGCCAATCTCTCTTTTCTCATTATATTCTCATCACACTGTTGTTCTTTCAACTAATTAAAAAGCCATGTTCTTTCCCATTTTGTGCTATCTGTATATACTGCTCCTCCAATCTGAATGCTATTTTCCTTTCTATTTCAAAGCCTTAATTCCTCTTAATTTAGGTCAGTCTTCGCCTGACCATTCTACTTAACATTAGTTCATATCCCCTTCTGTTTTAGCTCCTTCTTTCCTGAATAGGAGCAATTTTAATTTGTAACCATTTTACCTGCTTTCTTTTTTTCCTATATCCCCACAATTAGCACAAAGCCAAATTTCCTGCCTTCTTCATCATGTTTTCTAATACAGTTCTTTGGAACTCAACAGCAATCTAACTTTGTGAATGAACAAATAAATAAATACCAGGTGCCCGATAAATATTTCTAAACTGTGTGTCAATCCTAATTGAATTCCAAGAATGTGTCAGCCATGAGGAGCAAAAATATATTTCTAGTGAGAGAAAAAACAGGAAGTAGAAAATACATTTATCTTTTATTTTACAATAGTCAGTATATTTCCAAAATGTCATTGATGGATTAAATTGTTTACTGGAGAGAATATTGAATGGCTCTACTTTGATGTATCACAGTTTTACTACAAGAGTAGGCTTATAATGCCAGATATCAAAAAAAAAATGTTTTATGCCATCAGATTTTAGTATGTATTTTTTCAATATTTTTTCACAAGTCTTTTCCAATTAAATGAAGGTAATGTAGAACATCTTGGTAAACAAGAGGTTCTGTGATTCTGCAATTATTTGAGCAAGGAATTAATGTTATGCATATATAGCATGAGTGCTGTAAAATATACATACACATAAATAAATATAAATACATATCTACACACTCATACATATGTACACATGCATATAAAATGATAGTTATGATTTCATTTGTTTACATCTGTATAGCTATAATTATGAGCATTTTTGTTATCCTTTTTTCCTCTTTGCAATGGTACACAAATGGTATTATTAACTGTATTCAAGTACAGGGAAAAAATCCAGAGGGAAAAAAACTCAGTAGAATTTTCTATCAATGAGTCTCTCCTCAAAGAGTAAATGGCCAGATTACATTGCCAAGTGTAACTAACAGTTATGGCCTCAGACTTTGTGGCCTCAGACTTGCAGCTGAATCAAACCTTAAAAGCAAATATGGACTCGTGATGAAAGCTTTGTAAATATCATTCAGTGCCCTGGTATAATATAGCTGCTTGCCATCAATGGAGCATGTCAATATTCATCTTAGTGCTATGCTTTTTCTTTTACACTTGCTATTATGTGTTTCTTTTACATATTTCCTTAGCTGCCTTAGTCAGTGAGAAAAATTAGTTGTTTTTTGTGTGTGTGTGTTTTTTTCTTCTTTTTTAAAAACATTCTAAGGCCTCTTAATTGCTCTGGGTAAAAACCTAATAGTTTAGAATTTGTCTTTATATTTTCTCCCACAATGTATAACTGCCAAACTGTAGTAAGATATGGCACACCTCTTTTCATAATTTGGACAAAAGGCACCAAAAGACTGTTAGCCTTGAAAGAAGGTGAACATAAGTGATAAATCCTGATAGAACTTTCCAGACTAGAGCACAAGAAGGAATAAACCAAACATACTGAGACAACTGGATAGACACATACAAAATAATGAATTTGGACTCTTATCTCACACAACATCAGAAAATTAATTCAAAATACATCAAAGACCTAAACGTAAGAGCTAAAACTATAGGACCCCTGCAAGAAAACACAAAGGTAAATCTTCATAACCTCGAATTTGTCAAAAGATTCGTAGATATGACACCAAAAGCATGAGCAACAAAAGAAAAAATAGATAGTTCAGACTTCATCAAAATTTAAAACTTTCTGCTTCAAAGAACACCCTGAAGAAGGTAAAAACAGAACACTCAGAATGAGAGAAAACATTTACAAATAAATAATATATCTGATAAGTGACTTTTATATAGAATCTATAAAGAAGTGTTACAACTCAAAAATAAAATGACAAAATACCCAGTTAAGAAGATAGGACAAGAATGTGTTTCTCAGTTCAATTGAAAGAGATTCAGTATTGGAATCAACTACTGTGAGTTTTATTTGGACATATCAGCATTAAGCAAGGAAAAGTAAAATTTGTATATTCAAAATGAAGTCTTAAAATATCTTGTGAATAATTTCAGAGAGAATTCTGTTGGCTATTTGATCCAAATTTTCTAAGCATTGCAGGGAACAAGATTAGAACCAATATGGGAGTCGGGGCAGGTAGACTTGATGTTTTTTTACTCAAGTCCCACATCCTCCAGAGCACCCAAATTTCAATGTTGAACATTATGATGATGATGACAATAATGATTATCATATAATGTACGGAGTACATCCTGACACACACAAAAATCATGTGTACTGTGTTAAGCTCAGTACATCTGAGTTTTCCCGATTATCATGAGTCACAATTTGAAACAGCCAAAATTTATGTTATTGTATTTTTCCTCATAGGCATCTTTGTACAGAGTACCAAAAACTGAATTATGCATATAGTCATAAATACTGTGTATTATTCGATTGTGTGAGAACTTCATCTAAAATTCACTTTAAAAAAAGTAACTAAAATCCCTTAGGCATTATTCTAAGCACTGGAAAGATAGAAAAGTAGACACAGCAAATATTCTTATGATAATCCTACAGCATGAGAGTGCTTTGCTTCTCAGCAATACTGTATCTCATTTTCCAGAATTATTCAGAGGAGCAAGATAAGAAATTTAGAAAGCCACAAGTTATGTCTGCTTACTGAAAACACAAAGGAAAAACATGCAAATAATGGAGAAGAACGATTTTTAGAAAAATATTAAAAACACATAGCTTGAAACAAAGCTTGAAATATTTACTATTATTCTTACAACTTTAAATTTATTCAAGTCGAAATAAAGAAAAAATATTTATTTAAACAAAAATATACAATAATAACCTTACAGCTTAGTCTACAGTCACATAGAAAAGGCAAAATATATTTTTTCCTGAATAGGCTCTATGCTATGTTTCCAAGGTAGCTTTTTGAAATTTATTTTATTTCTTGAAAATTTTTAAATCTTTTTGTGCTTCCTGTTAGAAAAGACACTATTGGTATAGTTAAAAATCATTTTAACAGCTTTATGAGGTATAATTCATATATTAAAAAAATCTGTACATATAAACAAAACTGTACATGTTTAGTGTATATAATTTGATGAACTTGGACAGATGTATATACTATCATGGCAATTAATCTAATGAACATATCCATCACCTCTAAAAGTTTTCTTGAGCTCTTTTTTGACGTGTATATGGTAAGAATGTTTAACAAGAGATTTACTCTCAATAAATTTTCAAATACTCAATATGTAATAATGTTAACTCTAGGCACTTTGTCGTATAGCAGATCTCTAGAACTTATTCATCCTGCGTAACTGAAACGTTATACCCATTGAACAACAGCAACCCATTCCCCTTCCTCCTAGGGCCTAGCAACGGCCATTCTAATCTCTGCTTCTATGAGTTTGACTATTTTAAATACCTCATGTAAGTAGAATCATCTAATATTTGTCTTTCTGACAATAGCTTATTTCAATTAATGTAATATCTTCTAGGTTCATCCATGTTATCTCAAATGGTAAGATTTCTTTCCTTTTTAAGACTGAATAATATTTCATTGCATGTATATTACCACATTTTGTTTTTCTTTTCATCTGTCAGTGGACGTTTGTGTCGTTTCCGTATTTGGCTATTGTAAATAATGCTGCAATGAACATGAATGTGCAGATATCTCTCCAAGGTTCTGATTTCATTTCCTTTGGATATATACCCAGCAGTAGAATTTCTGGGTCACATAGTAGTTCTATTTTTAATTTTTTGAGGAACCCTCATACTCTTTTCCATAGTGGCTGTATTATTTTACAATCCTACCAATAGTGTACAAAAGTTCTATTTTTTTTTTCCACAGTCTCGCCAACATTTGTCTTCTGCTTTTCTGATGATAGCCATATTAACAGGTATAAGGTGATAATATCTCACTGTGGTCTTGATTTGCATTTCCCCAATGGGTGGTGATGTTGAGCACCTTTTTGTATACTTGATGCCACATGAACAAGAAAAGAATTAGATCCTTATCTTAACCCAGACACAAAAATCAACTCAAAATAGATTCAAGATTTTAATGTAAGATCTGAAATCATGCAACTCCTAGGAAAAAATGTAGGGGAAAAGTTTTATAACATTGGTCTTGGCAATGGTTTCTTGGATATGACACCACAAGCACAGGCAGCAAAAGCAAAAACAGAGAAGTGGAACTAAGTCAAACTGAAAAGCATCTGAACAGCAAAGGAAGCAAAAGAGCGAAAAGGCAACCTATGGACTGGCAGAAAATATTTGCAAATCATTTATCTGAAAAGGGATTAGTATCCAAAATATGTAAGAAAATCCTGCAACACAATAGCTAAATAGACAAATAACCTGATAGCAGAATGAGCAAAATACTTGACCAGATATTTTTGAAAATAATTTTTAACACAAATGATATAAAAACAAATAAAAACTTCAGATGGTATATAAATGTGGACAAATCACCAATGACATTTTAATATCACCACAAGACTTATGAAAACTTGTTCTTATGACGCATATAAACTGTTGGTTTATATGCGTTTCACCCACATTTTTGAAGATATACTCTCCTATTCAAGAATGTATAAAAATTTTATTGTAGCCCATGTGGATATTTTAATTCCCCACAGGAATTTATGAGTTTCTGTTTTCACTGGGATTTATGCCACACAGTTTTAATTTTCTCTTCCTACTAAGGAGAATAATTAACCACCTTTCCGGATTCTCCACACCCCACGTCTATCATTGATCAAGCATTTAGAAACGATCAATTCTCTCTCAAGGTGATTGGTCCTGAATAGATGACAGGAGAAATAAGGCCCTTCTTCAGCTCCCAAACAGGCTTCCCACCACCACCTCTATCAACAGTGACTCCTAAGAAGTGCTTTGGCATCAGTGCTAGTGGCCCTTTGTCATTCTTCCTGAAGGTGATTGATTTCTGAGATAGTTTGGATCTGCTGTTCACACCAGCAGTGATTACTCTTGAAAGATATTTCTGTCCACAGCACTAGAAACTCCTAGAACTAAACCTAAAGATTCATATCAGAAGAGTCCCTGGGTTTCTTCATAACCAGAAGGCCCAGGGCAACATTCTCACCTTTTTAGTGCTTAACAGACACTTGCTTGTAAAGTTCTAGTACAATGGCAGCTGTTTAAAGACAATATTTTTAATAAATTTAGAAAAAATGCCCAAGTTTGCACTAACAAAGTAAAGCTTTTTAATCATGGAAAGACACTTATTTTTAGATAGCACTTCAACCCTCTTCTGTGCCCTGGTAATGAAATGCCTGTCTGCTGGATCTGATCCCCTTAGCTTAAGGTAACACACAGTCTCACATCCCCTATGCATGCCTCCTCTTCTCCCAACTTAAAGATAAAAAGTCCGAGTCTCAATTTGCAGTAAAGACACTGAATTCTAACCCAGATAGCTTTCACTCCATGTTCCTTCTGTTAGTTCAAATTTCCTCTCAAAATATGCCAGAATAGTGGTTGTCACATAATATTAAGTTCGTATTATTTCTATTACTACTAAAATGTTTTAAAAGCAATGTTTTTTAATAAAGAATGCTATGACAGACACAATTTGCCTGCTCCACAACCATTCATTCCTTATGTTTTAACAGATCATTATTTTTTTACCATGTAGGGCAACAATCTATTTAGCAAAGGATTCCTTCTCACCCAAAGGGAGTGAGTTATAATTACTCTATGACGATCAAGAAACCTGATTCCTCTTTGCCACTGATTGTGAGATAGGAGGGGCTCAGTCTCTATGGGCTCAGGTTTCAGGATGCTCCACTGAGTCTCAAGCCACTCCCCAAGGTCTGAGGCTCTTCCTCTAGTCCTTCCCCTAGAGGAGGGTCGCTGTTGCTTATTGAACCTATTATTATTATTATTATTTTGTCTTTTTGTGACCAGCCGCACTGCGCTCAGCCAGTGAAGGCACCGGCCATCTTTATATAGGATCCGAGCCCGCAGGGGGAGCACTGCTACCTCCCAGCGCCGCACTCTCCCGAGTGCGCCAGGGGGTCGGCCCTTGAACCTACTTTTGGTACCAACATGGGTAGATTGAGACTATGGGGGGCAGACTTATGCAAATCTAGTGGCTGAGCATGCTCAGTAAAGCAAAGTTTATTGTTTGAATGATCTTCGGCTGGAGGCACTAGAGAGCACTGAATATTCTTGAATATATTTGGTTCATGTGGTGGAATTTGACCAATGAACATGCTCTGAAAGAGACCAACTGAGCATGTGCAAGGCAGTGTTACATAACTGGGAGCCACCCCCTTAGTTGAATATTCATTAGATATCGTGAATATTCATTAGATAGCAAAAAATATAAAAGCTGAATCCTGGCAGAAGGCAGGGCTGTTGCTGACTCTTTAGAGCCAGCCTGCAGTTTGTCTGTGAATGTGTATTTCTTACTTTTATATTAAACTTGGAGTAGGCCCTGCTCAGTCTCTGGAGCTAGACCATACTTTATCTGTGATGTTTGTATTTCTTATCTAATACATTAGACATGTTTTTACTTTGTACTGTGATTCTGCTCTTGAATTCTTTCCCGTGGCAGAATCAAGACCCTGGTAAAAGAAAGGGGTGGGTTGAGTCCTCCTGAAGGAGTTTGGATGTGTTGTCCCCTCCAAAACTCATGTGGAAATTTGATTTCCAATGTGGCAGTGTTGGAAACTGATTGAGTCATGGGGGCGGATCACTCATGAATGGATTAATGCTCGCTGTGGGGGAGGAGGGGTAGTGAGTGAGTTCTTGCTCTATTAGTTCCCATGGGAGCTTGTTGTATATAGGACCCTGGCACACCCTCTCTCTCTCTCTTTTGCTTCCTCTCGCTTTGTGATCTGTTTGTACCCTCTGGCTGCCTGCCACTTTCTGCCATGAGTAGAAGCAGCCTGAGGCCCGTGCCACATGCAGCTGTCCCAGAATCGTAAGCCAAATAAACCTCTTTTCCTTATAAATTACCCAGCCTCAGGTATCTCTGTTATAACAACACAAAACGGACTAATACATCTCCTCAGGCCCTCTCTTCCAGTATCAATTGGTTTAGTAATAAGAACTTTCTCGGGGGTAGCGAGACGGGAGAAAAACTGAAGAGCAAGTCTTCTCTGAGGTTTTTGGGAAAATGTTTGTCTTCTCACTTAGGAAGAAGTAGAAGTAGAAGGAGAAAGTCACCTTTTCCTTTCTCTTTAGATGCAGTTGTATGGAAACATACTGTTTAGAGATGCAGCAATCATCTTTTTACAATGAGGGTCAAGCCTGAAGTTGAAAATCACCATATTAAGAATGGCAGAAAGATGGGAAGAGTCTGGGACCTTGATGACAACACTGGGGCTTTGTGACAACCAATCCTGCAGCAAGTAACTTCCAGCATGATGTGAAAATAAGCCATAAAAAGGAATGAAGTACTGATACCTGCTACTACATGGACAAACCTCAAATACATTATGCCAAGTTAAAGAAGTCAGACACAAAAGGTCACATACTGTATGAGTCCTATTATAAGAAATATCCAGAATAAGAAAATTGGTGGACACAGAATACAGATTAATGATTATCAGAGGATGGGAATGGGGGAATCAGGAGTGATTACTTAAAAGAGGCAGAGTGCATTTCTGAGGTGCTGAAATAGTTTTGAAACTTGAGAAAAGCAGTGGCTGTACAACATTGCGAATGCACTAAATACCATTGAATTGTATGTTTCAAACGGTTAATTGTGTTTGTAAATTTCATCCCAATTAAAAAAAAGCAATGAGTCCAAAAATAAAAATATAAGCCCTTTCTTTCACTTTTAGATGCATATTCTTTTCCTTGCCATTGTAAGCATCCTAACAAAGACTGAAGACTGATGAAGAGACAGTGAATACCATGGTAAAGTATTCATGGTAGGTAGAATTCTAAGGTGGCCTGCAACATCGCTCCCCTGATAACCACACCTTTTTGGAATCTCTTGACCTTGAGTATAGGCAAATCTGACTTGCTGCAGCCAGTGAATTATAGTGAAGGTGATGGGATGGCTACTCCTTTGAGTTCATTATGGTTTTTTAAAGCTTTGTTTTAGCTGACAAAAGGGAGAGATTTAAAGACAGAGAGATTTCCTGTTGGCTTGGGAGAAGCAAACTACCTTGTTGTAGAGAGGGCCATGTGATATGAAATGTTGGGCAGCCTCTAGAAGCTAAGGGCCTCATCCTACAATAACAAAGAACTGAGTCCCACAACCAGTTTTCTTGGAAGAAGATGTCAAGCTGCAGATGACATCACAGCCCTGGCAAACATCTTGGTTTCAACCTGGACTTTTAATCCAGGGAAACAGTGAGATTATAAATGGGTGTTGTTTTATGCCTCTATGTTTGTAGTAATTTATCATGTAGCAGTAGAAAACTAAAACAATTCTTCAAGGGAAATCTCTCTGGATGAAATAAATTGGTCACATTTTTTAGTGAATGTTCTTTAAGGGCATTAGTAACTGTACCAACTGGGTTCTTAATTTTTCCATAAAGTATGTGGCATATAAATGCTTAAAAATATCCAACTTTAAAATTTAATCTTAATTTTAATATTGTAATGATTACTTGGCTATGTCTTAAACCATCCCTTGGGCATAAAAATGCTCTAGGATACAGACTTCCTTAAAGTACAGTATGCATTTTATATAATTTTTTCATTAATAAATTATCAATAGGCATGATTTTATACTTGAGTTTGCTATTTTCAAATATTAGTTTAATGGCTGACTGTCAATTCATGCTGTTATTGCAAAGTACCATAGAGTGGGTGGCTTATAAAAAACACAATTTATTTCTTATCATTCTGGAAGCTGGAAGTCCAAGATCAGGGTGCCAGGATGATTGGGTTTCGGTGATGGCCCACTTTCAGGTTGCAGACTGCTGATTTCTTGTATTTTTATATGGTATGAAAGAGGTAGAGAGCTCTTTGGAGTCTCTTTAAAAAATATGCTAATCCCATTCATGAAGGTTTCACCCTCATGGCCTAATTACCTCCTAAAGGCCCCATTTCCAAATACCATCACATTGAGGGTTAGGATTTGTCTTAGTCCATTTTGTGTTGCTATAACAGACTTACCTGAGACTGGATAATTTATAAAGAACAGAGGTTTATTTGCTTATAATTTTGGGACAGCTGAATATGGCATGGGCCTCAGGCTGCTTCTACTCATGGCAGAAAGTGGCAGGCAGCTGGCAGGTACAAGCAGATCACATGGTGAGAAGAAGCAAGAGAGAGAGAGAGAAGGTGCCAGGGTCCTATAAACAGCAAGCTCTCGTGGGAACTAATAGAGCGAGAACTCACTCATTACTCTCCCCCTCCCCCAGGGAGAGCATTAATCTATTCATGAGGGTTCCACCCCCATGACTCAGTTTCCAACACTGCCACGTTGGGGATCAAATTTCCACATGAGTTTTGGAGGGGACAACACATCCAAACTCCATCAGGATTTCAATATTTGAATGGTGGGGGTGTGGGGGGGGCACAGACATGCAACCCCTAATGATGGCCAAATTCAAAATTAGTTAAATTGCTAAATCAATTGTGTATACACATTCCAACATAATGGCGTCTTTAAAAGCAATGTCTGAGAAAAGTATCTCCCAATGGGTTATGATTCCCTATATTAGCATATACTCAGAAAGGTGAGGAGAGCAAAATAAAGGTAGAAATAAAAGAGGGGAAGGAATGAAAAAAAAAGGGAGAGAAGGGGAAAGAATAGCAATATTGTGCACATTTTTAATAATCCCTACAGAGCAAGGCATAGAAATTGCTACAAAATAGCTTATTAATTTGTGTGGCATAATCTTTGAAAATAAAGAAATGTTTCGTTGGGGAGAGTCCAGGGTCGGTTTTGTGGTCTTGATTTAAAAACAATCATATGGCTGAAGGTTTTTGAGTTGGAAGAAGAAAGATAAATTTTGCAAACAAAATGGGTGTGGTTGTGTGTTTGTGTGTGTATTTGTGTGTGCACACGTGTGTGTTCTCATATGCACTTTAGAGGAATGGTTTTTGGAGAAAAGGCACCAAATCCGTGAATATTTTTTAGACCTCCAAACATGGCTATAGCAGAGGGAAAATTTCATTTCATTTGTACCACTTTCGTATTTTGAAAGACAAGCTATTCTTTTATTCATTGACTTTTCACAAATCATTAAGTCATGCTCACATGTTAAGTTTACATTATTTTTCTCAGTGATAGTTTTCCCTTGACCTATTTCACCACCCAAACCTTAGTGCTTACTATAATGCTAGGTGCAATTTCCCTCCAAAATCTAATGTATCATCCTAACTCAGTTTTGATCTTCTATGTATTATTGACAAATTTGTAATTTTTCTGAATCATAATAGCTTCTAGGTCATGATTGCTTGGTGTCTAAAAAACACAATAACCAAGGAAGAGAAAAATACCTGAAACTTAAAAATGTTTTGAATCATCTATTATTAGGCTTAAAGTTAAATGATTTTCATCATTCTTGGAAACCAGTCACCTAGATGGAATGTAAAACTTCCTTTTGTTTTGGAAGGTGTCAAGAATTTAATGAAATAAAGAAATAATTTAAAAGTGAAAGGAGACTGGCTTTTGCAACTAGAAATAGCACGGACATTTAATTTTTTTAAAAAAACTGTTCAATTTATGAAAGAACATGTCAGTACCATAAATCATTCTGATAACTTTGCAAATGGTTTTACCTGTTATGAAATGTCATTTCTATTACTAAGTTCTGGCTTCTAAAAAAATATCAAATATCTATATTACTGATTACATTTGTTGAGTTCTACTAATACAGAGAGGAACAAAGATCTATGAGAATTCATTAGAACTGAACAAAGAACCACACTGAAAGAAATGGTATTTTCTTTGCAGAAATGAAATGAGGATGGGAAGAACTGAAAGATGAAGGTAAATGAAGATAAAATATTTTTGCATGTATTCAGTCAACAGTCACTGGTGAAAGAATAAAATAGAACTTACCAAAAAGCTAATAGTTGGGTATATATGGTTTCCCTAGCACCCATATTCCTTTTAAATTAAAAATTTTCAGGACGTGAAAGGCCATTTGTCAGCTCTTGAGAAACTTAAAACAACTGAACCCTATTTCAGTTCATGTATGAAAAATGCATGATGTTTATGGATATACCTTAACATAACATTGCTGATAATGACAACTCCTCTCAAAAACATCACTCTAAGAATAATGAACGTGTTTCCTGTGATTTGGCATCATGCAGAAAAATTCACTGTCTCGTTCCAATTGGTGCAGAGAAAAATCCCTAAAGGTACAAGATTGTGTGATTCCTTGTGGACCATTTGCCTCAATCTCAGGTAGAGATGGCCACTTGTGCCTTTTATCACCCAGTATGATTGTGCATTTATCTATTACAAATCCATTCATGCTCTATTTGCATTTATATGTTTACACGTGTCTTCTATTTTTCTGTAAAGACTATGATGTTTGGAACCATTTCTTATCTTTATTCCTTCGGGGATATCTAGCACCGTTAAAATGCCTGCCATAAAAGTAAGCACCAATAAAAAAATATTGAATAAATATTAACCACTTTGGGGACTAAACCATGCCTGATGTCACTGTCTGTACAGACATGTCCCATCTTTGAATGTATCGTGTCTTTAAAACCTGGACGAGCACAAATTGCTTAAGGAGGTGAGCTCTTCTCAAATTTGCTTGCTATTACCAACATTTCATATGTTCTGAGTATTTCTTTTCCACGGTTGTTTTTTCTCAATAGTCTGCTAAGAAAGAGCCAGCAATAATTTCAGCCATAGTAAGGATTTAGAGAACTAAAAAGGTGGTTTTCTTCAACCCTGATACAGAATCTCACAGATCCTTCCTTCATGACACAAGTTTCATATACATACTGCCATGCAATGTCGTATTCAGGCTAGGTATAATTTCATACTGCGAGCACTCCAACTGACAGAGTCAAGGTAGAACTATATAGAACAGCACAATCCAACAGAAATATAATGAAAGCCATATATACAATAATATTGAGACTTTAAATAAAAGGAAATTCTGTCATTTGTGACAAATGACCCAATTACACACTATTTATAAGAAACTCACTTCAAATTCAATGACATAGGTATATTGAAAGTAAATGAGTGGAAAAAGATATACATATCTTTTTATGCAAACATTAATACATAAAAGCAAAAGTGGCTATATTAGTAGCAGATAAAATAAACTTCAGGGCAAAGAAAATTGCTAGAGAAAAAGAGGAACATTATAGAAGGATAAGATGATCAGTCCACCAGAAAGACATAATGTTTCCAAAGGTGAACACATTAATCACCTCCCCCTAATTATTGTTTAATTTCTCTTGACACAAATTTTTTTATTCAAAACTCACATTGGTAGTAAATTGAATAAAAAGACGAAATGCGAACTAGATGCTATTGGTAATTATTTTTCTATTAATTGGAAATCCAATTTTAGAATTTTAAACTGTGCATTCTTATTTTATTTGTATTTAAATATGTCTGAGATTTGAAATATAATTATGTATTTTATATGTATATTTATGTAAGTATAATACATAATTATAATTGTTATGTACATATAAGAGAGAGAACCTGAGAATGCTAAAAATGAACTACTTAAATGTGGCATAAGTGATTTATTTAGACATTTGTCATGTTACCTATTAATACGTTACCTTGATATTATAGATACTAAACCTTGAGTTAGTATTTGGGTATATTCATACTTCCTAATTCCTATGTTCTGGATGAACAGGCCATCAAAAGTTCTAGAAGCTTTGAAGTAGATTATGAATTGTCATATTTAAGATATTTTAGTGCTTCTAATTTAACTTTCCTGAAAGACAGAAGCGACGAGTAATTATTAATGAGTTATATTTTGTTAAAAATATAATTGCTCATAGTTATGCAAAAAATAGCCCTCGAATTTATATGCCATAACCAAAACCTGAGTATGTTATTTCTATATATTAATAAGGATTCAATTATAGATTATACTTAAGTGGGCAATTCTACTTAAATTTTTTATTTAATTTTTGCTTTTATTGAGCTATTGGAGGCTGCCCTCTTCAGAAGAAAAATCGGGCTGAAGAGAAATGTTATCTTTTTTATTATATGTAGGAACAGGAACAGACTCAGTTAATACTTTTGGTATATTTATATGATTCTACGACTACTATATGCCTTATAGCCCTTTGCTCCATTTGTGGTAGATATTCCTAGTATACTAAAATATAGTTCTCTTCTTTAATATATATTATTTTTTTTAGAAATCTATGAAAAAAATAAAATCAAAATAAAATTTACCCACTGGAAATGTGAACTTTTTATTAGAGATTGTAAAAGTGTTATTATAATTCATACCACTTTTTGCTTTCCTTCTTACTTTCATTTTTTTGAAAGTAAAGAACTGCATTTAATATTTTAGTGAGGTCTTAGGAAGAATACATTTATAATCTTACCCATCTACATCCAAATCCCTCTGCTTAATTTCATCTTTCATCTAAATTGCAAAATTTCCATTAACTTTATATATGTACATAATTTTAAAAATGAACTCAGGAAAAGAGTGACAATACCTTGGATGTTATTCTATTAATAATAAACTAGCTTATGCTGATGTAAAATTTCATATAAGTTTCTTCTATTTGATAATCATGACAAATTCGTCAGAGATAATCATATCAGAACACTGAGCTTGACAGAAGAACGATCCAATTTCTTCATTTCCAACTCTATAAGGATAGAAGTTTGAACTGAGATTTCCTGATTTTAACTCTAGTGCCTTCAGTCTATTCCTCAATTTCATTTTAACATTGAGACATGTCCAGGTGGCAGGATCAGAGGGCAAGGCAGATGCATCTAATAGTCTCACAGTCTCATTCACAATAATGCCAAAGCAGTTTTGAATAATTGTGAGTCTCCATAAATCAGCACTCACTACTATTCTCAATGGATATCATAATGAAAATGCAAATTAAAGTTTATCCAAGGAAAAGGCAGCACCACAAATCAATATCATCCAGATAAAGTTTCTGTGGGCCTTATTATTGGTTTATAAAGTTTAGTTTCCAAAGGGCTGTATACATTACCATATACTAGGATAAAAGCACAATACTCAATAGATTCATGGAAATGTCTAGTGAGCAGGTCTGTTTGCTCAGATACTGAGATCTGATCACTGGGAATACTTGGGATGCTTGTTCTGGCATTTCTCCACTTAGCCGAAGCCTTTACTGGCTTCTCTAGGAAAATTACTTTAACCCTCCCTTCGTAATCAAACCACCATACTATTTTGTGTATATCTCTATAATTTGTTAGCCTATAGGAAAGCTCACGACTCTCACTTTTTCTTAGTCCTCTGTTGTTCTACCCCAAAATAGGAGTATTTCTCTGAATTATTTAAATACAATAATCTGCTTTTCATATGCGTTTGGCACGTTAGGAGACTTGCATTTTTCCTGGAAACCTGTAGCAATGGGAAGCCTGAGAAGATCCAGCATCATTCTTATCCGTTTGGCTACTGAGACCCTTTCTTCCATGCTGTTTAGGAAGTGAGCAGACTGAGACTGATCTTACTTTCTCAGAGCGTCAGTGTCTAGGGCAAGAGCCAAAGACCAGCTCTGTACAAGGCATGGGACAAAACACTTCCTGGTCCTAGTCTTCTTGCAGTTACATTTTCTTTACGGATTAGGAACTCTTCTTGGACAGGTCCTTACTCATCAACATGGTGGTGAAATACGAAGGGCTGAAGTACAGGTGTACATTTGAAAACAAATAAGCAAGGGAAACACCTGGCCTACTTTGAGCCCAGACTTCAGCTGGTCACAGTTCTCAGAGAGTTTCTGTATGTTCCAGTCATTCCAGGATCTAAATGGGGGTTTTAGGTCCAAGCCTCAAATGCAAAGACTGTTTTTTTTGCCTATTTGTTTGTTCACCACATCTTTTGTCTATATATTTTCTTTGAGATCTTAGGTATGTAATAAGTGGGCTATTAAGGACACCATTCAAGGGTTCAGAAATCTGTATCTCATCTTTTGTTTTCCTCCCACTTCCAGCATACCATGTGTTTGTTATATCATGGTTATTGATTCATATTTTTGTCTTCTCTGCCCATCTAAACTCCTTGAAGTCCTGGGCCATTTGTTCTTCAAATTCTTTTTTCCAGATTACCTTATAGGTACTTGATGCTTGCTAAATAAAAAAAAAAAAAAAATCAAAGGAATCTTGACAGGCCATTCAGACAACCTAATGAGCATTTAACTGATGGAATTCAAAAACTACCACTTGAATCCTCAACTCATGTAGAAATATGCTTTTAATAAAATGCTTGGTAATTAATTGTTGAAGTCATGTAGTCTTAATGTATGGTGTAAAAGGCTTAGTATCAATATCTTCCTACATTTATACTTTTTCAGTAAACTTTGCAACTGAAGATTACATTTAAATGTATAAAAATGAAGCAAATTCCTCTATCAGCAAGTCTCTTATCCAGGTACATTTCTTAAATTGAAATTGTGGACACAGGGGTCCCAGGAACTGACGCTTCTTTTGTTATTCTCTAATACAATATTGAAAGATATATTCAAGCTTTGTTCTAGGCAAGATGCAACTTAGGAGATAAAGTGAATATTAGGAAGAGTGGTTCCAATTTATTATGGTTTTATCTAGGAGCTTGTAATAGAGGAATTCTGAAGAGCTTTATAAAAATGTAAAATTGAATGATTTCTCTGCTTGTGTACTTCACCTTTTCTATTTTGGTAATATTGATGTTTCGTATGTTTGTGCTTTGTGGTTTTAATTCACTTAGTGAAAACAATACTTACCTCTGGTAAGAAATCATTTTCTGTTTAGTGTCATGAAGTAAACAAAGAATATGAAATAAGCATAAATAAAGTGAGAACTGCAATTTAGCCAGAAACAAAGGTAATCCTTTGCCAATCTGAAAAGAAAAGCAGTCATCATAAGCTAGGGGGAAAGAAGCTTTAACTGTCACAGTTATCTACCTAATTTGTATTTAATACAAGAGTCTTGTTTTTTGATATTCAGTGAAAGTGTCTGCATTGATCTTTTAAAACATAGTCTCAGTTTTCCTCTCATTTGGTTTAGCCCTTCAGCTGCAAAAGAATCAATAAACAATGAGCATAATATTAACATTTTAGATTGTGTTTTAAATGATTATCCGGTTGACCTAGACCTATAAGTCCAGGTGGTGATTTTGTAATAATTGTGTTGTGATGTTTCCTGCTTGATAAGTTGTTATTCCTATGTCTGATTCACTTAATAAGTGTTATTTTATGATTGGCTCTTTTACTCTGGAACTTCTTGAGTTTGTTCATGTTACTAAACACTGATTCAGTTAGACATTGCTATGCTGGATTGGCTCTAAAATGACTTGCTCCAGTTAGGAACACTGGATGGAATTGTGAGTTTGTTGTCATATTAGTTTGACTCACGTCCTGGCAATTAGCCCCAAATAGCAATGTTTATCTTGTTCCAAAACAGCAGGGCTAGTTTAATTATTTCAATGAAAGACCCTTCAGAAGGTGAATTGCACTGGTAACCTATAAAGTCTACTTTGTACTTTTCTCTAAAGACCTGACTTCTACAGGAGCATTCATGAGCTATTTTCTTCTATTTCTTGCCTATCATTTAGATTTCTAATCAATTTTTCAAAGCCATTTTATTACCAACTGCTGTCTAAGACCAATATATGAATTTTGGAATTATTTCTGATATTTTCAAAGCCTTGTTCTTCATAAAATATACAGTAGCTGAACTCTATTTTGTCATGTAATAATACTATGCCTTATCATTTAATAAGGATAAGTTGAATAAAGGAAACAAACTCCTGCCTTACAATACAAGGATACCTCATAAAGTTCAGGGAAGGATTCATATTATCTTTTAATTATATTTTACACAGACTTTTTGAAGGACCCTCATATATATTATTTATTAAACATGAGCTCTTCTTAATGTCTTTGTTCTAAAGACCTCTAATTCTCATCTGTTCCAAACCTTCTTTTAAAGGAAAACTAGATGTATCAATATCAGGCACAAGAATGTTTTCTTCAGGATAAGAGGTTCATGCTTCAGTTCTTTCAATATGTAACACTCAATGCGAGCATAATGAGAACTACAACTGGAATGCACCATTGGTGTTTCCTGTTCAGGGTCAGGGTGTTTCCTATTTAGAGACTGATCTTTGACAAAGGTACCAATAACATACATTGGGAAAAGGACAGTCTCTTCAATACATGGTTCCAGGAAAACTGGATATTCATGTGTAGAAGAATGAAACTGGACCCCTAACTCTCAAAGTTTCCTAAATCAATTCAAAATGGATTAAAGACTTAAATGTAAGACCTGAAATTATAAGACTTCTAGATGAAAACACAGGGGAAATTCTTCAGGACATAGGACTGGGCAAAGATTTTATGAATAAGACCTCAAAAGCACAGGCAACAAAAGAAAAAAAAATCTCAATGTGGTTTTGATTTGCATTTCCCTGATGATTAACGATGCTGAGCAGTTTTTCATGTACCTGTTGGCCGTTTGTATGTCCTCCTTTGAGAGATGTCTATTCAGCTCCTTTGCCCATTTTTAAAATCAGATTAATTGGGGTTTTTTACATTAAGTTGTTCATTTCTTTGAGTATATTCTGGTTATTAATACCTTGTTCAATGCATGGTTTGCAAATATTTATCCCATTCTGTAGGTATATTGTAATGATGAATAGGCTAACTATCCTGCTTTGACCATCACATATTGTACACAACTATTGATAGTTAACTTTGTACCCCCAAAAGATGTATAATCAACTATGCTTAATAAAAAAAGAAAGAAAAAATAAACAAATGGGATTATATCAAACTAAAAATTGTGCACAGCAAAGTAAACAATCAACAGAGTGAAGAGACAACTGAAGAATGAGAGAAAATATTTGCAAACTATGCATCTGACAAGGGATTAATATCCAGAATATACAAAGAACTCAAAAACTCTATAGTAAAAAAAAAATAAGTAATCTGATTAAAAATGAGAAAAAAAGCTGAAAGAACATTTCTCAAGAGAAGACCTACAATGGCCAAAAATAATGAAAAAATGCTCAACATCACTAATCATCAGAGAAATGCAAATCAAAAGCTCATTGAGATATCATCTCACCCCAGATAGACTGGCTAAAAAGTCAGAAAATAACAAATGCTGGTGAAAACATGGAGAAAAGAGAACTCCTATACATTGTTGGTGGGATTCTAAATTAGTAAAATCATTATGGAGAACAGTATGGAGGTTTTTAAACAACTATAGATAGAACTACCATATGATCTTGCTATCCCAATACTGCATATATACACAAAGGAAAGGAAATTAAATTGTCGAAGGAATACTTGCACTCGTTTGTTCATCACAGCTCTATTTACAAAAGCCAAGCTATGGAATCAACTTAAATGTTCATCAAAAAATGGATGATTGGATAAAGAAAATGTGGTATATAAACACAATGGAATACTACTCAGCCATAAAAAGGAATGAAATTCTGCCATTTTCATCAACTTGGATGAGCTTGCAGAAAATTATGTTAAGTGACATAACCCAGGTACAGAAAGGGAAATATTGCTTGTTCTCACTCATATGTGGGAGCAAAAGAATAATAATAATAATAATAAGTTGAATTTTTAGAAGTAGAGAGTAGAACTATGGTTATTAGAGGCAGGAAAGGGGATGAAGTATAGTAAGAGGTTTGTTAATGAATACAAAATTACAGCTAGATAGGAAAAATAAGTTCTATTGGTGAACGGTAGTGCTAGGTATCTGTAATTAAGAATAATTTATCATATGTTCTCAAATGGCTAAAAGAGAGGAGCTTAAGTGTTATCACAAAGAAACGACAAATTTTTACAATGATGAATTTGCTAACTACTCTGATTTGATCACTACACATTGTATACATGTTTTGAAATATAACTCTGCACCCCATAAATATGTACAATCAACATGTTTCAATTACATAAAAAACGATCAATAAAGTAAAATAAAATAAAGTCACATTCATGAGTACTAGAGGTTAGAACTTAGACATTTTTAGCGACAAAATTCAACCCACTACAAAGACCAAATATATTCTAGGTGTTTTGCATACAGACACATCTTAAATGTTAACATTATGTTATAAGACAAATGTTACTCTCCCTGTTTTCCATATGAGTACACTAAAGCTTAGAGAAAATGATTGTTCATCAATAGATTCACTTAAAAATCTAGAATTAGAACTTAATTCTTTGGCTAATTGTTTAAGCTATCTCTCTTATACCAAGCATAGCAACTGAGCAAGAATTAATAGAATCAGGTTAATCTAGTGATAAGTAAAGACAAACATACTCATATACTATTTTTATTTTTTAATCTATTGTGGTTTGACTTCAAAGATGTACTGAATCTGATTACAGATTTAGAAAATTTGTTATGAGCAGAGGAATACCTTAATTTTGTTTAAGTTTTGTAATAGCAGGTCTTGGAAGAAGAGAAAGGTATTATTGGACATAGGCTGCAACTAGACACCTGAGTGGAGAGGGAGATCAATGTGAAAACTAGCTGAGGACAATGAAAAGTGTGATGACAGAAAATGGCCCTGGCTTAGTGTGACATTTCCAGGTCTGCAGAACTGTCCTCCTCCACATTTGCACTGGCCTCATCTCCATTTTTAGATGCTCTCTCATTATTCCCAAGCCCTTTTAACAATATATTTCATTAATGTATCTTATTAATAGTTCTAAGTATTTTCTTCCGTTGTCAAGTTTCTTCTTATCTTTTAGCTTTTTGGTAGTGTAAGCAAGATGTGTGGGATTCTATAAACATATACTTGCGCACTGTAAATATTAAACTTTCAATTGACATCAAATATAAGTACAGTACTCTTAGTCTATAGAATATGTACACATTAATTTAAAAACATAAGACTCAAACATTTCCAAAATAATATAAATACTTGAAATAAACTTTTGAAAGCAAAGTTGAACCTATTAAAAGTAAATTTCTATAATAAAGGAGAATAGTCTTAAAAAGCTTCCAGATTAGTGATTCACTTCCTCTGCAGAAACCATGTTTAATTTATAAAAACAAAAAAACTAATTGCATAAACTACTGAAGTTTGAGTTTCTTTGTAGCTCTCTAAATACTCTTAAGAATCTGCTTACAAAATATGAGCACAGGTGGGTGCCAATAAAAGTAATCTTGTGAAAAGTTTTGAATTTTTAAGTATAGATCATTTTCAGAGTTAAGTGTATTTAATTTTGAAACACAACTTTTTTGTACTATAATATTTATGTTAGAAAAATATATCAAAGACATGCATGTATTTTTCAAGATACTCTCTATTTATATCCTGGAAGAGATTTAGGTATGAAAATTGGACTGTCCTGACTGAGTTCAAGGAAGCAAAAAATTGAACATGATAAAAAGTAGTGTTCCAATGTTTAAGCCTTATAAAATATATGTGATGTGTATGCATTTAAATATTACAAACACTGTTATTATATTTAATATTTCAGAATAGAACCAGGTAGGTAACTGATCACAGGAAAAGATCCTAAGCTCCAAATATTCTCCTCCTTTTATAATTTTCGTTGATAGTCTTACAATTTTTTTTCCAAATGGTGCTGGGCATCATGCACTTAATTCAGAGACAGACAGTATTCTGACTTGTGATATCTGATACTAACTCTAGGGTTTTTGTCCTGTATTTATCTCCACATGATGCCCCACTTTATTGCACACAAAAACTTGCACATAAGCATATGCGTACCCAACACACACACACACACACACACACACACGCATACACACACATACACACATACACACACACACATACACACACCAATATTCTGTACAAGTAACAAATGGTTGTGTTTTAGGTCCTTGTGCTCATTTGACCTCTGAGTGTGCACTGTTTTATCCTCCTCCTCCACTTCTTCCTCCTTCTTCTTTTGATTTGTATATGTGGAACCATCCTTACATCCTTGGGATGAATACCACTTGACCATGGTGGTGTATAATTTTTCTGATATACTGTTGAATTCTGTTTGCTAGTATTTTGTCGAGAATTTTCACATCTATGGTCATCAAGTATATTGGCCTGTAGTTTTCTTTCTTGTTGTTTTCTTTGTCTGATTTTTTTGGTATTGGGGTAATGCTGGCCTCACAAAATGAGTTTGAGAAAATGCATTTTGCTTTGATTTTTTGGAATAGTTTGAGAAGAATTGCTGTTAATTCTTCTTTAAAACTTTGATAGAATTCAGCAGCGAAGCCCTACGGTCCTGGGCTTTTATTTAATCAGGAGACTGCTGATTACTGATTCAATTTCATTGCTCATGATTCATCTGTTCAGGTTTTCTATTTCTTCTTATTTCAGTATTGGTAGGTTCTATGTGTCCAGAAATTTGTCCATTTCCTAGAGATTTTCCAATTTATTGGAGTATAGTTGTTCATAATAGTCTCAAATGATTATATATCTGTGGTATCAATTGTAATGTCTCCTTTTTCATTACTGAGTTTTGTTATGGGGGTGTTCTCTCTTGGTTTGCAGGCATTCCCACCACAGCTCTCACTTATCTTTTATCTTTCTCCTTCAGGCAGAAATCCTTCTGTGTCCCTATTGCTCCTGGTTGGAGGTTGGGGACGGTGGAGGCCGTGAATTTTCTCCCATTTTCTATGCGGTTATCCTGAGTTTCTGTGCTCACTGGAGTTTCTGGTACTACTCTGATGTGCTCCAGTGCTCACCCTTAGCTATTTTTACCCAACTGTTGTTGCATATTTATTGTTTTGTCTATTTTTGTGGGACAGACCAGAGATAGAGTCCTCTAGTCAGCCATCTTGATTTCATACCCCTCACCTTGTGAACTTATTTTAAATTAAGGAGTTTACAGATGTAATTAAGTTAAAGATCCCTAGTTGGTATTATCCTGGATTTAGGGTGGGTCCTAAATCCAAAGACTGGTGTTCTTATAAGAGAAAAAAGAGAGAAATTCAACACACACAAGGAAGAAGTCCACATAAAGTTGGAAGCAGAGACTGGAATTATGAATCCCTAAACCAAAGATTGGCAGGGACTTCCAGTCAAGATGGCAAAATAGAAAGCCCCCCCCCCCACCCCCCACAGCATCTCTCTTTCCCACAAATCAACCAATTTACAACTATAAAAAAGCAATGACGGCCAAGCTGGAGCTGCTAGAGCTCAGGAGAAGAGGAGGAGAGACCTATGGAGTGCATGAAGGTAGAAGAAGCCATAATGAGAGAGAGAAAGAAAGAACCACTCTGACCATTTTGAGCCCTGGCTACTTCTAGGCTGGAGCTGCTGAGAGCATGGAGCACAAAGCAGGAGCTCGAAAGAGCCACAGCTGTGCCCTTTGGATGAAGGTGCTTGGAGGCAGCAGGGGAGAAGAGGGCCTTGGTGGGCCCTAGGCCAGCAAGACCACTAATAGGGTTCCGCTGGACCCACCTAGGAGTAAGGAGCCACATCAACTGAAAAAAAGGAGCCACTCAGAGGCCGATGAGTCATTGCAAGGGACCAGCACAGGGCCCATCCGATGGGAAGTGTTTGCAGCATGGGCGGTGGGGGAGACGGGCCCACCAGAGAACACTGAGGCACAGCAAGGACAGCTGATCTGCCTCCCAATCAGCTCAGGACTCCTCAGAGAAGACTGGTCAGGAATACAGAATTGCATGGGGTGCAGTTTGATGAAAAGATTCAGGCCCAGACCTGAGTTTCTACACAACCCAGGTGCACTGGATTTCATGAGAGCTGAAGTACCTATAAAGCCAACCATTAAACCCGGAGTTGCACAAAAGCCTTCCCTAGGGAAACAGCAGCAAAGCAACAATTTAGCTCAACCACAGGGCTCAATTACTGGTCCCCACAGGAAGTTCCCCCATTTTAGAAGTAAGCAAAGGACAACAAATTAGTTCCAGCACAGAGTTTAAGTGGTGGGAGCAGCAAATAAGCCAACACAGAACTGAAAGGAAAAAACAACGTACCCCCAACCAGAGACAAAGTTTGGTATTAACTAGTAAAGGTCTTATTTCACCAAAGAACAACTATAACACCTAGAAGGACTAGAAGTCCCCAGGGCTACCAAGCCAGAAAGAGGGGAGGTCCGGGGGCCTCAGCAATGCCCCCCAACACCCACAACCAGTCCCAAGGGTGGGGGACAAGGGCTTCGGCCATGCCCTCCCAACACACACAGACAGCCCAGTGATAACCACCAAGCCACAGCAAGAAGATCCCTGGGTTCCCGAGTTGTGGTAGTGGGAGGTGAGGGCTTTTGCCACACTCCCCTGACATCTGCACTCAGCCTGGCAATGACCAAGCCACCGCTGGAAGCCCACTGGTCTCCCCTGTGGGAATGAGGGGGGTGCCACATGCCTCAATCCCGTCCCTCTTCCTTCCTCCTTCTTTCATCACATTTCCTTCCCCTTTCCGCTCTCCTCCCCCTCCCAACCACCCAACTGCTTTGCAACAACATTCTAGAATGTAAAAAAACAAAATTAATAAAACTACATTTTCTTAAAAAATAAATAAATAAATAAAAATTGCAGGAGTTGTGGGAAGCCACCAGAGGTCAGAAGCTTGGAACAGATTCTCCCCTACAGTCTCCAGGAGAATCAGTCTCTGATAACGCCTTAATTGTGGTCTTCTAGCCTCCTGAACTGGAGAGAATAAATTTCTGTTGTCCTATGCTGTCAAATTTATGATTTTTTTTTTCACAGAAACACTAGAAAATAAATATTATACAGTCTTCAAAATTGATTCTCCCTAATTCTGTTTGTTTGTGAATTTTTATATTTTCAAGACTGATATCTAGTTGGCGTACACCAACAGGACCATATCAGTTAAATGTAGGTGACTGATTTGTTTAAAGCCCCATGCTAATAAGATTGGACCTGTGCCATAATTATTATTAAATATTTTGAATATACCCCTCTATATTTATTTTATTGTGTCCTACTGAGCAACAAGAAGGTGTTTATGGATGGATACTGGGAATAGAGATGAACTTAGAATGGAACTTGGGGCCGAGCCCTTGGTGCACTCGGGAGAGTGCGGCACTGGGAGCGCAGCGACGCTCCCGCCGCAGGTTCGGATCCTATATAGGGATAGCCAGTGCACTCACTGGCTGAGTGCCGGTCACAAAAAAAAAATAAAATAAAATAAAAATAATGGAACTTGGAGGTAGTGGCGTAATAAATTGTGGAAGGCAGAGGATGGGGTTGAACCAGGGTTACATTTTGCCTGGGAAGACAAGAAATACTAAAGTCTCCAGGTAAAAACAAGAAATATTCACGAACTGCTTTTTAAAATAGAAATACATGTAAGCCCAAATACCATCTGCCTAAAGCCAAAAAGTATTAAGAGTGTTAAAAGCAGGTATACGAACAAGAGCGTCTCTCAAGATGTTTTCTAAGACTAAACTTCTCTGACCTCTTGGCTAGACTCCAACTACGCCATGGCAGCTTCAGACTACACGTGTAATTATGTTGGCAGACTCAGGCAGATTCTAGGTATTTAAGGTAAGTGAAAAGTGAACATTTCACGTTTTGAAGGACTTTTAAGTCTAATTAGAAAGGTGAGATGTACACATTTGAAAATGTTAACAAGTAGTAGAAAATTATAAATGTCATCCAAGAGGCAGTAACAAAAATTAATTTCTGATTTCATTGTCTATTTTGGATATAAACCAAAAGCTTGCTGTAAGCTATACATACTGAAATGTACCAATGTAATACATACGGCTTTTTTTTTGATGATTAGGTATATTACTAAACCCTCTTCCCAAACACATACCTCTGGAAAATTAGTCGAGAGTTGTTGGTAGCAAAGTTTTATTTTGACCTAGATAGTAATAAATAGTAAATCATAATCATAATCATAACTCAATTAACTAAGATTTCCTATTCTGGAAAGGCACAAATTTTCCCTTAATAGAGTGTTTATTTATTGACTATTGCTGCTTCAATAATTGAAGAAAGAATTTTATATTTATTTATTTTTTTTGCTCTTTTTACTCCATTAAAATATAAAATTTTAAGATAAAAAAATAATGTCTGGAAGAAGTAGACATGATTTCCTATAAGGATAGCTTATTGTCTTTCTTTTTACTTCTCTCTCAAATCTACTTATCTGAACTGTTCTTATTCACATACATCTTTGCTTCATAAAGTAAAGAGAAACAGAAGCAATGTTTTTAATATGAAAGAATGTAGCATTTACCCACACTGGAAAAACAGTGGGGGAAAAAGGGGAAAAATTTCAATGCTTTGTGAAATATTTTTTTAATAATACTTTTTATTAAGTGGAGATTTCTCTAAATGTAAAGCAGATACGGGTTTCAAGATGGCGGCGGCTGCGGCGGCTGGCGCGGAGTAGCTGAGGTGGAAAAGGTGGCCACTGGGCCTCAGGCAGCCGGGAAACTTGTGGACCTTCCTCTGGCCATCTCTTAAGGGAGTACTGCTGCTGCTGGCCGGTCGTGGGGGCTCAACGCCACTTTGCCCCCGGCAGGAGAGGCTGCCTCATTTACAGGCAACAGCTTTGAAGTGTGGAGCAGGAAAAGAACTGATTCTTAGCTGCAAAAGTGAGTCTTGAAACAGGGAACACGGCGCCAGGGCTGCTGTGGATGCAGCCAGGATCCCGGAGGCTGGGGCCGCACTGAAGGCGGCCAGCTGCCCTATTCAAGATTCGAGGTTTCAGGCCGGCATTAAAGAAGACTCCTGGGAGCGCCCGAGCGGCGCCGCGACTGAACAGCCCGAGGCGGCAGCGCCGAGAACACGGAAGGCAACAAACCAGAGACAGAGCGAGCGCCCGACCTGGCACAGCACTGTGAGTGATCCCTGGCACAGCTCTGTTCGGGGGGTGGTTGCCCACGCGGCTCCCCGACTGCACCACCAGGCCACTCACTGCCCCGGTGCTGCCTCCATTTTCCCAGGTGCGGGCAGCTCCGCCCTGCTCGGCCATCACTGAGCCCATTTGCTTGGCCTGGCGCGGGGCTTTCCGGACCCTGCGGGCCGGCTTCCTCTCCCACTCCCTCCACGGTTCTCTGGCAGGGCTGGGGGTGTGAGGCGTCCCGACCAGTTTTGGGAGGGCTAGGAAGTACGGGCGGGCCGACTGTCACTCCACCACACCCTGGACTCCGGCCCCGGTAAACTTCCTGTTACTGGGAGGCAGATACCATCTCTGCGACCACCAGTTTGGAAAAAAGCCTAACGAATTTCTGGTTGGGAATAGTGTGGTAGGAGAGTTCCCAGGTCCGCTTGAACCTGCCGGAGAGCAGGCTGCAGGCGGGCACTAGACTCGGTTTATACCGGGGGGATACAAAGGTGAACAAGACCCGAGAAAGATCTACACAGTGTTACAAAGGCACCCAGAGAGACCGGTCGTCTGTGCCTAGCAGAAACCTGGTAGACTTCCTGGGCGAGGCGGTGCTGAGCAGGGTCTTGAAGGCCCAGCTGATAGACGAGGGGTCCAGAAGACACGCCCCAACCCAGCACAGTGTGCACAGAGGGGGGAGACGTGCGGCCAGGGAGGCGGAGACTCGACAGAAACCACACACCCGGTGGGGTCGCCACTGCACGATCTAACAGCCTGGGCCAGAGCACACGGAACAGGGAGAAGTCCTGTACAGAAAGTGAAAGCTCAACAGAGATCACACACCCTGTGGTACGTGATCCACCAGCCCAGCAGAGTACAAGCTGACCAGAAAGGTGGATCCCCGGAGAAGCCCAAGGCCCGAGGCAACCACACACACAAGACACTAGAGGCCAACTGAGCAGTCACGGCGGGAGCCATACCAAATTGGCAACAACAGCAACATCCTAGTTAGTCATTAGTCTTAAACCGGTGGACTGTGAAACCCCCTGCCACAATGAATAAACACCAAAAAAAAGACACCAGAAATACAAAAAATCAAGAAAGTACACCACCAAAAGTTAATAAATCTCATACTCTAAATCCTATAGAACGAGAAGCCCTTGAAATAACTGACAAGGAATTTCGAGTGATAATTCTAAAGAAACTGAATGAGATACAAGAAAACTCAGCTAGACATCATGATGAAATGAGGAAAAGTATACAGGATCTGAAAGAGGAAATATACAAGGAAATCAATGTCCTGAAAAAAAATGTAGCAGAACTTGCTGAACTGAAGAAGTTATTCAGCGAAATAAAAAACACAACGGAGAGTTTAACCAGCAGGCTTGTCGAAGTTGAAGAGAGAACCTCTGAACTTGAAGATGGGCTGTTTGAAATAACACAAGCAGACAAAAAGAAAGAAAAAAGAATCAAGAACATGGAAGAAAATCTGAGAGAGATATCAGATAACCTCAAGCGCTCAAATATCCGAGTCATGGGTATTCCAGAAGGGGAGGAAAATGGAGATTCCATTGAAAACATATTCAACAAAATAGTGGCAGAAAACTTCCCAGGTATAGGAAAAATCACAGATCTTCAGATCCAGGAAGCTCAACGATCTCCAAACGTATTCAACCCAAAAAGGCCTTCTCCAAGACATGTCATAGTCAAATTGGCAAAACTCAGAGACAAAGAGAGAATCTTAAAAGCTGCAAGAGAGAAGCGTCAAATCACCTATAAGGGAGCCCCAATCAGGTTAACATCAGACTTTTCATCACAAACCCTAAAAGCTAGAAAGGAATGGGATGATATTTTCAAAATACTAAAAGACAAAGATTGCCAACCAAGAATACTCTACCCTGCAAGGCTATCCTTCCGAAATGAGGGGCAAATAGTATATTTCTCAGACAAACAAAAACTGCGGGAGTTCACTACCACAAGACCACCCTTACAAGAAATCCTCAAGGGAGTACTGGGTTTGGTTCCTGAAAAATAACTACCACTGCCATAAAAACCTAAGAAAAATCTAAACCCGCTAGTACAATAAAAATGGCATTCATGAAGAGAAAACAAGCTAACAAAAACACTATCTACAACCTAAGGAACCAACAAACAAAGAAACCAAACAGTAAATCAGAAAGCAAGGAACAAAAGACACCTAAGACAACCAAACAACCAATAAAATGCTAAGAATAAATCAACACCTTTCAATAACAACTCTTAATGTTAAAGGCTTAAATTCCCCAATTAAAAGACACAGACTGGCTGACTGGATCAAAAAGCAGGACCCAACTATATGCTGCCTACAAGAGACCCACCTCACCCATAAAGATTCACACAGACTAAGAGTGAAAGGATGGAAAAAGATTTACCATGCAAACAGAAAAGAAAAACGAGCTGGAGTGGCTATTCTTATATCTGACAAAATAGACTTTAAACTAAAAACCATAAAAAGAGACAATGAGGGACACTACTTAATGATAAAAGGACTGATCCATCAAGAAGACATAACAATCATAAATATGTACGCACCCAATGTTGGAGCAGCCAGATTTATAAAACAAACTCTATTAGACCTAAAGAAGGAAATACACACTAATACCATAATAGCAGGGGACCTGAACACTCCACTGTCAATATTAGACAGATCATCTAGGCAAAGAATCAGTAGAGAAACACAAGATCTAAACAAGACTCTAGACCAATTGGAATTGGCAGATATCTACAGAACATTCCACCCAACAACCTCAGAATATTCATTCTTCTCATCAGCACATGGATCATTCTCCAAGATCGATCACATATTAGGTCACAAATCAAGTCTCAATAAATTCAAAAAAATTGGAATTATCCCATGTATCTTCTCAGACCACAATGGATTAAAACTAGAAATTAATAACAAGCGAAACTCTGGAAACTATACAAACACATGGAAATTAAACAGCATTCTACTTAATGACATATGGGTCCAAGAAGAAATCAAGCAGGGAATCAAAAAGTTTATTGAAACTAATGAAAACAATGATACATCATACCAAAACCTGTGGGATACTGCAAAAGCAGTATTGAGGGGAAAATTTATTGCATTAAATGCTCACTTCAGAAGAATGGAAAGATGGCAAGTGAACAACCTAACACTTCACCTTAAAGAACTAGAAAAACAAGAACAATCCAATCCTAAAGTTAGCAGACGGAGAGAAATCATTAAGATCAGAGCAGAACTAAATGAAATTGAAAACCAAAAAACAATTCAAAAGATCAATGAATCAAAAAGTTGGTTTTTTGAAAAGATAAATAAAATTGACAAACCATTAGCATGGCTAACAAAAAAAAGAAGAGAGAAGACTCAAATAACAAAAATTAGAAATGAAAAAGGCGATATTACAACTGATTCATCTGAAATACAAGGAATCATTCGAGACTACTATAAACAACTATACGCCAACAAATTTGAAAATCTGGAGGAAATGGATAAATTTCTGGACACACACAAGCTCCCAAAACTGAACCGTGAAGACGTAGAAAATTTGAACAGACCAATAACAATAAAGGAGATTGAAGCTGTTATTAGAAGGCTCCCAACAAAGAAAAGCCCAGGACCAGATGGATTCACAGCAGAATTTTACCAAACATTCAAAGAGGAATTGACACCGATTCTTTACAAACTATTCCAAAAGATTGAAACGGACGCAAATCTCCCAAACTCATTCTATGAAGCAAACATCATCCTGATACCAAAACCAGGTAAAGATATAACCAAAAAAGAAAACTACAGGCCGATATCCTTGATGAATATAGATGCAAAAATCCTCACTAAAATACTAGCAAACAGAATACAGCAACACATACAAAAAATTATTCATCACGATCAAGTGGGATTCATCCCAGGGATGCAAGGTTGGTTCAACATACGCAAATCAATAAATGTGATACACCATATTAATAAACTCAAACACAAGGACCATATGATCATCTCTATAGATGCTGAAAAAGCATTTGATAAAGTTCAGCACTCATTCATGACAAAGACCCTCTATAAGTTAGGTATAGAGGGAAAGTATCTCAACATAATTAAAGCCATATATGCCAAACCCACTGCCAATATCATCCTGAATGGGGAAAAGCTGAAAGCTTTTCCTTTAAGAACAGGAACTAGACAAGGATGCCCACTCTCACCACTCCTATTCAACATAGTGTTGGAAGTACTAGCCAGAGCAATCAGAGAAGAGAAGGAAATAAAGGGCATCCAGATTGGAAAAGATGAAGTCAAACTGTCCCTGTTTGCAGATGACATGATCCTATATATCGAACAGCCTAAAACCTCTACAAAAAAACTGTTGGAATTGATAAATGATTTCAGCACAGTAGCAGGATACAAAATCAACACACAAAAATCAGTAGCATTTCTTTTCTCCAATAGTGAACATGCAGAAGGAGAAATCAAGAAAGCCTGCCCATTTACAATAGCCACCAAAAAAATAAAATACTTAGGAATTGAGTTAACCAAGGAGGTGAAAAATCTCTATAATGAGAACTACAAACCACTGCTGAGAGAAATTAGAGAGGATACAAGAAGATGGAAAGATATTCCATGCTCTTGGATTGGAAGAATCAACATAGTGAAAATGTCCATACTACCCAAAGTGATATACAAATTCAATGCAATCCCCATCAAAATTCCAAAGACATTTTTCTCAGAAATGGAAAAAACTATTCAGACATTTATATGGAACAATAAAAGACCACGAATAGCCAAAGCAATGCTCAGCAAAAAAAATAAAGCTGGAGGCATAACACTACCTGACTTTAAGCTATACTACAAAGCTATAATAACCAAAACAGTATGGTACTGGCATAAAAACAGACACACTGACCAATGGAATAGAATAGAGAATCCAGAAATCAACCCACACACTTACTGCCATCTGATCTTTGACAAAGGCACCAAGCCTATTCACTGGGGAAGGGACTGCCTCTTCAGCAAGTGGTGCTGGGATAACTGGATATCGATATGCAGGAGAATGAAACTAGATCCATACCTCTCACCGTATACTAAAATCAACTCAAAATGGATTAAGGATTTAAATATACACCCTGAGACAATAAAACTTCTTAAAGAAAACATAGGGGAAACACTTCAGGAAATAGGACTGGGCACAGACTTCATGAATACGACCCCAAAAGCACGGGCAACCAAAGGAAAAATAAACAAATGGGATTATATCAAACTAAAAAGCTTCTGCACAGCAAAAGAAACAATTAAAAGAGTTAAAAGACAACCAACAGAGTGGGAGAAAATATTTGCAAAATATACATCTGACAAAGGATTAATATCCAGAATATATAAGGAACTCAA
The DNA here is from genome assembly GCF_027409185.1 of Cynocephalus volans. Classification (NCBI taxonomy): domain Eukaryota; kingdom Metazoa; phylum Chordata; class Mammalia; order Dermoptera; family Cynocephalidae; genus Cynocephalus; species Cynocephalus volans. The sequence continues at coordinate 37,063,467 of NC_084465.1, forward strand.
ACAACTTTACAAGAAGAAAACAAGCAACCCAATTAAAAAATGGGCAAAAGAGCTAAGTAGGCATTTCTCTAAGGAAGATATCCAAATGGCCAGCAGACATATGAAAAAATGCTCAACATCACTCAGCATCCGGGAAATGCAAATCAAAACCACATTGAGATACCATCTAACCCCAGTTAGGATGGCTAAAATCCAAAAGACTATGAACGATAAATGCTGGCGAGGCTGCGGAGAAAAAGGAACTCTCATACATTGTTGGTGGGACTGCAAAATGGTGCAGCCTCTATGGAAAATGGTATGGAGGTTCCTTAAACAATTGCGGATAGATCTACCATACGACCCAGCCATCCCACTGTTGGGAATATACCCAGAGGAATGGAAATCATCAAGTCGAAGGTATACCTGTTCCCCAATGTTTATCGCAGCACTCTTTACAATAGCCAAGAGTTGGAACCAGCCCAAATGCCCATCATCAGATGAGTGGATACGGAAAATGTGGTACATCTACACAATGGAATACTACTCAGCTATAAAAACGAATGAAATACTGCCATTTGCAACAACATGGATGGACCTCGAGAGAATTATATTAAGTGAAACAAGTCAGGCACAGAAAGAGAAATACCACATGTTCTCACTTATTGGTGGGAGCTAAAAATTAATATATAAATTCACACACACACATACACACATACACACACAAACCGGGGGGGGGGGGGAAGAAGATATAACAACCACAATTATTTGAAGTTGATACAACAAACAAACAGAAAGGACATGGTTGGGGGGGAGGGGGGAGGGAGAAGGGAGGGAGGTTTTGGTGATGGGGAGCATTAATCAGCTACAATGTATATCGACAAAATAAAATTAAAAAATAAAAAAAAATAAAATAAAATAAAATAAAATAAAATTCAGTTAAAGTCAAAAAAAAAAAAAAAAAAAGAAATATAACTCCGTAACCCATAAATATATAATACAATCAGTGCTTCAATAAAAATTTTTTTAAAATAAAAAAAAAAAAAAAAAAAAAAAAATAAAGCAGATACATCTATCTTTAGTTATTTTTATGCCATGAAAAATAATTGGAAATAGCTATGTTTTCAGTTAGTTATTATTTTAAGAACTAGTAAATATGCTACAAATAATATGTGGTCTAATCTCTGTAAAACAGATAAATGTTAGAAATTTGCTATAATCTACTTTGCATACTCTTATTTACATTTATATGAAATAGGAAAAAAGAAAAACTGCACAGCAGAAAATAAGAAAAAGAAATGCTTCTATACTCTGCTGTGTTCTTAGCTCTGAGTCCAATTTTCAGTTCCTCCCATTAACTTGTGAAATCAATCTAATTTGGCAAAATTGATTCCTAGGCTTTTAAAACAAGATCCCCTTTATTGGGGGTATTGATTAAAATGACAAAATGGTATGGAGCATCTCTTTAATTCCATTCACCCCAACAGTGTTGAGATGCTGAGCAGTTCACTGATAGAGCTTGCCAGAATGTGATTTCTTTGTCCATGTAAAACAGCTTCCTTCTTGGATCAAATGGTCTGAAACAGATTCTAGGCATCCAATTTTATATAGCACTCACAGTTTCTCATCCACTGGTAGTATTCAAGAGCAGGAATGATCTCAGACGGTGTATTCTGTGAAAAACAAATAAAACAAACAACCAAATGAAAACACTGCTTACAGTTGCCCCCGACATAGTCCAGAGGCTCAAGGTTCTCCCCCTTTTACAGAGTCTGGAGCAGGGAAGAGTCTGATGTCCCAGCAGTACCAAATGCTACTCTTTACTACTTACCTTCATTGATAAACCTGAAGATTTGCCTTATGGACGTTCTTGATCTTTGCTCAGATCAGTGGTTCCTGGATGTAAGCATGAGATTAGAATCACCTCTGAAGCTTCTAAATCTCCTGAGATCCAGGCCACATCCCAAAGAATTAAATCAGAATCTTGGGTATGAGATCCAGCCATGAGTTAAGTTTTAAATCTTCCAGTTGCTCAAACATGCAGCTCTATTCTTTTCCCTACTTTGGATTTTAAAAGTACTCACCAGACTTTACAGAGTGCATTCGCATAAGGCTTTTATTTAAAAGCAAAGCATAGGATGCAGCAAGCAAAGGACAATGCAGGCCAGTGTTAGAGGTCCAAGAGACATTCCGCAGTGAGACTTACCCAGGACCATTTGCTTTGCATTCACAGGACTTGATGGCAAGTTCTCTGTGGGGAATCTTGCCTTTGGGAGACTTCCCAAAATATGCCCTTTAAATAGTCAAGCCATTCCGGTCAAATGGGTTATGCCAGTTGCAAACCAATTATGTTTCAAAATTTAAACAATAATCATAAGTTCTACTGCACTTATTTTGCCAAGAAAAATAATAATAATAAAAAAAAAACAACCAGAAACCCAGGCTTCTCCAGATATAAATAAAGCTAAGCTATTCCAGCCTACCTGTGAACCAACTCTACATCCTCAGTAGTCAAGACAGTGAGCCTGCTTACTTTGTGTTCATTGGATGTGGTTTCCTTGCTTTTTTCCCCATGCATGTCATCTCATTTGCATTTACCTTTTAGGAATTGCCCCAAATTTCTGGTCTTCTGATGGTACCCTTTCCTATTTTCCAGCACTCCCATGGCTTTATTTTTCTTGTTCTTGATTAACATACTTAATTTGGAATGAAACTTTGGGTTGACTAGAGATAGACATGTGTGCTCAAAACTTAGAATTGTTCCTCTAACATTGGTTTATTTACACTTATTACTTTAATCACTGTTTTATTGTAAATCATGACTGCTAAACATCATACAATTGTCTACATAAGTCAGTAAATTCCAAAGTCCAATATTTAGTTAACCAGCAAGATATGAAATATCTGATTTAGGTGAATAAAAAAACAAATCTGGCATGTTTGTGCTACATGTCTTGCATTTTGACTTAGCTAATGGTGTTTAACTTCAGTTTGTATAATGTTCTTCTTCAGAAATGTCTTTCTTGGGCTGGTCCCGTGGCGCACTCGGGAGACTGTGGGGCTTGGGAGCGCAGCCGCGCTCCCACTGCGGGTTCGGATCCTCTATAGGAATGGCCGGTGCGCTCACTGGCTGAGCGCGGTGCAGACGACACCAAGCCAAGGGTTACGATCCCCTTACTGGTCACAAAAAAAACAAAACAAACAAACAAAAAATGTCTTTCTTGCTAGTTGAATGCTTTATATCCATACTAATTAATTTATTGTTTTGCAGCCGTAGTTTCCAGACATTGAGCGGAGTTTCTTGATACTAATTACTCTTAAGATCAATAATTCAGTAAGTACAAAAGGGACTCTGAGTGCGTATTTTCTTCTTTTGTCATCATTGAATGTAATATCTTTGGAAACAAAGAAAACTATAATCTTTAGACAATAATATCTGCCCCTTTTTGAAATCCCAGGAATTATTTCATAATAGAGACTATTTCTCTTTTTAATAATGATTTTCTATTATCCTGTAGATTAAATTTTGTAGTCTTTGAACCAAAATATCTCTGGTACATTTTAAAACATTTTCCCAACATGATTATGTTCTCAAAAAGCCACTCAGCTGAAGTCATTAAACATATCATCTCATTACCACTAGGGTTATTTTTTGTCTATGATTTATATGAGAAGCATGACCTATGTGTTTCAGTCATCATTGCTGAGATGAAAAATTTTATATTTATTTTAAAACTTGTGTTTTAGAAATACAGCCATTAAGGGCCGAGCCAGTGGCGCAATCGGGAGAGTGCAGCACTGGGAGCGCGGCGACGCTCCCGCCGCGGGTTCGGATCCTATATAGGACTGGCCGGTGCACTCACTGGCTGAGTGCCGGCCACGAAAAAGACAAAAAAAAGAGAGAAATACAGCCATTAATATGGTATAATGTATAAGTGCAAAAATCAAGTTACATTCTCAGTTACTGGTAATTGTGATTATTTAAAAATTTCATCAGTGAATAAAGGAAGGGTCAAGTTTTCCAATAATGTAATAAGCTCAAAAAATATATAAAACTTAAAGAACTCTTTTGTCAAAAGTTTTATGAAAAAGCCTAAATTATAGCAGTAAGGCTAGGATTGAGACAGTTCATATTAAGAGATTTAATGGGACTGCTCTTGATTTTATCCTACCTGGATGTGTTAATATCCATCTGCATTGCTTAAGTGGTGAATCATAGAGCTATAGAAAAATAAGATAAAATAATAACCTTCAGTTTTCCCTCGAGAATATATTGACCTTTTCCTAGGCTTTAAGCTCACTTAACTCTTGTTAATGTTTAATTCATATAGCAAATGAACAAAAAGGTAAAGCTTTCAGATTTGTAAAACATCGTTGAGCATTGCATAATGAGAAGGAAACCTGACTTGGTTACTTTCCCTGATTTTAATATCAAACTAAGTCAATTTAAGAGCAGCAACCATGGCTTTTTCGATTTGCAGAAAGATAAGGCAAATCTTTTGTCAATTATATTTGCCATGCCTTTTAATTTCTGGTTTATATACATATATTTGTGACCATAATCTCAAATTACTTTTTTAAATAACAAATCCAAGAGACTGTGATATATTTGAATGATAATATGTTAGGAAATTATTAAAATCTGGCAAGAACGAGAAGCATACAATTAACATGTTGGATTGTTCCTGCCGAACAAGAATCACTAGGCTTCTGAATATCTTTTAAAAAATAAACATAAAAGCATGTTCCTGTTCAAGGGGAAGAACAGCAACTAAATTTTTTGTTACAATTTTACCTGTGATAAAAAAGAAATAATTATTTTCTTTTCCACATTATTATCTGTCTTCCAAACATTTCAGATACTGAGAAGTTAAACAGATAGGTCCATAAGAACTTGACAGTGATTGGCCATTATTAAATAGTGTGGTCATGGCAGCAGTCAGCCCCTTCGTGATGAAGTATCCTTGATGCCATGTGCACTGGCCGCTGCTTAAGAAATGAGAACAGGAACCAAGCATTTAATCAGAGGGAATTCTGGGTGATTTTCTTGGCAGGTGTATTATAGTACTGAATAATTAATTTCTAGGGAAAAAAATCTGTGAAATAGAAAAGGGCCTCCTTGAACAGATGATGACATTGTCTCTAAGGCTCCTGTAATTTACCATAGCTTAGCAGGCAAAGTTGAAAGTTGAACCAAGTTCTCTTCGTTCCAAAACCATACTGTCCAAAATTTGATCTTGAATTAAAATATTGAATAATTAATTAAATACTAAATGGATTTCCTAGGGCAATTACTGAGGATGATTTAGAGGGCTAATTTAATTTACAGAAAGTGTTTTATTTCTCCTTTGCTCATTCCCATTTTCTTCCTAATATTTAATACTGGGCTCTAAAAATGGAAAGGAAAAAAAGCCTTTTTAATAGATATAGTAAATTTACAAGCAAAAATAATGACAACAGTTGCCATTTCTTCTACATCCTACCTGTTCACAGGTGAAGGAGCTTCAGAATGTGGATTAAATAGAGCTGAGCCTATTTTCAGGTGTTTGGCTTTGACTTCAGAGTGATATCCTTAAAGAAGAGTCATGGACATTACAGAAAAACAACCCCTTCCCAGAGTTCAGCCCTTTCATTTTTTTGGAACCAGGAAAGAGAGTCATTGGTGTCTGCCCCCAAGGTTAGTTCCTTCAGAAAGTGGAAAGTAACTGCGAGTGAGGCTAAAATGTCTGGTCTTTATTTAGGCAACCAAGAAAGATAAGTTTTTACAGTTGTATAGACATCATACTAATTTCCTGTCATTACAAGAGTGAAAAATGATCACAGTCCCACTGTCCAGTTAGTATCTCCATGCCCTTCTAGTCTATCATCACTCATCATCTCCCAAAATGCTAACCTGTCTTCCATTTATCCAATACAGCAATTAACCCCAATGCCATTCAATGGTTCCCCTTTCTGATCAATCTCTATTAGCTGCCTTTTGGACTCCCCCTAGTGTGCTCTCTTGAAACCCCTTATCTCTTCAGCCTCTTGACTTAAAGCTGTTTTCTAATCCTGAGCATAATTGCAGTATAACTCCCCCACTCACACCCCTCTATCACCCACGTCACTGTTATTGAACAATCCCTTTGAACATTTGCTCCTGTATGTGAGTGTGTTGACCTGTTAGCTCCAGTATTCCTCTCCTTTCCTAGCCCCATGAGAATATGAAATATCCTTTGGAACACTAGGTTAAGATCGAGAAATGTACTTAAACGTGCTAATGGGTAGCCATAGGAGTCTCAGTGGTGATCGCTACATCTTTCATCTTTGCTTCTCTAGATAGTTCTATAATCTCCCATGCTCTTTTGGATCAATTTCTTTGCTTGCCAGTTCAAACTAACACAAAATACAGCTATTCGACATTTCCTGAGTTGTTACACTGTCATTTAAGAGATTGGTTAATACTGGAATGAATGTAATATTCTAATTTCCAAGGAAGCAACTTTGATTCAGCTGGGTGAGTGTTTTCCTCTGGTCTAATCACTATGACTTGAGCGAGATAGATAATCGTTGTGCACATATATAATTGTCTAGAACTGTATGGTCATGTAGAGAGTGAGAAGGCAATCTCCACACGGTAGGACTAGGCAGACATCTTTATAGCATCTCAGTACTTAATGAACACAAACTAGTTGCTTAGATTTGGATCTCAAATTTTCACCTTCTCACTATTTCTCAAGGGATAAGTCTACTTCCTACTTAATGGATAAGTGAAGCTTTCTCCTATTCCATATAAAACTATTTTCCATCTGTTGCTATCATATGGAAACAATTCTTCAACAAGCTAAAATTTTGGATAGCTTTCAAATTGAGCGTATGAATTGAGCATTGCAATGATATCAAATCTGATGAAAATAGCACCAAAAAAAAAAAAGAGGAAAAACAAGTGCAGTAGAAATGAGAAATGCCTCCAATGACTAGAAATACAAACTAAAAAATAAAATATCAGTCTATGTGAGATAATTAAATTTCTTCCTTTCCTCTTCGGAGATCAAATAGTGGCTTAAATATATGGACTTACAATTTGTATTGTTTACTAAATTCCCACTTTTGCGCTAGATTCTATCTCTTCTAACCTACACAGGACATTACTCAGGCAATTCGCCTTTACCCATTCTGCACATAATCTACTTTGTCTTCTACACTGAATCATCCAATTGGCATACGAGTGTGTTATTTCTCTTACCTTAAAAAGCAAACAAAACCACAACAAAAAAACCCAGAAAAGTTCTTTTTAGCCCCACCTTCCCCTCCAGTACTCTCCCATAGCAAAACTCCTCAAAACAGTTGTATATAAATCAGTGGTCTCCTTCCATCCTCTCTGAAACCAGCACTCTACTGAAAATGACCTCAGCAGGGTTGTGGGTACTCTACACACTGCCATCACTGATGGTAAATTCTCAGTCCTCATCTTCCTTGCCTATCACACCACGAAGAATATTCATACCTTCCCTCCACTTGGCTTCCTTGATGCCTCACTCTACTAGTCTTTCTCCTATCCCAACAATGCTCTTCATCAGCTTCCTTTGCTGACCCTACTCCATCTTCTGACTTCATATCACAAAGTGTCACTGGCTTATCCTCAGCCCTGATCTCTATTACTCTACAGTCATTCCTTTGGTGAACTGATCCCATCTCCTGGCTTTCCATACATTCTATAAAATGAAAACTTTCAGATTTATTTTTCTATCTAGTACCTCTCCTATCAAATTAGACTCAGATACCTGCACTGTCTGCACAAAATTTCTACTTGGGTATCTAATAGGTGGCTCAAATATAACTTGTCCAAAACCAATCACCTGATTTCTACTAGATCCAAACAAATGTGTTACTTTTTAAGTTTTCCTCATCTCAGTTAATTCCAGCTCTTGTGTTAGATCAAAACCTTTTATTTATACACATCATATACCATATTTAGCCAAATCTTCTCAGCTCCATTCTCAGAATGTTCAAATTCTGGTGATTTTTCACCATCTACGCTGCTTGCAGCCCCATTTAGCATCTGCAACATCTTTTCCTTGGTTACTGCAATTGTTTCCTTACCAATTTTATGATTCTATCCCTGGCCCCTGCTGTATATTTTTTACCAAGTAGTCAGAGGGATCATTTTAAAACAAAATTCAGATCATGACACTTTCCTGATTAAAACTTTCCAGTGGGTTCATGACTCACTCAGAGTAAAAGCAATAGTTATTCACTAAGTGATCTGGCAGCCGGTTCCTTCTCTAACCCCATTTCCTTTTACTTTATCAACATTTCTTATACCTTGCCCTTGCTTTATTTCACCCCCTATCAATTTTCTCTCTCCCCAAAACTATTTTTATTAAGCATTTCTCCTAATCACCATAGCTCCCAAAACAATTTATTTCTCCATGACTCCAACCTCCTGCCATTTCTCAAATACCCCATAGAAAGTCCTAAGCATCTTTAAGTCTGAAGCAGCATCCCCTAAAAGATTCAGGCAACTATTTCTTAAAGTCAGTGCAGCCCTAATCTTGTAGTATTTTTATTGGGGAAGGGGGGTAAAGAATAGAGTGGATCAAGTGAATGGCAAACGCCTCCTAGTTAGATTTCTTTATTGTTGTAAGCATTAGGCAACAGATTTGTTCTACTGTGGCATCTACTAAATTAAACATATTCATGTCTTCATAAAAGAAATTAACTTTCAATGAGACTACAATCTAGATACACGTTGTGAAATAATTATTTCCTCAATTAACAAGTTTCTTTGTTTCCCTCCAATATCACAAAATACCATGCATATTTCTCATAATGTCTATGTCAACAGTCAATTTTCTTAAAGAACTTGACAAAATAATGCAAAAATATGTTCGAAGAAATTTATAGGCAGATAAAGCTAAAATTATTATTATAAAAGAATACAAAATGGAAGAGGAAGGGATTTTTTTTCTACCTAACCTTAAAATGTATTTTTAAAAGATAATGATTAAAACAGTTTGCAAAAGGGAAGACAGTCCTCAGCGTCACTTTCTCCCACAAATCAACCAAATTTACAACTATAAAAATGTTACATCAGCCAAGCTGGGGCCACTGGAGCTCAGGGGAAGAGGAAGAGAGACCTACGGAGTTCATGAAGGTGGAAGAAGCCACCATGAGAGAAAGAAAAAACTGTTTTGAGCATTTCGGGCCGTGGCTGCTTTAAGGCTCGAGCTGCTGAGCGCATGGAGCAGAAGCCGGCAGAAGCTGCAGCTGTGCCCTTCGGATGGAGTTACTTGGAGGCAGGAGGGGAGAAGAGGGCCTTGGGGCCCCAGGACAGCAAGACCGCTAATAGGGTTCCCATGGACCCACGCAAGAGCAAGGAGCCAGAACAACTGATAAAAGAGAAGCACTCAGAGGCTGGTGAGTCATTGCAAGGAACCAGTGCAGGGCCTGTCCCATGGGAAGTGTTTGCAGCACAGGCAGTGGGGGAGATATGCCCACAAGGAGAACACTGGGACACAGCAAGGACAGCTGATCTGCCCCCCAATCAGCACAGGACCACTCAGAAGAGACTGGTCAGGAATGCAGAACTGCATGGGGTGCAGTTTGATGAAAAAACTCAGGCCCAGATCAGAGATTCTACACAACACAGATCCACCGGGCCTCTGGAGAGCCAGAAGTACCTATAAGATCATCTATTAAACCCTGAGCTGCACAAAAAGTCTTCCCTAGGGAAACAGCAGCAAAGTACCAATTGAAACAACCACACAGCTCAAGGACTGGTTCCCACAGGAAGTTCCCCCGTTTTAGAAGCAAAGGACAAAAAATTAGTTCCAGCCCAGGCACACCACCAGCACCTTGGGGCCTGCCTGGGAACTGGAGGCTTGGATCTGGGGACCGGACCCCACTCCCTCTTCCAGACAAACTGCACCAGTGCCTTGGGGCCAGCCTGGGGACCTGAAACATGGAGAAGGGGACTGGATCCCCCTCCCACAACCAGGCACACCACACAAGCACCTTGGGGCCTGCCCAGGGACCCGAGGCAAGGAGAAGGGGACCAGATCTCTCTCCCACACCCAGGCACACTGAGCCAGCACCTTGGGGCCCACCGAGGGACCCGGAGTATGGAGTTGGGGACCAGAACACCCTTTCACAACTAGGCACAACATGCCAGCACCTCGGAGCCCACCCAGGGTCCTGGGGCAAGGAGAAGGGGATTGGACCTCTCTCCCACAACCAGGCACACCATGCCAGCACACTGAGGCCTGCCCAGGGACCCAAGGCAAAGAGAAGGGGAAGGAACCTCTCTCCCACAACCAGGCACACTGAGCCAGTGCTTCAGGGCTGACCTGGGGAACAAAGGCATGGAGAAGGGGACTGGACCTCTCTCACACAACCAGGCACACCATGCCAACACCTTGGGGCCCACCCAGGGACCCAGGGCATGGAGAAGGGGACTGGACCTCTCTGCTACAACCAGGCACACTGAGCCAGTGCCTTGGGGCTCACCCAGGGACCCAGGTAATGGAGTCAGGGACCGGACCTCTCTTCCACAACCAGGCACAACATTCCAGCAACTTGGAGCCCACCCAGGGACCCAGGGCAAGGTGAAGGGGAATGGTCCTCTCTCACACAACCTGGCACACCATGCCAGTGCTTCAGGGCCTGCCTGAGGACCCGAGGCCTGCAGAAGGGGACTGGACCTCTCTCCCACACCCAGGCACACCAAGCCAGCGCCTTGGGGTCCACCCACAGTCCTGGGGCATGGAGAAGGGGACCAGGCCACCCTCCCACAACCAGGCATACCATGCCAGCACCTTGGGGCCTGCCTGGGAACTCGAGGCAAGGAGAAGGGGGATGGACCTCTCTTCCACAACCAGGCACACTGAGCCAGAGCTTCAGGGCCCACGTGGGAAACCGAGGCATGGAGAAGGGGGCTGGACCTCTCTCCCACAACCAGGCACAACACGCCAGCACCTCGGAGCCCACCCAGGGACCTGGGGTATGGAGAAGGGGACCAGACCTCTCTCTTAAAATCAGGCACACAGAGCCAGCGCCTTGGGGCCCACCCAGGGACCCGGGATATGGAGTTGGGGAACGGGCCACCCTCCCATAACCAGGCACAACATGCCAGCAACTCGGAGCCCACCTGGGGACCCAGGGCATGGAGAAGGGGACCAGACCACCCTCCCAAAACCAGGCATGCCACGCCAGCACCTTGGGGCCTGCCCAGGGACCCAAGGCAAGGAGAAGGGGAATGGACCTCTCTCCCACAACCAGGCACACTGAGCCAGCACCTTCGGGCCCACCCAGGGACCCGGGGTATGGAGTCAGGGACTAGACCACCGCCACATAACCAGGCACAACATGCTAGCACCTTGGAGCCCACCCAGGGACCAAGAGCATGGAGAAGGGGACTGGACCTCTCTCCCACAACCAGGCACAACAAGCCATGCCTCGGGGCCCGCCCATGGTCATGGAGCATGGAGCCCCGAACCGGACCCTCCTCCCACAACAAGGCACACCACGCCAGTACCTCGGGGCCCACCCAGGGACCCAGGACATGGAGAAAGGGACTGGACCCCTCTCCCACAACCAGGCACATGGCGCCAATTCCTTGGGGCCTGCCCAGGGACCAGAAGCATAGAAAAAGGGACCAAACACACCCCACAACCAGGCATACTGCCAGTGCCAAGGAGCATGCCAAAAACAGCAACTCCACGTGGGTGGCCCACCCCAGCCACCACAGTAACCGTGACTGCTGCAAAAGTGGCTAGACACCACAGCCACCACGCAGATAGCCCGCCAACAACTGGAGTGCATTGACACAAGAATAGTCACAAGCAGAGACAAAGAAAAGAAGAGGATGTCTCTTTCCACAAAACCCATTTCAGAGTGACAGAAGAAGTATCTGCTCTATGATAATATTGGGGGACCTGATCACATCTCTCAGCATTGGACAGATCTTCTAGGCAACAAGTTAACAGAGTAACCATTATTCTTTCAGAAGGAGAGAAGAAATCTAGGGCATTTAGAGGGGGGAGGGGGAGGGAATAGGGGAAGGGGAGAGGTTGGACAAGGGCATAAAGAATAATTACGATTTGTAACAATATGTATGCTAGTAATATTGATTTAATCAACATATCTCAATGTTCAACCCCCAAAATATGTATAATCAATTTTGATTCAATAAATAAAGTAAATTAAAAAAAAAAACAATTTGCAAAAGAATATATTATACTCCGATTCTCAATTAATATCTCAGAAAGAGACCCTAATATATAGGATAATTTAGTATAATAAAAATGAAAATTCAAAAGTATGAAAGTTGAATATACAATAAATGGTCCCAAAATCATTAGCTACCTACTGAAAGAAAATTAGATTCCAAACTAATGCCTAGTACAATTTCCAGATATAAAGATGTAAAAGAAAGGACAAAATTTTTTAAAAAGAAAATATTGATCAGAAGTGTTGGTTGAAGGATCTTCTAAACATGATACAAAATTCAGGTAAAAAAAATCACTATTTGAATTACAGTATCATAATGAGAAATGCATTTTAGAAAACTAAGTAATGTAGTATATGATATAATATTAATAGGCAATATACATTTCTAAATTGAAAGACTGATTTGTCTTTGTATATGAGCAAAAGAGCCTGTGGCTAGAAAGAGTTTTACTCTCAGAGGTATTTTTACTTTATTTTATTCTTCCACCAGTCCTAAGTTAAAAGGGCACAGGATGAATCTTGGCAGCTTCAAATGCACTGTCTAGTGTTCCTGAGGTGCCATCTGGCACAGGAATCTCGACTGCAGACAGCACTTAATGACCATCCTGGCTGACAACTATTATGGATGCATCTTTGCTCCTATTGCATGATCTATGAGCAATTCTAAGCAGAAGGGTGACAGTCACAAATCTCAACAGTGTTAGGTTGTTTTCAATTCCAAAAGCCTTTCAAGAATGTGATATTTAGCAAGAGTAAGCAGACTGGTTAACAAAGGTGGAACATGTTCTCATACATAATGAAATAGTCAATAAAAAGCAAAAGACACAATGCAGACAGCACGTTCTTGTTCTGAGCAGCCATGCTGCAGGATATCTTGGCTGGAAGCTAAGAACAATTCATTTGCTCGTAATCTTTTTTTTTTTTTTTTTTTTTTTTTTTTTTTTTTTTTTTTAATGTAATATACTGTTTTAATATAATGAGGAAAAAAAAAAACCCAAATACTCATTTCAATAGGTGCAGGATATGCAGTTGACAGAATCCAACATTCTTCCATGGTAAAAACCCTCAATAAACTACTAACAGGAGGAAACTTTCTTTTTTTTTTTTTTTTTTTTTTTTTTTTAATTTTATTTTGTCGATATACATTGTAGCTGATTAATGCTCCCCATCACCAAAACCTCCCTCCCTTCTCCCTCCCCCCTCCCCCCCAACAATGTCCTTTGCTCGTAATCTAAATCCAGAAGCCAGCATTGCTTTGAACTTCAAACAAAATAAAAACTTATGTTATTTCAGACAAGAACATTTCTAATACATATTTCTTACACAACCTAAAACTTAAATATGGGCAAAAGGAAAGGAAATCAAAAGAAATCTGAAATAAGAGGAAGCAATTTATAGCACATTTGTATAGTAAGATGGTGAGGACCATAGAAATTATACTTGGATGCTCAGTTTTACTGAAATAACTACTCATGACGCTACACTCATAGTTCAGGTTTGTCAGAGAGCTTATTGATGACCTGTTTCAACATAAATTCACAAATCTCATCAGAAATAAATCATTAAAGTCCTTTTGTAAATCACATCAGAAGTGTTTTATGCTTTGGGGCACTTCACTTCTATGGAAAAAGCCTATTTTGTTTCTGGTTTTAAGAAACTAACTCAACTATATAGATAAGTCATTTTTATTTGTATAAGTTTGCTGTCAGCTAAAAAAACTGGCAGGTTAAAAAAAGGGAATTCTAACCTTTAGGCCCCATTTTCTATCTGTAGAATAGACCACAAAGCTACATTTAAGTATTTGTAAGGATAGTATCAAAATAGTACATTGCAATTGTGCATGAAGAACTGATTTAGTTTGCATAAAATAAATGAAATGGTTTTGTGTATAAATGAATAATGGCCCCACCTTCATTCTCTCAGGGAGGGCTTTCATGTGCCATGCATGTGCCTGCTATGAGGAGGGAAAAAAGAAACATCCACTCTTGCCTTGAGGAGCACATTGTTCAGGAGATATGTATTGTGAACACTTTCTAATAATATGAACTGGGTGGATGCATTGAATCATTCATTTTCTCTGGCCTTGTCACAATTTGACTAGTGCTGTGACTTTGTAAGAGAGCTGACTGGCAAAGCTATAGCATTGGTCAAAAAATGGAATATGGCCAGAGAAAATGAATATTCTGTGGTCAATAGAAGTAATTATGTTTAATTATGTTTAGGTACATATGTAATCCCTGCACTCAACTTCAACCATATTTGCTTTTTGATACCTTCTAAACAGAACCGTAAGGAAGGAAGGAAAGATCTCTTACTGATGGAGGCCTAAAGTTAGTTCATCTTGCAGGAAGCAACTGTCCACGTCATATGAACTATCCTGTAGCTGTCATGCAATTTTGAAGCAATGTCATCTGCTAAACAGTCATGTGCAGGTGACAGCCTTTGTCCACCTATGGAAATTACTTTTGTTTTTAAGCTTTATTGAGGTATAATTGACAAATCTAAATTGTATATATTTAAGGTGAGTAACATGAGGAATTCATGTGTATGTTGTGTGTATATGGTTCACATATGCATTGTAAAATGATATCCACACTCAAGCTAGTTAACATACACATCGCCTCACACACTCACCTTTTTTTTGTGGTGAGAAGTTTCAAGATCTACTCTTAGCAAATTTCAAGTATGAAGTATAGTATTATTAGCTATGTTCACCATGCTGTACATTAGATCCATATAAATGATTCATCTTATAACTGAAAGTCTGAATCCATTGGCCAATATTTTCCCGCTTCCCTTTTTCCCCCATCACCTGGTAACTACCATTCACTCTCCACTTCTATGAGTTCAACATTTTTAGATTCCACATATAAGTAAGATTATACTGTATTAGTCTTTCTGTGTCTGGCTTATTTCATTTAGCTTAGGGTCCTTCAGGTTCATCCATCTTGTCACAAATGGCGAAATTTTCTTTTTATTTACAACTAAATAATATTATATCATATAAATATACCCCACTTTCTTTATCCATTCATCCATCAACAGACACTTAGGTTGCTTCCATATCTTGGCAAAAGAATGAAATTGGACCTTTATCTTACACTATACACAAAAATTAACTCAAAATGGATTAAAGACCTACACAAATGTCCTAAAACCATAAAACTTCTAGAAGAATATATAGGGGAAAAATTCCTTGACCTTGGTTTTTGGCAATGTTTTTTTTGGATATAACACCAAAAGCACAGATAATAAAAGCAAAAATAAACAAGTGAGGCTACATCAAACTAAAAAGTTTCTGCACATCAAAGGAACCAATCAATAAAATGAAAAGGCAACCTAGTAAGTGAGAGAAAATATTTGCAAACAGTGTATCTCATAAGGGGTTAATATCTTATATGTGTATATATATGTATGTATACATATATCTCATACAACTCAACAATTAAAAAAATAAAAAATGACACCTGAATAGATATTTTTCCAAAGAAGACATAAAAATGGCCAACAAGTATATGAACAGGTGCCTAACATCACTAATCAACAGAGAAATCAAGACCGCAATATCACATCAAAGAGACAAGTGATGGCAAGAGTATGAAGAAAAGGTAGTCCTTACACACTGTTAGTGGGAATGTAAGTTGGTGCATCCATATGGAAAATACTATAAAGATTCCTCAAAAAATGAGACATAGAGCCACCATATGATCCAGGAATTCTACTTTTGGTCATATATCTAAAGAAAGTGTCCACCCTGAGAAATCATTGAATGTTAATGTGTCTTGCGTGAAACTAGAAAGTGAGTTTAAACCTGAGGTTGGCTCTGTGTCTCCGAAAGACCCCTTCCTGGCCTCATGCAATATGTTGGGGGGACAGATATGTAGTAGTCAAACCATGCCAAGGCATAATAATTACTAAATGTTAATTATAATCTTGTTCAGAAACACACAGGTTCTATATTTTGCAAAGTCAACTGAGGAAGAACACTTATAATTTAATAACATTTACATCACCTCACTTAGTTATGTTTTTTTTTTGTAGTGAGAATATTTAAAGTCTTTCTCTTAGCAGTTTTCTAATTCATATTATTATTTATAGTTATTTAACTCTCTCACACATTTCTTTACTCTTATTTCTATATTTTTCCCAGATGTATCAATAATTTCCATGTTTGTATACATACACGTGTTTGTGTATGTAAATCCTTGTTTAATTTTATACTTTGAATGCCAAACAGATAATAAGATTATCACATTTTTAGCAATAGGCATGAAATTTTAAGATTATAAAAGCCATTTCTTTCATGGAAAATTATTATAAACATATTACGAAAATATTTAAAATGCACTATAGGTACTTTTGCTTTCTTAATGCATTCAGAATGCAATATACTTTCTTTTTAAATAGTGGCTATTGTCTGCACTCCACTTTATTAATTGTATTTTTTTAAATTTAGGGTATAATAATATAAATTATCTGTTCAACACTCTATATCAACAGCCTCCTAATTCTTTAGTTTGCCATGTTTCTGCCCATGTCAAAATTTCTTTAGAGAGCCCCTAAAGTAACCTTTTTATAATATAAAACTGATTGCCATTTATCTATTTAAAATAAAACAAATGATAAAAACCCTTATATTTTGAACACTGATAAAGTCTGCATTCCTTAATAAGATGTATAAGATGTACAAGACCCTTAGCAGTCTGGTATAGCTTAACTCCAACCTGTCCATTTTTATTTTCGATAAGTCTTTCAATTATGCTTTATATCCCAGCTACATCAAATGCTTCAGTTCACTAAATGCATTTCATTATAACAGATATTTATTGAATGTCTTGTTCAAAAAAAAAAAAACAAAAAAAAAAAGCAACTCCACTAATCATTTATTCACATCCTGTCCCTTGCTTAGAATGCTCTAAGCATCCTACTAGTCACTGGCTGGAATTCCCACTTAATTTTCATGAGCCACTCCTATACTCCACTATTAGGTGAGTTTTGCTCAGCTTCCTCCTCTGATATTCCTCAGCACTTTTCTCAGCTTATTTAACTGCAATTGTTTGTTTACATGTCTGTATCTTTGTGGGAGAAAATGATTCTTCTACCAGATGTAACTCATGTTTTCATATGTCATTTGGGCTTGAACTGAGGGAAAAGCCAATTCTTGAATATTGGGGTTTGGATCTCATACGAAAGTGAAATCATTCATGGTGTCTGTCAGTTGAAGAAACAGCATGTGTCTCAGAATGTAAACCCAAACTAAGAAGAAGACCTCTCAGTAAATGTTAGAAAGAGGGGGAGAAAAAAAAAAAAGAAAAACAAAACCCTCTTTTTCTCTCAGTAATATTTTATAGAGCAAAGATGTCTAGCAGATTGCTTCTGCCTAGGATCTTGTGTAGGGTAACTTCCTAGTGGAGAGTGGACAGAAGCCAAGAAGTAAGGCAACAAAGTTTTCAAAACACTCTGAGGCTAGAAGAGAACCAACCCAAGTGGTAACTAGATTAACTTACAGCCTTCAAGTTATGAGAAAAAAAAAATTATGGAAGATAAGTAATATGTCCTTTCAGACAGCATTATGGGGGTCATTAACTTTATACCATAAAATATTAAAATGTGAAATATTTAAACTTTAAAATATTGAGTGTATAGTTCAATGATTTTAGTAACAGAGTAATGCAACCGTCACCACAATTCAGTTTTAAACTATTGGCATCACCCCAGATATAACTTTTCTAGCCAATTTGTGGCCAATCCGTCTTCACTTGCCCAGTGCCAGACAACCACTGATTTGTTCTCTGTGTATAGATTTAAATTTTATGGGCATTTCATATGAATGGAATTATAAAATACGTAGTTTTTTTGATTTTCACTTCTTTAATTTAGCATAATGTTTTGAGTTTTATTCATACTGTAGCATGTATCAGTAGTTTGTTTTTTTAATTGCCAAATATTATTCCATTGTTTGGTATAACACATTTTGTTTATTCCTTTGGACACTTAGATTGTTTCCAGTTTGCTGTTATTATGGATAATACGACTATGAACATTTATGTAGAAGTCTTTGTTTGAACATAAACCTTCATTTTTCTTGGGTAGATTCCCAGCAGTGGAATTGCTTGTTATATGATGTTTATATTTCACTTTTATGAAACAGACAAAATGCTTTTCAAAATGGCTGTGACATTTTAAAATTCCATTAGCAATGTGTGAGAGTTCCTGTTTCTCCACATACTCAATAGCACTGGTCTTGTTGATTATATAAATTACAGTGAGTGAAGAGAAATCTCACAGTAGTTTTAATTTATATTTTCCTAGTGACTAATGTTAAGCATTTGTTCATGTGCTCATTATGCATTCTTATATCAAGCCTTCTATTTCACTGCTGATGTTTTGATTAGTAGTTCTATCCCTAATAGAAAGTGAGCTATTCCTCTCCAACTATTATTGTTTATTTATTTCTCCCTTAAATTCTGTCAGTTTTTGTATTATATGTTTTGAAGATCAAATGCAAAGTACATGTTTATTTAAAAATATTTTGTCCTCTTGATGTATTTACCCTATAGTTATTATAAAATATCCCTTGTCTCTAGTAAAATTTTTGTCTTTTTAAAATTTTTTTAGTATTTTTTATTGAGATATAATTGATTGTACATATCTGTGAGGTACTGCACCAAATATCAATACCTGTGTGCAGTATGTGATGCTCAAATCAGGATAATCAGTATATTTAACATTATAAAATGTAATCATGTTAATTGCAGCTCTATTTACAATAGCCAAGAGTTGGAACCAACCTAAATGTCCATCGATGGATGACTGGATGAGGAAAATATGGTATATATACTTAATGGAATACTGCCCTGCCATAAAAGACAATGAAATTCTGCCACTCACACCAACATGGATGTAATTAGAGAAAATTATATTAAATGAAATAAGCCAGGCACAGAAAGAAAAATACCACGTCCTCACTCATAAGTAGGAGCTAAAAAAATAAATAAATAAACACATAAAATAAAAAGGAAAGAAAGATACAACAATCGCAATAATACATTGAACTTTCAAAATGAGAGAACAAAACTGAGGTTACCAGAGGTGGGGAAGAGGGAGGGGAAGAGGACTGGTAAAGGACCACAAATTTTTGTCTTAATTTTTACTTTTTCTTATATTATTATAGTCATTCAAGGTCACATGGTATATTCATTTTTATCCTTTTACTTTCAACATTTTTGCATCTTTGAATCTAAAGTGTCTCTTGCATATATTTTGATCATATGGTTATTTATTCTACAAGCATGTGCCTTTTGATATAAGTGTGTATTCATTTAAATTAAATTTAATTACTGACAAGGTAGGATTTACTCTGATGTTTTGCTCATTTTTTCTATATATCTGTATCTCTTTTTTTTATAAGTAGACATTTTCGATTGTATCACTTTAAATCTCTTACAATTTTGTTTACATTTTTAGGGTTTGGGTTTTTTTTAGTGGCTTCTGATTACAATTATCATCTTAATTCATAACAATAAGCTTCAGATTTATACCAACTTAGTTTCGATAGTACAACAAGACTTTGCTCTTTAATAACTCTGCTTTCTTCCCTCTTCTTTGTGCTATTATGTCATACAGATTACAATTTTATACTTGGTAAGTCCATCAGCACAGTTCTGTAACCATTAGCTTATACAGTTGTTTAAATAAGACAAGAGGGAACAAAAATAATTAGAAACAAAAAAATAAATATATATATAGTATCTTTTACTTATTTATTTCATTTTACTTGGAGGTTTTAAAAGTCATAAATACCAATAAAGGTTTACTTTGAAATAGTATGATAAATACACACAAATATTTAATCCAAAACACATATTCCTGAGACAGAACTTGTAGTTGGGTGGTGTGAGGGGCCCCACAAATTCAGTCTCCCCATCAAAAATGATAAAACTAACCAAAATTGTGAGAGACCAAGTTAGGAGGCCTTTTGTATCTGCCTGAGCTGGAGCTATTTTCTGGAATCATTTGCAGGGGGGGGTTGTCACAGGTTAATACTAGCAGTAATAGAAACATCAGAAAAACAAAGAAGGGTAGTATTTTAGAGACCAAATTGTAGTCATGGACCAGAAGTCTTTTACTGTCCTAAGAGTCTACTTTTGCAGTTTTTATTTTTTTAAATGACACATAGTAATTGTACATATTTATAGGGTAAAATGTAATACTTGAGTACATGTATACAATGGGTAATGATCAAATCAGGGTTATCGGCAAACATTTGTCACCTCAAACATTTGTCATTTCTTTGTGTTGGGAACCTTTAAAATCCCCTGTTCTAGCTATTTGAAACTATACAATAAATTGTTGTTGACTGCGGTCATCCTACAGTGCTATAGAATGCTAGAATTTATTTCTCCTATCTAGCTGTAATTTAGTATCCAGTGACCAACCTCTCCCTAATTCCCTTCCCTCCCTACCCTGCCCATCCTGTAATAACCACTGTTTTACTCTCTACTTCTAAGAGATCAATTGAGGAATTTTACTTCCAGGGTAGTGAAAGTTGATTATAATTCCTTACTCAACTGTTGATTCCCCTAGAATATGCATTAGGTTTACTGAGCCTCAATCATTGTATTGTTCTGGCCTTTTCTACAGTGCTTAGTATAAAACAGCCCCTCAAGAAAATATTGGTAAATGAATACATCAATAATAAGTCTTTAACCCTAATATCTAATATACTTTTCTCTATATAAACATACTCTCAAGGACTAGTGAGGTAGGTAGCCAGAACAATAGTGTGTCACAGAGGGCTATTATCTTTTAATTAATTTAATTAGTTACTGATTTGACTTTCTATATCTTTATACTTAGTTGTCAGAGTGTACATTGTCATTTTTTAAAAATCTTCTGTTAGGAAACTTTCTTCTAAGAGTAGCCTTTCTTCTTTACTGTAAATTTGGAAATGAGGTTGTCAATCTATGTGTAGCAACCTTAAGAGATCTATCAGTTTGGCTATTTAGAGGCTCTTCCCTGATCTCAAATTTTAGTCTGAATAGTTGAGGTTGCCAAATAAACGCTATTTCATTTAGTGAGATTTAATTAAGTCTTTGTGATTGAAGGTAAGCATTTAAAATATTTCATTGAGGAAGTTCTACAGTATTAAAACAGTCAAATGTCAGTAGTGCTAGTTGGAGTCATCTGGTGTTTTTCCTCATCCTTCTACACAACTCTGTCAGTGGATGGCTGCTTTATGCTCTTGATACAATGAAATGACTCACTACATCCAAATGCAAGAGAGGGTTTCTAAAAAATAAGTGATCATGAAAAAGTCAAGATAATGAATCTTTGCTCTGAGTCAATTATGAACATACATTATTTAATAAAGTGTATAGATATTTCTTACTTCTTGTAAGTGATTGTTGATGCCTGTACACATCAGAGTATTAGCTCACCAGGTAAATTGGGCTTGCTGAATTTGTATGTGCCATTGCTGATTAATCTGACACACAGGCCACCTTATGTCAGTGTACTTATTGCAGCTGAAAAGGGATCCATCAGAGAAAAGTATTCTAGAGCATTATTTGAGCAGTATTTTTCACTCCTCAATGGAATTTTTATCTTTCTGCAACTTTTTTTTCTTGCTCTTGGTAGTTTAAAATGCTGATGTCATTTTAGTTTATTCAACTGGAAATGTCATTGTCTAGAATCTGTAAAAGGATTATTATAGGCTCTAAGCCAGATATGAATTTGTTGGGTATTAAAATTAAATCCTGCCTATCCCTTCATGTTCAGTTCATTTTATTTTTTGTAGGAAAGTCCAGCTGGAACAGCTGTGCCCAGTTCTATTCTAGTTATGAACATTATTTGCTAGTCCATCTCTGTGTGCCTCAATGTGGAGAGCAGCATTTGAATATGGAACGGCTTACTTTGCTGGTTCAAGTGTGTCGGCTTGCTGAAGGAGGAGCCCGAGTAGATTTAGGTAACCAGCTTTTTACTGCATCACTTAAGTATAGAGAATGTGCAGTAATATCATTGACAGCCGAGGGATACAGACTACTGCTTTTATATTTTGGCATCTTTGCTGTTGAAACGTTCTGGCTAAAGACTGCACATTTTATACTTTGGCTCATCTTCACACCTTCAGCAACCAGTAAAGCATATTCAACATACTGTAGTCAGCTGCTGGTTATGTGAATCTAATCTAATTCCGTGGTGAGAGTCCTTTGTCTTTGCCCCACTAGTCCTTCTTTCACACAAAAAGTAGAGTTTTATAATTTCATAAGACTAGCATCAATAAGTGTCAATAGACTTTGACTTGCTCTAGTAACATAGCACTTGACAGATACTTTTCTGAGGACAATTTTAAAAAAGTGTTTATTCAAGCAGATGATGATGTAAACAGCATTTCGTAACTTGTATTCCCCAGAACAGTGTTCCTAAAACACATTGGTTTGCCGATGTTCAATGTGGACTTCAAGAGATTGCTAATAAATGAGGTGAATCGCTGTTATTTCAAGTTTTCTAAATCTTGCAACAGACCCTTACTTTGGCTTCCTTCATCTCATTTTTGTAGCTGTTTATTTCATTGCCCTTAGAAAAATAAATGAATCTATTTATATTTTAATAGAAGTATCACACCAATGCAACAAATCATTTGGTTAGTGATTTATAAGCATATGCCAACATCACTCTTAGTAGTCATTGTCATAATGTACTATTCTTATTATGGAACATATGAAAGTGATAAGAAATTATTAAACCCATGCCCAATAATTTCACACCCTGACTAAAATATGTTCAGAATAGTAAGATAATAGCAATGTACTTTCTGGAAGTGAATTTGAATTTAATGACTCAGGAGTCAAGTACCTTGGTTGTCTGATTTGAAATGCTAAGCCATGAGCAGTGTTCAAATTAAAGTTTGAAATAGCTCTGTTATCAAAGACAACTTACAGCAGCATCACTGATATAAATATTTAGTCGATTATTAAAATACTTACCTTGCCAGTAGGTAGGATTTTCATTCCTAATGTTTTGATTTTAGTAAGAACAGTAATCTTACAGTTCTCCCTTTGGGTATAGTAAAAGTTTTCCAAGTGAGAGAAATCAATCATACATTTCACATAAACTGGGAATATTTTAACCACTGTGCAGAAAAACAGTAATTGATCTGAAATTTTTTTACTTTCCCACTCCACTTGAGATGTGTTTTTCTTTGTTGTTTTGTCTTGAATTTCCACTCATGTTAATGCTAGGAAAAATTATGCTTTTTTTGTTGTTGTTTTAGGAGCAGCTCTTATCCTGTTGATAGTTTGCATCCCAGCTAGTGGGGAATTTATTCTCTGAATAATAGAGGAATAATTTACACGCTCAGATTAATTTCTTTTAAAGTGAAATGAATATCTTTTCATTTCAGTAGTGATTAAAAACAAATTGAAGATTACTTGTAATTGTTGAAGTATCATACACACATACAAACACAATCTCATACATAAATGTACTAATTACATTGACTTATCCTTACAGAATATAGGATATTCATTTATCCATTCATTCATTCATCCATCTATCCTTTCAACATTAATTATACACATAATAGGTGCAGGTAATATTTTGGGTGCTTTTAACTGAGCCAAATAGGTAAACTTTTAACCAATGAGGTTTTCTTGGCTCATGTCAGAAGGCCATATGTAGATAAATACCAGACACTTACCATATATAGACAAATACCACTTTTTTTAAACTGAAAGATACATAGTCTATAGAATAATATTGTAAATAAGTAGTCTGCATTAACAGGATAAAAAATTCTTCCAAATCTTCCAATACTTCTGGGCCTCCACCTGTTAATCTGTATAATATAGGTTATTATAATAACTAGCTCCCTAGGGTTATACAAAAATTGGAGGAAATTAAACATGTAAATCCCTCAGCACAGTGCCTGGCCTAAAGTAAACCCTCAGTTAATGTTAGCTATTATATTTACAGGTTTACAGGCATGAAAATTCATTGGCTTGGCAACCTCAAAAATGTTTTTAGTTTAGTTAATACTTAATACACAGATATTCAACTTAAGCATTTTAAAGATCAGAAAATATGACAATTATGGTAACAGTAACAAGTAGATATGTTTTATGAAGTGGTAAGTGGCCAATTAAATCAGACCTAAAGGAACATTTTTTTTTAAAAGACATGATGTTGTAGTTATTGATTTGAACATAAGTAACTTACAATGGGGATTTATTTCTTTGCTTTTCATGCAAGATAATTATACTTTCTTTATAAAATATTCTAAAGATAATGGTTAAAGACAAGCCATTGCAATAGTTATTCTATCTTGAAATGGCATTTTAATTAAAATTGTTTTGACTTAGGAGCTATTACAGTAGGTAAGTTCTATGCATAAGTGTGTGTTTGAAAATAGTAGGAAGAGAGAATGTGTTTCCATCAATTGCGAGGTGAACTATACAATTGAAATCACACATATTACTTAAGGTTCAATTTAAATATTATCTCCACCCTGATGTTTTCTCTCATGATCTTCTTAACTTCTTTTAAGAATTTTCTTTTCCTTTATCTCTACTTCCATACCATATTGTATATTTCATTCTTTTTTTTTTCAGCACTTATAGCTCTTTATTATATACCTACCTTCCTGACTTCAAGAGCAGATATCAAGTCTTAACAGGCTTTGTAACTCCAGCTTTTGATTCTTTACAAGCATTTCAAATATGTAGGCTTGCAATTTTTTGATAACTTGTTTTATAAGAATTTGGGGAGAGAGCACATAAACATTAATATAATAGGCAGGGTGTTAGAATGGGATTCATTTTAGTTTTGACCTAAGCATAAGAAAATAAATGCAAGGTACTTAATGACTATGTACTGTGGGTCAAATGTGTATCCCAAAGTTCAAGTATTGGAAACTTAATCACCACTGTAAGTAGCAGTGTTAAGAGGATGAAAAATCTTGTTATACTAATTGAATGGTGGCTCCTTTAAGAGGTGATTAGATTGTGAGGACTATACCCTTGTTAATAGATTGATCCATTCATGTAGCAATGGGTGTGGTTCTGATGGCTTTAAAAGGAGAGCAAGTAAGGAAGCTAGTGCTATCTTGCTGAGCCCATCTCACCATGTGACACCTGCATCACTACACAGAGTCACTGCCCATTGAAGAAGCCCCTCACCAGATGTGTTCCCTGGGCTCTGGACTTCCCAGCCTCCAAAACTGTGAGAACTAGATTTTATTTCTTTATAAATCACTCAGTTTTAGGTATTCTGTTATAAGCAACAGAAACAGACTAATGTGGTGTGTAAATATCACTTCTCCACATACAAAAAATTTACAAAGGAAATAGCTCTCAGAAATTGTCCCTTGCCTCTGTATCAAAGAACAAAGGCCTGAAGTTTAACCACTATGGAAACTTAGCATGGGAAGGGTTGGCTGACTAGCTTTTGTGGTGAGAGAGTCAAGAGCATGATGCTGTGTTGACAATGGCTAAGAGTCCTGGAGATTGTTCAATCATAGGATATGTTTCTCATAGACAAGACACATCCATATGGAAGAAAGATGGTCATCTTGGCTTTCATCTCTTAGGGCCTCAAGTAATGGACAGGGGTCTTCAACATAAAAAGGATGATTGAAAATGGTGTCTACCTGTCACTAGAATTGAAGAGAGAACGGCCTAGCAGGGAACCTCCGAAAAACAAATGATAATGCCCAAAAGGCAGAGTGTCAGCTTTAACCATCTTCCAGACCTTCCCAGGGATGTCAGATTAGCATCTGCCAAACAAGAGAAAAAAAAAACCCCACCTAAGTCAGTATTGCCCATCTCTGCTCACATCTCCATCTTCCTCTCTCCAGATCCTAGAGAGAAATGAAATTGCTTCCAGCAAACGGGGAAGATGATTCTCAGAAAACGTTTTCTGTGTAAACAAATAAGTGTAATTGGTTTGTGCCTTTTCTTTATGTGTCCTTGAAATGTCTGTCAATCTAAAAATGTATCTATGGAGTAAGAAAATATGAGAATACCACTTTCTTTTGATGATGGATATTTAATTATTTTTTTTAATTACACATTGACAAATTATAGTTGTATATATTATGGAATATAAAATGTTGCTTTGATTTTTGAATACAATGAGGAATGATTAAATTAAGCTAATTAACATATCCATTACCTCAAATATTTAACATTTTTGTAATGAGAACATTAGAAATTCATTCTCTTAGTGATATTGGAATATACAGTACTCAATTAGTAGCTATATTCAGCATTCTGTGCAGTTGATCTAAAAACAATCAGACTTATTCCTCTTATTTAACTAAGGCTTTGTACTCTTTGACCATGATGATAGGTATTTTTTAATTTAAAATTTGATGAGAAATTGAGATGAAGAGGTCTTGCTAGATAATGATAAAATTCAACTTAGGTTCTCTTCGTTAAAAACGTAATTTGAAGTCTTAAGAAATGTAAAGGTTTCAATACTTTCAAAAAGTATTCTCATGTCACATTAAAAAACCTTGCAAGCTGGCCTGCTTACTGTATTCATGGGGTTTATTTATACAGTATTATAACATGAGGCTAAACGGTTGTAAATGTGCTATTTCAATGTCTATCCAGATGTAGTTATTTCCATGACAGATAAATACATTCTTGCCAATTGGTAGAACAGTGGTAGAAGTATAACATATATGCCTATTGGGATTTCCAAAGATAATCTTTTCTGCACAGCAGATTTAGTAGGCATGCAAATAAATTTTAACAGTGCTTGGCGGAGTGTTAAAATTAATACAGAGTGCCTGCTCTTACTGCTAATAAAAGCCAGAAACTTAGCCATATGCCAAGCCATTGGTAGTTCCCAAACTTACATGCAATCAGCTTGAATACTTCAATAAAAATAATTGGGATACATACAAATGTTTCGCTCTCACCCCCAGAGATTATGACTTAATTGGTTTGGGATGGAGATTATAATTTCGTTGGTCTGTGGTGGGGAGGGATGGGTAGGAGCTGAGTTTTGAAATTTTTAAAGGATCCCAAAGTGATGCTAATAAGCTAAAAAAAAAAAAAAAAAGTCTAGGATCTTCTGCACTAAGCAATCATTCTTATTTTAAAATGTTTGCATTCACCTGCACTGAGAACAATTTCCCAGTCATTAGTGAAACTGTTAATTTTGTAATGAAACAAAACCAAACATCCATTCCTTTCCATAAACAAAATTATCAGGCCAATTCCAGAAAGCTTTACAGCAAGGTTAATGTTAGTCAGTTAAAGGTTTCTTCAAAGGAAACTTCATATTTGTTATGATATAAATAATTTATTTAATATTATGTCTAATTTTAAAATGTTGGCAAATTTTGTAGAAAATGAGGTCCCATTAAATTCTGTAGGACTGTTTATTTTTTATCTTGCTATCTGAGAATGGAAAACTACATTACATAAAGAGCACTGTCCTGAGAAAGATAATCCTTAATTTATGTATGTACTTCACTTATTCATTCAATCATTTATTTATTCAATCACTCATTTATTCACGTATCATTTTATTTTATTTTTCAGTCTTTAATCAATGGCTACTATTTGGCAGATCCGATGCAACACTCTAAGGTAAAAAACAAGATGAAAAATACTATTGCTTCTTTAATATTTCGGAAATTCTATTATCTTTGGCATAGTAGTAGTAAATTAAATTATCCAAGAGAAATTATAAGAGATGAGCACAAAATGTACATAAGGATGTTAAGCAGCACACAAACTACAGTAGAAATTTCAAAAAATAAAGAAAAATTTGAAGTTTATAGTAAATCTGTATTTAGGGGCATTGTAGGGGGTGGTTAACACTTTTTGTTTTCAATAGTCCATATCCAAGTATGTAGAATAGTCCTTATTCAAGTATTCAAGTATGTGGAAAAATTATTGTGATTCGTTAATAATACTAGCTCATTTATTATATATTAGACTAGATGATAAATTCGTTACATGTATTATCTCATGCTAATCTTCACAACAACCCAGTTATGTGGGTTTTATTAGACTCATTTTATAAGCAAGAAAATTAAGAAAAACAGAAATTAAATAACTTGCCCAATTTCAGGCACCTATTAAACAGCTGAGCTCAGTTTGGAAGGGCCAAAGCATATACTCTTAACTATTATTCTATATTCTTCATAAAAAAAAAAAAAAAAAGCAGAACATATGATTTTATAGATAGTAAAATCAAATTTAATTTTATAGAATTAATGTTTTATTATGGGGAGATACTGAGTAATTTCATCTGTTATTGCCTACCCCCCCCCTTTTTGTGGTTTTTCTTTTATATTTTATATAATAAATATGGGTTAAATTTATAATCAGGAAAACAAAATAAACATACATGCAAAGAGTACCTGTGCACTTCTGGAATTTCCTTTCAATCTGAGGAGCCGTAAACCTCCCCCTCCTTTCAGGCCTTGCTCAGCCAGGGGTGTGCAGTAGGGAAGGACCCTCTTCCGCAGGCCTCATCTCCATGCCTTAGCAGCCAACGTGTTATTTTCATACTA
This sequence comes from Cynocephalus volans, assembly GCF_027409185.1. Taxonomy (NCBI): domain Eukaryota; kingdom Metazoa; phylum Chordata; class Mammalia; order Dermoptera; family Cynocephalidae; genus Cynocephalus; species Cynocephalus volans. The sequence goes on from NC_084465.1 coordinate 37,092,187, forward strand.
TTTGTTCTTGCATATATTGCAAGCATCCTCCCTGGATGGGCCTGGTAGGTAGGAGAAGCCAACTTTCTCTGGGAGTAAAATGTTTCCCTGCTCTTCACATATTTCTTGGTGGGCTTTCTCTCCAATACTTCCTTGAGGGGGTCAGAAATCACCCCTAATTTGGATGCTTTTGGAAGCCCCTTCCACAGATATTGGGCAACAAGGGGGGTGCTTCCAGGCCTTTCTGCTGAGGACTTTCCTCCCCCCACTCCCAGCACATAGGTAATAATCAATCCCATGTGAATTTCTCTCACGTTGACACATCTGGTCAACAGGAAATCTTCATCCATCTCTTTTGCTGACAGACTTTAGGCAAGCAGACTGATTCCAGTTGTAGGGGTGAATAAAAATCTAAAAAGAAAAAGAAAATTATCTGGTATAAAAAGGGAAAGAGACATCCCCCACCACCTTTTCCTTTAGACTTTTTTTTTTTTAAAAAAAAACTTGCAATTGCAAATTCTTTTTCTGTCCCCTGTGAGATATGCCTAAATCTTTTTAAAGACTAAATAAATCTCCTGCCAGCTTTATAACCCAGGAATGTCTTTCTCAAGGATTTAGGAGCCATTTTTTTAAATGTAATCATCGAGGAATATAGCACCCTGTCTCCCAGTGGCAGGACAGGAGCCTAACTTTAGTGAGCTGCCCAGTACCAACTTGCAAAACTCCCTTCTGTCATAAAGTTTACTTTGAATAAACACTATTAACTAACACAAACAGTCAGCGCAATTGCCAAGTGAGTTTAACATGCTGTCAAGTCCTCTTTCTTGAAGACTGGTTGTTTTTCCTCTTGAGAATAGGTATGTAATGGACTGGATGTGCTTGGCTACATAAAAGGGTGAGATTTCTTTTGGTCTTCACAATGTCTTTAGAGGTTTACATTTTTTTAGGGGATTGCCTGTGATATGCTTCATATTCTAGTTTAACGTTTATTCAATAATAAAACTTCTTTCTATGTTTGTGGTGAGGTTTTCTGGACTGGAAGATTTTGTTTTCAACCACATTTCTCCAGCGTGGTGCAGCAGTCGTCATTCTCTGTCTCCACCACCAAAGTGGAGTCAGTCCGTTCCTTGCTTCTAGAAGTCTCCTGTCCACTGTCCACTCACCTCAGTAATGGGTTAGGCACCTAAGTGTGGTATTTTCTATAGAATACCACCTCCTTTCCTTCCCTAAAAGAAGGGGCAAGGGCTGTGATTATAATAACGACTTAAAGAAATTTCTTCTCCAGTCACTTCTTTTTAAGGTCTCTGACTCCTTTTTACAACCTTTCTCTAAAGTATGAGTCTACCAGGATACAAGAAAGAAACTTTCTTGAAAACTTTTTAATTCTGCATGTAGAAGTGAGAGATTTCATAGTCACTTTGATATTCTAACACTTGCACTGTGGAAAACTTATTCAAAAGTGGTGAGAGAATCTTCCTATTTGAACATCCTGCTACAATTACACCAACTGCAGTAGTAAAATATACATAATGCTTTGGAAACCAAAAAGAAGAAATTTTTTAATGAAATATAGTCCCTGAAGGTGGACTATAGGTTTTAATAGGTTTAAATAGTTAGAAAGTATCTTCTGGGAAATATATGCCATATGTATGTATGTATGTATGTATGTATGTATGTATGTATGTATGTATGTATGTATGCATGCATGTATTCATTTTGATTGCATACAGAGAATGGATTAGAGGCATGCGACTGGAGGTGAAGAAAAGAAGTAGAGGATTATTATACTAGTTCTGAAAAGAAATTGTGAGTGCATATCTGGACATTAGCTTTGTGGAATGGGGGCAAGGAAGATTTGAGAGATAAGTGTCTAGAATTAGCAAGATTTGGTCACCTGGTCACCAATCTTATATGGGTGTTTGGTGGTAATGAGGCAGATGTAACGACAGAGAGGAAAGATTTGAGAATACTTTCTAATGTATTTTAGAAAACAAGTGTGTATATGGTGGGGGGGGAGACTGATTCATAAGGTACAGTATACAGAGAAGAACCACAGTTCAGTTTTATTTATTTTCTGTTAAGAAAAGTTTACCATATTCTGTTTTTATCAATGTGGTTTAGGATTTTCGATAATCCACAAAATTTTTAATAGATCATATTTTAGGAAGTATGCTAGGTATTTAGACCTTAAAAGTTTGGTTCAATGGATCCCAAATCTAATATTGTCTAAGACAGAATCGGGAGAAGGATTCAAAGACATGTGTTGTCTAATGAACTCCCCAATGGATCTTCACAGTAGTCCTATGACTAGAACGGTGTTATCACCGCTCTTTTTCACACATACAAAAACTGAGTCTCTGGGGTCTAGTGATTTCTGAAATCCTCAATATTTAAATACTTAGCTGGAACTAAAATCCGCCAAGTCTCAATTTTCTTCACTTCAGTGCTTCCCTTAAAATCCCCGTGCTTTATTATTCACTGACAACCTTGCCTTATACTTTTAAATTAAACTATGTCTTTATCAACTTGTAAAGGGCCACGAAAAACAATTACATTGAATAATGTTGAATATACTAATTATCCTGATTTGAGCATCACATATTGCCTGCAGCTATTGATATTCAACTCTGTACAACACAGATATGTACAATCAACTATGTTTCAATAAAAATAAAATAAAATACAATCTGGAATTTTCACCTTAATATATTACTGTACATTCACATTTTCAATCTTCCTTCAATTCTGTCAGTAATATGTGCCCTTCTTTATTGCTAAGATTCCTCTCTACTTGTTTTCATGACTCTCACTGCCCTTTTTTTCTTCCAAGATCAATGTGTTGTTCCATTTGCTTTTTTAAATCAATATTTTTCAGATGCTCCACCAGCATGCACTCTTTGGGAATACTTTCTTTGGATAGTTATATTACTCACATTCCCTTGTTATTTAAAAGCCACCTTTCTGTATTGAGTTGGTTAGGGTGGAAAACTAAACGATCTTTACCTTTGTATAAAATACATATAAAATTCATTCAGCCTTATTTATGTATTTTTAAAGATTATTCTTCCTAGGGAATTAAACAACAGTAAATATATAATTACTAACAATCTGTAATACAAAGGAGAAATACTACTGAAGCTTATGTTCGTCAGAAATCCAGGTGTGTTTGTGCACGAGCGCGCGCGCGCGTGTGTGTGTGCGCGTGTGTGTGCGTGTGCGTGTGCGTGTGCGTGTGTGTGTGTGTGTGTGTGTGTGTGTGTGTGTGAGAGAGAGAGAGAGAGGGGGGAATAGGAATAAAGAGAGAGGGAGTGAGAAAGTATTATTTTATTCTATTGTGCTTTCTATTTATTAAAGTGCTAGATAAACAAATACTAAAATTGAGTATAAATATGTTATGAATACTTCAATGATGTCTAGTGGATTTAATTAATCAAGTCAGTAAAACACTCTGTCTTGTCTATCTTCATTTTGGAGTACTGAGAGAGGGATGGTGATAAAAAGATCAGAGTAAAGCATGAGAATTGAAAAAAAAAGTGCAGTCTGTCTAGTTTTAGTGTCTTAGTTTAGGGAAACTACCCCTGTTGAAAACCAATTATAGAATTACTTGATTAAAGACACTCTTCTTTCAACACTGCTTTCATGTTTGTTATACCTAGACATAACCTCAGAAGACTTATCCTTTGTTAGGTAGAGTGAAAATAATGCAATTTGTTTTCTATTAGGGTAACTAGCTTGTTAAATGATAAATCATTCTATAACTCTGCACCCTGACATGTTGGAAAAATTAGAATTTATTTATTTGTATGTGTGGGTAAAAGTAAAGGATTTGAAATAAACAGATATTGGTCAGATCCTGGCTCTGTCACTTATTACCAATATGACTATTGTCAAGTTTCCTTGCAAAAATTTAATTAAAAAAATGTTTTATCAAGTTATTTTTGGATATATGGGTTATTCTTGCAAAATAAAAATGATTATACAGGTCACACATTAGTTGCCAAATAAATGTTGGTGTTTATAAGTGACTATCCCTCCAAAGTTGAAGTTCATCCCTTTAAGTGCCAAAATGTTAGCATTTTAAATACATTTTATTGAAAACCTTTCTACAAAAACTGCGTGTTTCACTGCCACTTTAAACTGTGTGACAGATTCACCTGCGAGAGTATAGTGCAGATAACACCAAGGTCAAGGGTTTTGATCCCCATACTGGCCAACTGCCAAAATAATAATAATAATAATAATAATAATAATTAATAAACTGCATGGAAGAATGGAAATGCTATTTTTAAACAAGGTCCAAAGATGTACGATTTTTTAGAGTTGTCTTAGAGACCATGAGTAAAGGGACAAGTGGGTGTTTGCATGGGTAGACATGCTTCAACCCAGAAAAGTGGCTATGGCTGTTTACATATTAGAGTTTCTTTTAAGATTTTCTTAAAATATTGGTTTTTTGCTGCTCAGAAATGGACAAAAAGTCAAATATATATTAGTAATATTATTTCTTCAAAACTTTTCTTGGAAATATTTTATACCTACAGAAAAGTTAAAAGAATAGTATAATTAACACCCATGTATCTTTACCTAGGCCAATGCTATTTTTCCACATAAGCCTAAGCTCAATATATTCATAATTATCACACCCAAGAACTGTACCACTGACAGCAATTTATAAGGTATTATAGAAGCCTTATTGAAAATTTTTCAAATTGTCTCAATAATGTCCATTGTTTATCGGAAAATTCAGAATCCTGTACTATATTTAGTTTATGATGTCTCTTTATTTTAAACTGAAGCCATTAAAATGAAACCAACCTTTTTTAGCTGTTTTTCATTATATTGATGTTTTTAAAGAATCCAGGCCAGTTGATTTGCAGAATGAGCTTCAAATTAGATCTGTGTAATTGCTTCCCTCTGATTAGATTGAGATTTTTTTAAATGTTGGCCAAAAATACAGCATGATGTCAATTTTATTTCATTATTCATGACACCAGTTTAATCACTTCATTAAGGTGATATCCACCAAATTTCTCCATTGTAAAAGTACTTTATTTTTATTGTAATCAACAAGTAATATGTGGTATGATATTCTGAAACTGTGAATATTATGTTTCCCAACTAGATTTTAGCCAGTGCTTTCAGTATCCATCTTAATGAATTTTTTTATCAGTTACTCACCTTCCTTAGTGTTTTCATCTTGCCCCATTGCTATGAGTCAAATGTGTCCCCCAAAGGTTCAGGTTTTGGAAACTTAATTGGTAAATCCAGTTATGGTACTTGGAAAGTGAGGCCTTTAAGAGGTGATTGGATCACGAGGACTGTGCCCTTGTGAATGGATTAATCCATTTATTAACTAACAAGTTATCATGAGAGTGGTTCTGGTGACTTTATAAGGAGAGAGAGTGAAAAGGTTAGCTCTCTTTCACAGGGTATTCTTGCCACGTGACACCCTGTATCTCTGTAGAGAGTCACCACCAAGAAGGTCTTTACCAGATTTGCTCCCTGTCTACAGACTTCCCAGATTCCAAAACTGTAAGATATAAATTTCATTTCTTTATAAATTACCCAGTTTCAGGTATTCTGTTATAAGCAACAGAAAACGGATTAATAAATCCATGGTTTAATTTCTTTTTATAATTTTTCCATATGGAGGATTAATGTATTTAACTTAGTTCATCATGTTATAATTCGTTATCATCATTATTCATTTCCACACTAATATTGTACCACATTGAGCCAATGGAAGGTTCTGTAAACTGCTGCCTCTATTTTTCCAGCATTTCCTTACTTTCAGGCATAAGGTGCATAGCAAACTTCAAACATAAAAGTAGAATGTAGGCTTACCTTTTATTTTACTGCCCCACCCTGGAATCAGCCATTTGTCTGAGGATTTAATTCATTTTCTAGGACAGTGGTTTTTAGAAACTAAAACCTGGGCAATGGGTTTTCCCATTGCTACTCAGGTGTCATTGCTTCTGGGCCCTCTTAGTGGATATTAACCCATGTATGCATACATGTACATATAATCATTTCTGTATCTAGCCATTAAGCTAAGTACAAATTCCGACTGATGTTGGCCATCTCTAATCCAGAGCCACGACTTTTATCCTACCCTCTCTTCTTGCTTACCTGTAACTTCCCTTTCTGACAGTAAGAAACCTGGCTCCTATGTGCACCATTCACCAACATGTTTGTTTAACCCCAATATGCTTGTAAAACAATTCAGAATTGTTAATCCATACCCTGGTGAGAAATAATTTTTTTAACAGTACAGTGTTTATGTATAATTTCCCTTGTCTTTAAGCTTACAGTTTCTAGTCAAAGCACCATTTTACAAAGTAAATTAGGTCAGTTCCTTTGTGACTTCAACCACTTGTGTGATTATGTCATATATCTGTAATACAGTTAGGCTCATTTGTCAGTCTTTCACCCAAGGATCCCTTGACATCCTGGTTGATTTGTTATGGTTGTTTTTAGTTTGAATATGTTATAGCTCACTCTTTTGTAATGCATAATTCAATGGGTTTTGACAAATATATGGATTTTGCTACCTGTGAAGGTGTCAACTTGATTAGATTAAGGAATGCCAAGAAACCTGGTAAAGCTATGTTTTTAGGTGTGTCAGTGAGGGTGTTTCCAGCAGAGATTAGTATGAGAGCCTGAGTGGACTGGGTGGGAAAGATCTGCCTTCAATGTTGGCAGGAACCATCCAATCTGCTGGGGTCCCAGAGAGAACAAAAGACAAAGAAAAAAGGTGAAGCTCTCTCTCTGCTAACTGAAGCTGGGATATACTCTTCTCTCCTGTCTGTGGACATCAGAGCTTGAGACTCTTCAGCTTTGGGTTCTAGGACTTACACCTAGGACACCATTGGCTTCCCCGGCTTTGAGGCCTTTGTACTTGGACTGAGCTAAGCTACTGACATCCAGTTTGCAGGCAGCCTATCATGGGACTTTTTTTCACAATCATGTGAGCTAATTCCCCTAATAAATCCTCTCTCATATATTTATAACGTATCCTATTGACTCTGTCTCTCTGGAGAACCCTAATACACTGCCTCGATACTATACAAAACACTTACTTTACCCCAAAATCCCTCTTTGTTGACAGCTATCCTATTCCTCCAATTCCTGACAAATACTGGTTTGTTTTCTGTCCCTGTGGTTTTGCTATACAATCACACAATATGTGTATCCTTTAACCTAGCTTCTTTCTCTTAGCAAAATGCATTTAAGATTCATCCATATTACTTCATGAGTCAATTACTTATTCCTTTTTTATACTAAATAGTATTCCATTGAATGGATATACCACAACTTGTTTACCCATTCTCCTGTTGAAGGACATCTTGATTGCTTCCATTTTTTTTCTTTTATATTACAACTATAGCAGCAATAAATATTCAGATACAGGCTTTTGTGTGGGTGAAGTTTACAATTCACTTGGGTAAACAACTAGAAATGTAATTCTTGGATCATATGCTACTTTCATGCTTAACTTTATAAGAACCTTCAAAACTGTCTTCCGAAGTGGATATATTGTTTCACATTCTCACCAGCATTGAATGAGAGTATCTGTAGCTCCTCTATTGATCTTTGTAGGTTCACTTTATATTACTAAATTCTTTTCTGTTTCTTTATATGAGCTGGTCATGGGATTTTACACATATTATCTTATCACCTGCAAATATAGCTAATTTTACTCCTTTTCCAATTGTTATGCCTTGATATATTTTTCCCAATTTCTTTTTTTCCCCAATTGTTATGCTTTGATATCTTTTTTAATTATAGCAGCTTATATTTCAAGAAATGTTCAATAATGGTGAAGATTGTGTGCATGTTGTTTTTTCACCTTAGTTGAAGTCTCTGGGTTTTTTTCATTAAATAATTACACACGTGTGTGTGTGTGTGTGTGTGTGACAGTATCCAAGAATTTTTATTTCACTATCACTTTTATGAGAAATTGGCATTGGACTTTGTTGACATTCTTTTCAATTTAGGCAAGATGCATTGTTTCTTTTTTGTAGATAGTGGATTTTATTTGCTCTTATTTTCTTTAGAATTTTTTTTTCCTGTGGATACTTATAAATTACATGGAATTTTTGGTGCTATCTTTATCTGGTTTAATTATCAATTTTGTATTGTTTTCATAGAATTTATTTAAAAGCTTTTCTTCATTTTCTGTGGTTGTAATTTATCATTGGAATTATCTGGTCTTTGAAGTTTTGGTAGGATTACTGTGTGAAACTATTTGGGTGTGGTGGGGTTTTGTTGTCATTGTTGTTGTTCTTTATTTGTTTATCACTTTCTTTTTTGTTGTTTGAGATAGTTATTTGATAGTTCTTCCCATTTTTATGATTTATATTTCCTGTGCCTCTTTAAGAAACTGATGCAAGCTCTAAACAAATCTAATCAATCAAAAAAATCTTTATTCTAATGCCACTTGGATTCTAGATTTCCTGATCTTTTCAGGGATGTCCCAAGTGGCTCAACACCATGTCTGATTGCCAGGGACTATGACCTTTATTTTTGGTCCTTTATTTTTCATTCTTTATTATTTTTGCAGATATTCATTTTGACCAGTTTAAAGTTCTCTTTAATTAAAGTACTCATCACTGCTATTACTAAGGAGGGTAGCTTTTCCCCATAAGTGCTGTTACCAAACTGAACCTGGGTTCTCTTGCTGTTGGGTTCTCTTGCCCAACGCACAGCGAAGCCAAAACACACCAGGTTGCAGTGAGAGAAATTAGTCATTTATTGTTGTTGCTGGCAATGGCGGACAGGCAGCTAACACTCAAAGTACTTGAATTCCCCAATAACTTACAAGCAAGGATTTTTAAAGGAAAAATTAATGGGCTGGAGTCTGGACTGTGTGAGTAGCATGGGATATTTCTGATTGTTTGACTCTCAGAGGCAATGGAACAGCTCCAGGATCATCAGTCTTCTGGCTACAATGAGTCTGGGATCCTCGCAGTCAGCATTTGGTCAGTCTCAGTTTCTGTAAAACAACTGAAGGATATGTGTCAAGATGTTTTCTTTGATCTTTAAAGCCTGGTGACTTTTATTTATGTCCTTTATTGCTTAAGTTACATCCCTTGTTTGCTTAGCTGCTGCTTTGTACTCACTTTCTTAATTGCTACTTGTTAAGCTTGGTTCCTTAATTGCTAGTTGGTGAGCTCAGTTTCCAGGTTCTAAATCACTTCACGATTGAAGGACCAATGCCACAGCTCACTTTTACCTAAAGTCTGAGGGGCTTTACCAAGGAGGGGTACCTGCTCAGATTTGGTACTAAAAAGTGTTCAGTAGAGGAAATGGCTGCACAATTCCACAAATCTCTGTCTGTCCGTAATAATGAACTTTCCCTTCCTAGCCATGCTATCCGTGATTGCATTCTCTCTGCTGGCTGCTATAAACTGAGGAATATTTTAAATTCACATTGATGGGAAAGCCACTTCCTGATCAGGATCTCAGTTGAAAATTGTGTTTATCTATTTCATGGCATCAAGGTATTCCCTGTGTCCTTTTATGGCTACTAAAACTCAAAACAGAAAAAAAACTTAGTCTCCAACTATACAAAATCCATTTTAAAGTACTTGAGCCTATTTTCATAAATGTATACGTCATCTCCTCTTTTTTTCTTATACTTTCCCATATTTACTCCAAGTTATTCTTGTTACTAACTGTGCCTAATGTGTTACCTACACTGAAGAGTTTCACCCAATCAACAGTATTTGCATACATACGGCCAAGGCGCCCAATCAATTTTCACAACTATCCTATACATAGGGAACTGAAGAGTGAATTTCAGGAAATAGCATACTTGACTGGTTAAGGGCCAGATTCATAATTTTGAGGAATAATTAAATCTGGGTTTAATTTTATAAGTCACACAATTTCCTGATTCTAAACATTTTCAGTCTTTCATATAGCCGAAGTCTTTGTACCAGGAAAAATGTGAGTGAAATGTTTAGAAACAGAAATGGCTTCATACTTAGGCAATTAAAGAACTTCCCCTAAGGGATAATGCTACTTTACCTGCTTCTTTCATGCTATAAATTTTGTTCAAAGCACCTAAGACCAACTTGTTGTTATATAATAGTATTATTATTTTTAATGTGTTGTCAGGATGGAAATGGATTTTAGAGTCAATTTTATTCCTACTAAATAATATTTTCTCCTCCCCTGTCCTAAACCCCATACACAAATGAGAGTGTCCAAGCCCCACCACCTACCCCCTACTATACTTAGCGTCTTTGCCAGTAGTGAACAATGGTCACACACAAGAAGATACTTCCAAGGCTGTTTTTTCTTTCCTCTCCTTCCCCTTCTCCTTCTTTTTCTACTTGTTCCTCTCTCTTTCAGAGCAATTTCATAGCAATGTCCTATTTGCTGGAGGTGTTAAGGAGCAATGTACAAAGAATTTACATAAGAGGAAAAACTGTCTTTCTTTGGCCCTCTCTTCTTAGTCAAGTGCTACATAACAAATAGAAATAAGAAGAAAACAGTAACAAATTTCAGCTATTTTTATATACTCATTGACAAATGGACGACCTGAAGTTGCTAATTGATAGAGTAAGATCATTATATCAAATGTATTCCTTATAGCTTTTAAGATAACTCAATGTCACTTAAAGTATTATTGAAAGTCTGTGACTTATAGATGACTGGTTTGTTTTTATTTCTATGGAAAAGCATAACAAATAGTGAATTAAAAGATAGAGCAGTTGGACTTCAAGTGCTTCTACCATCCAACCTGTTGTCCTGCAATTATTGTGCACTTTGGAAATGATTTTTTTTTTGTATATAATTTGTTCATTCTAAATTAGGAGTTTGCAAACTATCACCCCTGGGCCAAATCCAGCTTTCTGCCTGTTTTTATAAATAAAGTTTTATTGGAACGTAGTAATGCCCATCTGTTTAGGCACTGTCTGGCTGCTTTCCTGCTGCAATAACAAGGTTGAATAGTTGCAACAGATAACACATAGCCTGTAAAACCTAAAATATTTACTACACAGGCTTTGATAGAAAAAAAGTTTGCCAGTCCTTGTATTAAGTGGTTATACATTGGATTACTTATGGAGTAACGTCTCTTGCTCTGTGTATATTCTCTGTTCTTTTATGATTTAAATACTATTTGTAGAAAAACCTTTATCAAATGAGGGTCAGTATCAGAGGGGCTTCTTGTATTTCCATTCATTGTAATATATAAAATGAATTAACAGATTTAGTTATCTTCTTTTACATCCTCAGCTTCAAGAGGGCAGTAATAATGGATTCATGATAGATATATAAGTAAGCAGGTAGATAGATGAGATAGAGATGATAGATATAAAGATATATAGAGAGATATAAATATAGATATAGATATAAATGTAGACATACATATAATCATTATAGATAGATGATTTATTCATATGGATCCCCAAAGTGATTTATAAAATTTTTTGAATCAAATTTACAAAACAACATTCCAGTGATTGAGGTTCCTAGGCATTGTCAGATCCTTGTTTCTTCAGTAACTCTTCCAGATGTAGCAAGTTAGCTATATTTTGTCCATTCTCATTGCTGATAACAGAATACCTGAAACTGGGTATTTTATAATTTAAAAAAAAGAAGAAATTTATTTCTTACAGTTTGAGAAGCTAGGAAGTCCAAGATAAAGGGGGTGCATCTGGTGAGGGCCGTCTTCTTGGTGGGGACTTTCTGCAGAGTCTGAAGGTAATGCAGGATATCAAATGGCAAGAGGGCTGAGTGTACTAACATGCTTGGTATCTATTCTTATAAAGCCACCAGTGCCACTCCAGTGACAACCCACACATACATAAACCCATTAATCCATGAACAGATTAATTCATTTATGAGGGCATAGCCCCCATAACTCAATCATCTCTTCAAGGCCCCACCTTTCAAACACTGTAATAGGGTTTCCCACCCTCTTAATACTATTACAGTGGGGATCAAGCTCCAATATGAATTTGGGGTTACATTCAAACTATAACATTAGCTCTATCCAATTTTTATCGATTCTATCACCAAATTGAGCTCCTATTTATTCTATAATACTCTCATAATTGGTCCACATGCTATCCATAGTATATTAGTCATATCTTGCAATTGACCCTTCTACCAGAAACTCAAAAAAAAAAATATTGTACAGAAATGCGAGTGTATAAATCAGGAATAAAAACTGGAACAGGAAAAGATTAACACTGGAGGGGAAATGTAAAATTTTGGAAGATTGAGTGTTGGTTAAAGAGTGATTTGGACGACAGAAGAAGGTACAATCTGGTAACTAAATAGGAGGCTGGACTTTGCTACTGATAAATGCAAAGTGGAAAGCATTAGGAAAAGCATTGGACACATCTGAATAAAGTCTTCAGTTTAATTGATAGTTTTGATAAAGATTCTATGTTATGAATAAATGTTAACGTAAACAGAAGATGGGAAACTGTTTTTGTAATTCTACTATAATTCTAAAATTATTTCAAAATAAAATATTTTAAAAAGACATTTTCTTGCTATTAAGTAGTTCAGCATCTAATAGGGAGAGACAGAAAACATGAACAAAAAAAAAAACAATGAATATTATGCAACAAATGCTCTGTAATGGTTTTCCTCAAGGCATCTTGAAAACCCAATATAGTTATTGATAATCCAAACAATAATAGGGGAGATGAAAGCAGGTTGATATTAGGCAAGCCTTCCTAGGAAAGATGTTTCCACACTTTGATGTAAAGGATGAATAGGAGATATCCAGGTGCTATGGTCTGAATGTGTCCTTCGAAATCCAAGTATTGAAAACTTAACCCTCAATGCAACCAATTTGAGAGGGAGGATCTTTTGGGAGGTGTTTAGGTCATGAGGCTCCAGCCTCATGAATGAATTAATGTCCCTATAAAACAGGCTTTTGGAAGTAGGTTCTCTGTCTTCTCTTCTACCATGTGAGGACATAGCATTCCTCCCGTCTGGAGAATGTGGCATTGAAGGCACCATCTTGGAAAGAGAGAGACCATGCTCTAACTTGCTAGTGTTTTGATCCTGGACTTCTCAACCTCCAGAACTGTAAGAAAAAAATTCTGTTGTTTTTATGTTTGTTTGTTTGTTTGTTTGTTTGTTTGTTTTAATGTCTGTCCATTTTATTTATATTTTTTATTTTAATACACATTTTATTGAAACATTTATTGTACATATTTGAGGGATACAGAGTTATATTTCAGTACATGTATACAATATGTGCTGATCTATTCAGGATAATTAGCTTATTCATCGTTGCAAAACTTCACCATTTCTTTGTGATATACACATTTGATCTCCTATCTTCTAGTCATTTGATTACATGAAAAACCAAGTCTGTGGCATTTTGTTATAGCAGCACAAAATAGACTATGATACCAGCCAAAGAGGAGGGTAAAGAATTCCAGGTAGATGTAATGCCATGTTTAAAGACATGGACATAGGAGCAAATAAGGCACATCCAGGGACATTCAATACAAAGAGAAATAATGTTTTACAGGTGTAGTGAGAAGAGATGATAATGAATAGATTTGGGTATCAAATAATAAACCGATTAAAAATATTTTGAGTTTTCTCACTAGAAACTCATTGATAAACCTAAGAAAGCTATTTAAATTCAATAGGCAACTTGTATAGATTAATAAATAATTCAGATTTCTAACTTAAATAAAATAGTGAGAGCTGTAACTTGAATAAAATAGCGAGAGCTGAGCGATCATTAGCAGAGATTGATATGGTAAATCACTGGCTCATCTGGCTCGGGACTTGGAAGCCTGAAGCCTTTCAGGTCACTCACAGAGACAGGATGGCCCGCACTGGAAATCCTGCCCTGGCCCTGCCTGCCTTCTCTGGCCGGCAGGCTCGGGGTGTGTGGGCCCAGAAGTTCTAAACTCTCTCTACAAAATGGGGAGCAACCTGAACTGAGGTCCCACGGTGGGCAGCTCCTGTCCATTCCAGCACAGATTTCAGATCCTCTGTCACTGCTCCTCAAAAACTGCAAATTGGTCACTCTATGGGAGAGAGAGACACCAGGAACCAACTACTCTGCCATCTTGACCCCTCCCCGCTAACAACTAACTCTCTTAATGGCACAGAAAGTATTTTCGTGGAATGCCAGATGTTAATAGCTCAGAATTTAAAAACGACTCAGGGGATAATCAATTACTGTTATTTTCCTTTAGTATGTATTTAGAATAATAATATATTTTAAAACTTTATAATTTAGTCTGAAAGATATCTTTCAATAACTCGGAAATAAAAATTGTAAGTAAAAGTAGGCATTATTATAGTTTAATTCCTAGCATTTTTCATCTGATTTGGTATACAAAATAATGGGTACTATATTTTTTATACTGAAATTAAAGACTATGTCCACCTTATATGACTAGTAGCTTCTCTTTTCATATGTCAAGCTAATGTTAAGTCTGACCCATATAGCCTATTAAACCGTGCACCATGCTAAGAAAAACAACAAAATTACTGCAAGTGTGTTCTGAAGAGTTGATTTTATGTTCTAATTAATTTGGTTACCTAAGTTACTTGTACTACTAAAAAGATGCTGTCAATACCTCTTGGGCGTAAATAGGTGAAATAGAAAATAAGACGTATTTTGCGGGGTAGAACGGTACGGATTGGTTGGTAGGGTAGAATTTAGAATTTCTTTTCTTTGCTTCTAATCCTTTGAACTTTTTTTTTTAACTCAGACTGAAGAATATAAGCTTCAATTATATTTTAAGATAATGCAATTGACCCATCAAAACTGGTTGAAAATTAGTCAAGGGAGGTCACAATACAATAACACAAATGTGTTGTTTCTTTTAAAGCAATTTATATTACTTATTTTTGTCTTTGCATGTTCTTATTCCTTTTGCTATTTTATTTTTTTAATTTTATTGTGGTAAAAACACTGACTATGAGACCTACCTTCTTAAAAATTTTTTGGGTGTACAATATGTTATTGTTGACTATAGGTTCAATGTTGTACAGCAATTCTCTAGAGCTTATTCATCTTACTTGACTGAAACTTTATGCCTATTGATTAATAACTCCCAGTTTGCTTTATTTGTATTGTTTATTTTTATCACATGGCTATTCATTTTCTTGGTTCCAAATGACAGAGAATGAATTGCCATATATATTATCTTTATGTGTTATCATTCAGGGGCTCAGAGGGTGTTTAATCTTTGTGTCCTTTTAGATGAAATTATTTGTGTAAATGCTATAATTCAGTGAAAAATGAAACCAGAACATAGCTGAAGATCGAAGAAAACATAATTCATAGAATTGTATGATGAGTAATTAATTTGAAATATTTATAATGGATAATTATAATTTAACTAGAAATTGAGTAAAAGTAATAATTATAGGTTTACAAAACAGAAAACCTATACTATAATGAGAAATTCAATGATAGTCCAGAATAAAATATATTACTAGGAAGGCAAGTTTATCATTTAAATTTAATACATCGGTTGAGAAAAAAAATAACAGTGGAAGGAAAAGTTGAAAGTGTATCATTTATCTTAATTAATGTGAATGCTTTGAAAGCCCAAATCAAAAGATGAAGTCTTTTGAATGTGAAAAACAAAGACAATCCATGCATATCCTATTTTCAAGAATACCCAAGGTATTAAATATTAAAAATACAGAAAAATATACTGTGATAAATACAACAAAATTTAAAATATCAATATTAATAACTGATACTGAACATTAAAAGTTAAAACCGAAATATAGAAGTTGATATAGGTATAGAGGATCCATAGATAAAAATAGATACATGATAGGTATTAAATGAAAATCACTAAAAGGATAGTGTCCTCAGTCTAAGATCTATGGCTAAAACTTAAATCTTGCTATACCAAGTCAATACTCGATCCCCCCCAAAATTACAGATTCTATTTATAACAGCCCCTAAATTATATATTTTGTGTTCTAAATACAACAAACTCTTTGAAAGATATTTAATAAACTAGAAACTATGGAACTGTACTAAAGGACCAAAGTAAAGAGTAAAGTAAATACAGCAACATAGAAGGTTCACACCTGGAAAGAATCTATGTATTATAGACTTAAATTCTCCCCACGTCATGCTAGAAGTTCAAAGAAATTCAATTGAAATCCCAAAAAGAACTTTCCTAAATGGAAAACTCATTCTAAGATTAAAACAGTAGAATAATATTGATTAATATTGAGGTAAAAGATGAACAAAGAAACAAATAAACCAATAATTAATACTGGAATACTTATCCATCAACTTGGGGAAAAAAGTAATCATCATTACACTTTATCTTAATTTGTTTGGGCTGCCATAACAAAATATCATACACTGGATGGCTTAAACAACAAAAATTTGTTTTCTCACAGTTCTGATGGGTGGAAATCCAAGATCGGGGTCTGAGAATTGTTGGGTTCTGGCTAGGCTCTCTTCCTGGCTTGCAGACAGACATCCTCCTCACTATGTATTCACAAGACCTTTCTTCAGTGCATGCATGTGGAGACAGAGATGTCTCTTGTTTTCTTCTTTTTATAAGACCACCAATTCTATGGGATTAGGACCTCAATCTCGCATCCTGATTAACCTCCTAAAAGCTCTGTCTCCAAATATAGTAACATTGGGGGTTAGGGCTTGAGCATATGAAGTCCACACCTATATGGAAACAAGTATCATATGGATTTAAAGATCCACATATATAAACAAAGAAAAACTATGAATGTATAGATAAAAAATGTATATGTAATAGTAATTTTATAACTCACTATTTCTTTACTTGACCCTCCACAAATCAAGAAATATTAAAACGGTTCCCATTTAACTGTATTTGTGACAAAGAAATTTACTTTTTTTCCCCCAATAGGATAGAGAAGACTCAGACAGAGACTTATGTATGCAAGGGATTGATTTTTTTCCTAATAAAGACTAGTCAATAAATGATATTTGAATGACGGACTACTCATATGATGATTACTCAATAAATTGAATGCCCAGGGAGGATTTTTATCCTGACTTTTTCCAATAGAATGTGAGCTTCTTGAATATTGATACCATTTCTTAATTATCTTTCATTCCCCCTGTTTTCAGAGTGCATGTTCCACTATATGATAATAATATTTATGAAATATAAGCAGTTCATTTTCCACATTTAAAAAATAACAGTTTAGGCATTCTAGCAATAGTTTAGGCACTTCTAAGTACCTAAGGTCTGTAATGATGGCAAACAATTGATTACAGAAAAAGTGTATGTAATCATCCACCCTTCTAGTGATAGAATTAGCTTAACTTGATAACATATTCAACATAGAGAAAGTCATCAGTCAAGATGGCCAGAATAAAGAACCTTGTTGAGGAAGTCAGTCTCTATATGCACAATTGAAAGGACTGCCAGTTTGTCTGCAGTGTCACTTTAGCATGACACATGAACACATCTGATAGCTGTGTCAAGGAGAAATGAAATAAGACAATGAGAATAAAGAGCTCTTTCAAGGAGGTTTTCCATAAAGGTGAGTGTAGACGTAGGATAGTAGCTGAAGGATGATCTGGGGCTAAGAGACTTTAAATATGAGAGGTTATTACAGTACTTTTGTAGACTGATAAGGATGATTCAAATGAAAAGGGGATGATGCTGGAGAGATAAGGAGAGACTGGTCAATAGATTATGTTTGAACAGATGGTTATCGATATGCTCATTACTCATGGGCAAAAACTTGTAATAACTGCCTTCATTTGGCCATCCTTTCTTTATTTCCTCCTAATGCTTTGACTTAATATTATGAGTAATGATATAAAGAAAATCTGTGTTCCTGTACCCTATTTTTTTAGTTGTTTTCAATCTTTTGTTATGACAAATTTCTGGGAAAAATTGCTCTTTCAAAGATCATGAACACTGTGACTCAGCTATTATATACTTTTTAAAAAATATCCAGTTACAGAACCACCAGTATAAGTGAATGCTGCAATTCTGGTATACTTATGTTCTCTATCTTGCTACCCTGGCATATTTAATCTCTAAGGCATTTAAACCACACACTCCCAACTCTCCCCCAAATTCAACTTTTCAAAAGCATACTCAACATCGTCATTCAGAGGGCTAGTGTGTTCAAAATTAAACTTCTCTAAACTAAACTCCTTTCATTACACTATATCCTGCTCAAACCTACTCCTCTGGCAATTTTCTCTTTCTGTTAACGGACCTCCAGGTTTTCAGGAAAAGTAAAAATGAAAACAAGCTTTGGGGTTATAGTCTTAATCTCTCTCCCACAATTTACATTCAATCTATCAGCCAATCTTTTCAAATCTACTTTTAAAATATATCAAGGATTAGACCTCTTTTCAGTGCCTGTATCATCACCAGATTTTTAAAACCACTACCATCTCTCACTTGCACATTTCAATACCCTCTAAGTTGGTCTTGAAGTTCCCTACTTATCCACTAGAGTCTATGTTCTTCCAAGGATGGCATTTCAAAACATTACATTGTGTAGAGATTCTTTTACAAACCCTCATTAGCTTTCACACATATTTCCAATCAGTGAAATAGGAGTATTTTTCATTTAAGAAAATATATTTACACCATTGGAATGGGAGAGGCTTTCTTAGACAAGATTTAACAAAGAAAGACAGAAAAGAATGTTTTCGTACATTTGAATATATCCATATTTAAAAATCCTATAAAATAAAGCAAACTTAAGGCAGCCCCCAAAATTAGAGAATATCTTTTTGTCATAAAAACAAATATCAAATTATCTAATAATTCATGCACATTAATAAGACAGATAATTCCAATAGAAAATATTGAAAAGACCAATAAATTTACAGAATATTATACTTAAATGTCTAATAAACGAAGACGTCTAATAGACAAAGAGAAGCCAAATGTAACTTCTTGAGTGGAATAAAATCAATATACCAAATACCTTTTAAATATAGTAGGTGGAAAAACTTTTAAAGTCATATAATACTGAAGATCAGTGAAGGTATAAAGAAACAGCTGGTAGAGTTTTAAATTAGAACCACCATTTTAGAGCAATTTGGAATATGTTTTTTAACATTAAATGTTCATACAATTCAGTAATTTCATTTCTAGAGAAACTGTAAAAAAGCGACATGGGAGGATATAACCTTGAGAAATTTGCAATTATCTAAATATTTTTGAGAAGGAAGGGCTAATTAAACTTTTATATATTCATACAATAATACTACATAGCAGTTTAAAAATATGAGGTGATCAATATGTACTAATGTGCTTATACTGTCAAGGAATATTATTTAAGGGGTAAAACAATCAGAGAGCACTACATACAGTATGATAAGCTTCCATATGAATGTGTGTTTACATGTGTGGATAAAGATATTGGATATGAGCATTTATATACATGTATTTATTCACATTATGATAATTCATGTATTTTCTTTGACCACATGCTTGGATATTACTATATATAAGCGTAATTCTCGAAAAAAATATCCCAAACTGGTAAATTTTTTTAAGAAGGAATTTATACAAAGTAATCTGTGTTATCCAAGTAATTGTATTGCTATCATAAAGATATGTACTAACTCTTTCTGAAGTATTGCACTAAAAAGATTTAAATTTTTCTTTTTCGTAAATAGAAAGAAAGTGGTGAAAATATTTAGTATAATAAATAATCTTAGATAAAAATTTTCTCCTAAATCTGTGACATTTTGGATTTTTTTGATAAATAATCTCATAAAATATATTCCTTGAAAAAAAGAATAGGTATATATTTCATCTTTGCCTAATAATTTAGGTGGTAAAAATGTCAAAGAACCTTTTTTTTTTTTATCTAAGAGTAGAAGTAACAGCTTCTAAGTATCTCTAAAGGCACTTTGTAGAACTACCTTCAGATAGTAGGCCACATATTTCTATATTAAGCACTCTGAAGCAAAGTTAAAATGCAAGAGTGATTTCCATCCCTCTCTGTACAAACACTGAGATTGTCATGTTGATGGAGGATATATCTACTTTTGCTGTTTCACTTTTTTACAAATAATTGAGAGAACAGTCAATTTAACCCAAAATTTGACCTGGCCCAACTTATGCAAACCTCTGATTTTAAATTTGTGCTGTACCTATGTGTGAATACAGGTTGCCATTAGTAGTAAATGGCTCTATAATTCAGCATGACATTGCAATGAACTTATCTGGAAGCAGGAGAGTCATGTGAAACTGGTCTGAAAAATAATGTAATATGAGATTTTTTTGGAGGCTACAGGCATGCAGGAAAAAACATTTTGCATCTTCAATATGAATTTGGACTGTATTGCCTCCAACAATTTTTTTATTTATCCTTGAGCATTTTGTGGTGTGTGTGTAAATGTGTGTGTGTTTTCCAGAAATAATTCACAAGATTAAATAATATTACAGAAGAAATAAAGTCATATTTTCATTTCAAACAAGAGAACTCATTAAGGATAATAGACTTGGGATGTTAGTTCATAACTTGGTCTGTTCTGCTGGACATGACCAGTAAAATCCCAACTTGGACATTGTCATGGTATCGGATTTTAATTGGAAAAGCCAAGCATGAGAACTATTCTGCCAAGAGAATCTATATCTCATGGATTTCCCTGATGGGAGACCAAAGATGGATTTGAGAGAGAGATGCTCCTGTGGGTGGCAGCCAAGGTAGAGTTGTATGAAAGAAGGAAGCAATCTTGGAGGAAGAGAAGCAAGCCAAGACAAGGAAGCAAGCTGTACCCACAGGAGTCTGTGCAAAGTGATAACTCCTTGGGGAGCAGTGGTATACTTTTCCTATGAGCTCTTAGCATTCAGTTTTAAGTTTTATCTTCTGCATTTTTAGTCATCCATTTAACCTAGATCTTTGGTCCAGATTGTTGTGTGTATGTATCTCTCTGTTTACATTGTTTGGGGGAATTAACAGATGGATTAATAAAGGTAAACAAGGCTGCCCCTACTTCATTCTACGTTTGAGTTCGAGTAGTTTCTGCAACATCATAACAGGAGAACATTAGCAGGGAATGGCAGTGGCTTGATCAATGGCTCAAGGAAAATGTAAGAGCTGTAGATGAGGCAAGAAGCAGCTATCAAGCGTGTAATTCAGGAAAGGGCATGAGGCAAACGTCCTTTTCTCCAAATATGCTAGAAAAATGATAGAGATAGAAATATGGTTTATATAATATTACTATACCAAAAATAGCCCACTTTTAAAAATCAACAGGTTAACCTAAAACACCATATAATGCCTGTAACTAGCTTTCAGTTCTCATTATAGATTTCTTTAAAATAAAAATAAATAAATTTTGAATTATAGGTATAAATATACCCAGTGGTTGGAAAGAGACAGAACTTCTTGACTTCCTATCTCTACCTACTGAAAGCCAGAGGACTTGAATAATGTACAGACTATGCAGAGACAAATTAGAAAAGAAACATAAAAAAGAGATATCTGTGTATTCTGCATTACACAATGATGTGAAATATTAGTAATTCTTAAACTGATATGGTTTGGAGGAAACAGCTAGGACCTTTTTGCAACTTCTATAGGTTCTGAGAGATTGAAACACTTCAGAATCTAAACAGTACATGATTTAAAATTTTTCTTAGAATTTTAAAGTTTCCCAAAATTCACTGTGAAATGTTTCAAGGACAACTGCACAATTTCTGGTCTATTTCTATCTGCTCAATACAATCTTCAATACTATTTTGGTTTGGCACCCATGGCGTGTGAATCTGGCATAATTCTTGTAGATGGCAGTCATACCACCATGACAGGTGGACCTGACTGGAGCCATGATAGTGGGCAAGAATGCCCATCAATTTTAATAAAAATGTGCAGGTTTTCTGAAGTGGTAGTCATGCTGAACTTTTTCCTGCCTAATTTTAGTCTTCTGTGTAGCAAAATTTGCTCTACTTTTTCTCCCCCATGTGGAATATTCTTAAAGCAAATGTACTTCACAGGGCCTGGTTTTCTAAAGCTTTGCAGTTTCAAATATTGACCTTGCAAAGGACTGGAAATTTTCCTCAGGCTATAAAGTCTCTGGTGTAAGATAAAGATTTGTGGCACAGCAAGGCTGCTGGCTCAAGGACAGACTAGTTACTGATTAATATATAAAGATACTGGAAAATTGCTGGAGGGAGAAGGAATGTTTGCTAGATCAAGCTTTTGTTGGCGGATCACTTAATTGTCTAATGGAATGTCATCTGCCTTGTTTCACTGAAAGTTCCCAGCCCATAATGTTAAACTATAACCCCACCTATGTTCTCTTCCTGTAACTTCCTGGTCTGGAAAATAAGTGCAGAAAGAGAACCCTGATTTGGGGTTAATTTCCCAAGGAAGCGATGCCTCTAGCTTGAGGGTTCTGGGGAAGTGAACCCCTTCAGGGCTTTTCACTGCTCAGAAGAGTTGGACTTTGAGTAATCCTTTGAGGCTCCATCAATCAGAGGAAGTGGGGTGACAAATCTGTGGGGGGCAAAGCAACACTCCCAGTTCTTCCTTTTCACAATTTATCTATGTGCAAGCACTGAGTTTTCATGCTCACTCCTATCTTTATGTTCCTTATGTTATTCTGTTCTTATTTCTCTTTCACTGTCTCTCACATGATGTTCTTACTCTATATGGACAACTCCAAAACTTCAGTTCTCTCTTTCTGGCAGTGTTTATGTATGTCCACAAGTTCTTTGATACTCTTCTCTCAAAAGATGAAGAGTAGTCCCCTCCTCTTTGAGTATAGACTGAATTCTAACAAGAGGAAAAAGTGGTGACTTTACTTTGGAGAAACCTGGAAAACACCAGGTTACCCAGAGATCAATGGCCAGAACCTGCAGTGATAAGTCATAAGCCATGTTGATAACATGGGCTTCCTCATGAGATGTGATGATAAGAGAACTTTTCCTCTATTCTATTCTTCCTCTAAATTCATTACCCTGTCTAAAACTCAGAAAGCATCAAACAAACCCAAATTGAGAGACATTCTACAAAATACCTGGCCAGTACTGAGGAGCACCATGATGAGATATCATGTAGTATCCTGAACTGTATCTAAGAGAGACAAAGCACATTAGTGGAAAAACATGGGAAATCAAAATATGTTTGTGGTATAGCTAAAGTATTATACTAATGTAAATTTCTTAGTTTTGTTAAATGTGCCATGGTTATGTAGGATATTAACCTTGAGGGAAGCAGTGTGGAAGACAGAGGGATGATCTATACCAACTTTAAAACATTACCATAAATCTAAAATTACTTCAAATAAAAACTCTCTGCAGCCAGAGCCCTATTTTCAATTTTTATTTATTAAAGAACACAAACATTTTTTTTTTGGACGAGGGCACTTAAAAAATTTCATGGAAAACAATTATTTTGAAGTACCCTTGTATTTGAGGATTTTCACCTTAATCTGAATCAATATTTTATTTTATATTTCACATATAATTATGTTTCTTAAAGTCAAAAAAAAGTTTTAAAAACCACATTCATTTCATAGTATGTTTGATTTTTGTTTGGTCTTTTACGGGATGGTTTTATTTACTATTACCTTTTGATTCTCATCCCTACTTTCACTTTCCTAGAATACTATTCTATATCAGTCCATATTATTTGAAATTTTTCACTAACACATTCCTTCAAGTAGGTCTTCATGATGAACTAACATGAGAGAATTCAAGACAGAAGAACTGGGCTTATTCTTAATTAGCAGTATGATTTTAAACTTGATGTCTTCTTCTACAAAATGAGGGGGCTTAATTAGGTTAGTGGTTTCATATTATCTTAGCCACTAAGCTTTTTATTCAAAGCATATACTCCCCGTCTTCAGTATCCCTTAGGAATAATATATTCTATAAGTTTCAAAGTGTTGAGATAACTAATGTTGAAAGTACATTCTGCTATTCATTAAGGCTATGAATTTGAGGTATCTGTATCATTTCACAATGAGCATTTACTGTTTAATCATGGTTTATAGAACTTTATTTCTCCTTACTCTGAAGCAATTAGCCATTACTTTTCTAAGAACTGTGTATAAGGCCATAATGACCCAGTCCAAACACATTTCCAGCCCAATTTCATCAACTCCCCTAGAAAACTTTGTTCCAGCCACACATGATTTGGCCCATTTCTTCCCCCATCTATCTGGAATACTCTTCTTTTCTACCTTGTGAACTCTTGCTATTACCTCCTCTCTCAAGCTATACTAATTCCCTAAGCACAGATATGCTTTTAATTGTACTGCCCTAGGATTTTTAAGTATTGGTTTTTTGTTTAGTTACTGAGAAACACTACTATGATTGTAATTTTTATTTTCTTTACATAGCTGTATTTCACAATAAAAATCTTAATTTCCTGAAGCCAAAAGCTGTGTCTTTTTGTGTGTGTGTGATAAGGGCATTATGAGTTTTTTGTTTGTTTGTTCATTGTAACATAGTTGATTGAACATATCTGTGAGGTACAGAGTTGAGTACCAATACCTGTGTGCAATATGTGATGCTCAAATCAGGATAATCAGTATATTCAACACCACACAATGTCATTGTTTTTCATGGCCCTTTATCAATTCCTCCCTTACACTTCCTCCCCTTGAACTCATCAGTACCTAGCACACTGTCAAGTACTGCATATAGCACATGTGCCTACACATGCATTTAAAACGAAATACTTGAAAGAAGCTTATAAGGAAGAAAAAAGCTTAAAATTATTTTTAGCCTATATTGGATTATAGATCATTTACATTCCAATTTAAAATGTTTAAATCAATTAATTCAAACATTTCTCAGAACTTCCACAACTCATTTTTGGGGATGTTAGTTTGAAAACATTAGAACCGATTTTCTTTTAAAATGTTCAGCATTACAGTCTTTTCACTAACCTAGAAAGTTATGGAAATGGCATGCTAGATCCACTTCAGTTTGGAGGTTTGGAGTAGTAAAGTTCCCCAAATGATTTTGAGTCCTGTTCACTGCTTGACTTTCACGTCTTTAAAGATGCTATGCACAAGACATGCCATTCTGGTTAGTTTTTAACCAAAAGTGTTTAAAAAATTATTCCTCATTTCAATATGTATGTGGTGCATATTTGTAAGTATGGTGGAAGTAGAGCTAAACTAGCGTCCATGAATGGACCTCTTCAATAAATAGTAAACACAACAACTTAAGCCAGGCCTAGAGCATTAATACACACTAGAATTGTCAGAATGGGAGATAGAACCATATCACATTATTTTGAACAACAGAAATACATGCTCAATTCAGTTACAAAGAAGTTGAAATCTAGTCAACATTTTTCTTTCCAGAAGAAGTATTTTGCCATGAAAATCAGAGGAATATACGTACTTTCTCATGAAATATCACATGTGCATAAAATAGTAATCTTTCCCACTTATTATTTTCTTGAAAATTGCCATGTATTAAAAGTAAATTATTATGATCTTCCAGTTCTAGCCAAAATGAAAAAGCCCCATTCCTCCCAGCTACTCTCTATTGCAATTGAAAAATCCTGGATAAAACACAAGCAAGTATAGGAAGACTCTGAATGGTGGAAAGAAGGCAGACTACCTCAGGATTTGAGAAATAACACAACAGTGAGTTCCCTAGGTTTCCTTATTGCCTCATGTATATCCCAAAAATGGTGCTACCAAAGCATCCAAACCAGAACCACCAATAGGCACAGACAAAAAAAAAAAAAAAAAAAAAACCAAAGAAAGCCTCTTTCTTCTTGCTAAGCAAAAAGAGTAGCCTAATAGCAGAAAACTTTCTTAGCAACACTCACCCAACTCTAGCCAATAGTAAAAGAATCTGACTACCCCCAGTCCCTGTCTTCACTCTCCTACCCCTACCTATCCCTGGCTTCAGTATGGATGAACAGGAAGCTGATCGTAAACCTCTCTCGCCCTACGGAAGCAAGAAGTAGAGCTCTGCTTGTCCTGCCCAGTTATGTCAGTGGGTCTGGGGGGGAGCTAATCCTCCTTCCCACGCTTGGTGGAATTACACAGAAGTATTATTACCCCATCAGGACAGTGTCAGCAGGACCCAGTGAAAGATAAGTCTCCATAAAGGAGACTTAACAAGGCAGTGAGAATCTGGACAAGTCAGCACTCCACATTCCAGTGTCAGCAGGACCCAGTGGGAATCTGAACTTCCACAAGCTCCCAGCAACAAATCTATTGAATGAGGTGATGCAAAGCAAGGTTAGTCAGCACCTTAGTTCATATACCCCCACCCCACCAGCGGGGCCCAGTGAGGAGCTGAGCCTTCACCCACAGCTGGAATCAAATAGATGTAATGAGGTGGTGTGAGGCGGAGCTGGCTGGTACTCTGCTACCCCATCCCGAAGTGTCATTGGGATACAAAAGGGAGCTGAACCTCCTCCTCCACCCTGCATCAAGGAAGCAGAGTAAAGTGGCGAAAGGAGTAAGTCTCAAAAGTCAACAGTAAATACAACAAACAGTCTAACCAGAAAATGGGCAAAAGACACCACCACATATTTTACCAAAGAAGATATAAGATGGCAACTAAGTACATGAAAAGATGTTCAACACTGTCAGCCATTTGGGATGCAAATTAAAACCACAATGAGATATAGACACCTATCACAATAGCTAAAGTTAAAATAGGGATAATACCAAATACTGTTGAAAATGCAAGGGATTACTCATACATTGATGATGGAAATGTGAAACAGAGCAGCTACTCTTAAAAAGAGTATGGAAGTTTCCTACAATTCTAAACATGCTTTTACAATATGACCCAGGAATTGCACTACTGAGGGAGAAAAATAATAAGAATAATAACTTCATTTATCCCAGTGAAATGAAAACTTAACTTTACACAAAATCTGATACACAAATGTTTATAACAGCTGTGTTTGTACTAAACCCCAAACCAAAACCAATCCAATGTCCTTCAAAGTTTGAATTATTAAAGAAAATGTGATACATATGTACCATGGAACACTATTCAGCAATATAAAAGGAACAAACTATTGGTATATAAAGGCAGTCTCAAAAAATTATGTAGTTTAAGATTCCATTTATAAAACAGTTTTGAAATAGCAAAGTCTAGAAATAGAGGACAAATCTGTGGTCAACAGTGGTTATGGAGATGTGGAAAAGAGGAAAGTAGCTGTGGTTATAACAGGGTAGCAAGAGGGATTCTGGTGATGGAATTGTTTGCAGCTTGACTGTATTGATGGTCATGTAAACCAATACATGTGATGAATTTGCATAGAACTATATATACATACACACGAACACACACACACTCGAATGCAAAACCGAAATAAGGTTGAAGATGTGTATCAATGTCAATCGATATTGTACTACATACAGTTATGCCAGATGATACCATGGGGGAAACTGGTTCGAGGATTATATGGAATCTCTTCATTGCTTCTTCTTCTGTATCAAGTAGCGGCAGAAGTACCAGAATGATATCTCAAAGAATGCAAGTTAAAACAAGGACAGGACATGATAAAAGAAATGACGGCTGATAAAGTATCTGATACAATTGATTGACGGGTCATATTTGAAAAGTTTGAATAGCTGAATTGAAAGGATGAAGATAAAACCTACACAAAAACTTTCAAAAATAAAATGAAAGGTAATACCAAGTCAGAACGCAGAATAGAAAACTATGGATGGAGAAACAATAAAAAAAAAATAGTGTGAATTAAAATATGAAACTGGAATGGGTAAAAGTACTTGACAGTACAATTAGTTACTACATAAAAACTTTATTGCTCATGGTAATGTTGCCATCAAGAAAAAAATAAAAATTAGTCTGAGCCATGAAAGGAAGTAACTTTACTGGATTGAATTGCCTCAGCCTTTTGGGGGTGAGAGTAGCACATACATTAGTGAATGTAAGGATCAGGAGTACATTTTGAGGAGAGCGATTTGTTTTCTTCTAGTGTAAATGGAATCTATAAAGTAAGGATGATGGGATAATGATGGAATGAGAGATAAAATGTTACCTTTCGCATCATCCTGCAGGTGAAAAGGAATCTCTGGATCATATAAATGAAACATTTAAATTGCAACACTGAAGATTTGTGTTTATTTCTTTGAACATAAATTTGATAATAAAAACACGCTATAATTCTATTGTTTTGTTTTATCATTATTATTCTAAAGAAACTGTGGGCTTAAGAGGAGCTGATGGGCAGGTCAAATTTAGGAACTGAGTTAAGACTATTGAAAAATGTGACCAGGAATATAAATAGAATGTTTTCCTACTGTAAAAAATGAAGCTTTATGGAATTTGTAGATGTGTCAAAAGTTCTTTTTTCTCAAATTCATGAAGAGAAAGCAGACAAGAAGGCTGGTTATAGGTCAGCTGCATTGTTCAGATATAGTCAGATTGTGAAATGTGCTCAGGCATTTGAAGGAAAAATTACTTTTACTCTTCTGAAAAAGGCAAAGAAAAAAATGCCTTCAGGAATGAAAAACAATAGAAGAGAACATTGTGGATGCCATATGGAAATTGTTAATATCCAGGAAACCACAGTAGTTACTATAAAACTGAAGAAAAAGCACAGATCATGGAGAAGATATTGGTGTCTCATGAGTTTTGATAATAAAATGGAGATGATTTCTGAAATGAAAGTGCAGATCATGGAGTAGATATTGTTCTCTCATGATTTTGATAATAAAAGAGATGATTTCCTTAGTACATTAGGGTAAATGCTCCTAATTATACTGAATTATTCAATCTCTGAATTTTATTTGCTTTGCAAAAAAAGTTTTCTGCAAAAATATCTTAACTCCTTCACCAAAACAAATTATACTCTAAGCAATTAGATTCCCAGAGTGACTGAAATTTTACTTGCACAGAATTTAAGGTCTCTCTCTACCAGTGAGAAATATTTGCTTTGCCAATTATTCATTTTTGAAGAACGATCATGAAGACTTTGTTCTAGAGATAAGGGTTTGGATCGTGAGCAATATTTTGTATATATAAGAGTATATATAATGTAAACAATATGTGGGTGTGTGTGTGTGTATCTCCCTGCCTTAAGCAGCTTTTTATCTGGATATGAGTATAAACTTAATGCACTACAAAATTTAAAAATTTAGAAATGACAATGACAAGCATATCTGCTTCCTTTGTTTGTATAGGTGCAATGTCCTAGAGCAGTTGTCTTCAAATTGGAGGATGCATCAGAATCACTTGGAGGCCTTGTCAGAACAGAGATTCTGGGGCCCACTCCAGAGTCTGAAAGGTAAGACTAAGGTGGAGCCCAACAATTTTCATATCTAATAATTTCTCAGATGATGCTAATATTCCCAAACAGAGGGCAGCACTTTGAGAACCACCACCTTAAGGAAATTCAGAAAAGGAAAGATATCATGGACTAGAATAGCTAAACTTGTTCTGCGCAGAAGATGGTTCTTATACAGTGATTAGTACAGATTTATGTGTTATCTTATCATCATATAAGTTTTATTCAGGCTGCTAAGGGTAGATTTAATTTAGTTATTTTTGTTACCTTTTTTATCCTACCTCCTCCTCCTTTCCCTTTGCCTTCTGTTTTATCTTCTCATCTTTTGGCTGAGAATATATAGTCTTATCAATTCCTCATTACAATTCCAATTTTTTTCTTTAAAAAAAAATGATGTTCATGTCCTAGTAGTTTAAACTGGTATTCTGATATCTGGTCCTGACCACTTTCTCAATAACATTTTCCAGGCTACATGTATATCTTGTCTCAAACATAGTTGTCTCTTCTATAAACCAATCAAGCTGCTTCCACTGACCACAGCAAACTTCATTATTGAAGCGATGGAGGCCAGGCTGGGCTACTATAATGAAAGCCAAACACAGATAAACTCTGCAACGTCAGCAATGTTTGCTCATATATTCTACTGCAAAAGAAATTTAAATAGTGAAATGTCTGGGTAAATATATAATAGGATGTACGGACATAAGGACAGATTTTCTTTTTACATTAGTCAATGAAAAATTTACCCATAGGAACTTTTTTATAACTCCAATAAACTTTCTTTTGTTTTTGAGTTATGTGATTATTTTGTTTGGTTGGTTATTTTTTCAATCAAAATGTATCATGTTATATTAAAATGTGGTGTTTTGTGTTTCCTCTCTTCAATTATATCTTTGGTACCCAATCTTGAAAAGAGAGAAGGATAGAAAGATTCATTTTTTTAAATAGCTAAAATGTCATTTTTAAATGACAGGATGTACTTTCTGATGCATTTAACAACATATTTATATTAGGCAGTAGACTATAATCACAGCAGGTAAAAAGGAAGATGTTGATTATATATGTTTTCTATAACACTCACATAAGCATCTTTTTATGCATGACAAACTAAAATCTTTGAACTCAAGTTTTTGCTGGCTACTGGGTTATATAGTTGAAAAATTAAAGAGACACCCATTTTAGCCTGCACATGCTGACCAAAGAAAAATTTAAAGCAATAATATTTCTGCTTTAAATCTAACCATACTTTGTCCACAAATATATCATTTATATGTAACATCTATGTATTTCTTTTTTTTTTAAGAATAATTCTTTTTTTTTTAAATTTTATTTTGTCGATATACATAGTGGTTGATTATTGCTGCCCCTTACCAAAACCTCCCTCCCTCCTCCCTCCCCCCCTCCCCCCCAACAATGTCCTTTCTGTTTGCTTGTGGTATCAACTTCAAGTAATTGTGGTTGTTATATCTTCTTCCCCCCCCTGTTTTTTTTTTTTTGTGTGTGTGTGTGTGTGTGAATTTATATATTAATTTTTAGCTCCCACCAATAAGTGAGAATATGTGGTATTTCTCTTTCTGTGCCTGACTCGTTTCACTTAATATAATTCTCTCAAGGTCCATCCATGTTGTTGCAAATGGCAGTATTTCATTCGTTTTTATAGCTGAGTAGTATTCCATTGTGTAGATGTACCACATTTTCCGTATCCACTCATCCGATGATGGACATTTGGGCTGGTTCCAACTCTTGGCTATTGTAAAGAGTGCTGCAATGAACATTGGGGAACAGGTGTACCTTCGACTTGATGATTTCCATTCCTCTGGGTATATTCCCAGCAGTGGGATAGCTGGGTCGTATAGTAGATCTATCTGCAATTGTTTGAGGAACCTCCATACCATTTTCCATAGAGGCTGCACCATTTTGCAGTCCCACCAACAATGTATGAGAGTTCCTTTTTCTCTGCAACCTCGCCAACATTTATCGTTCAGAGTCTTTTGGATTTTAGCCATCCTAACTGGGGTTAGATGGTATCTCAATGTGGTTTTGATTTGCATTTCCCAGATGCTGAGTGATGTTGACCATTTTTTCATATGCCTGTTGGCCATTTGTATGTCTTCCTTAGAGAAATGCCTACTTAGCTCTTTTGCCCATTTTTTAATTGGGTTGCTTGTTTTTTTTATTGTAAAGTTGTTTAAGTTCCTTATATATTCTGGATATTAATCCTTTGTCAGATGTATATTTTGCAAATATTTTCTCCCACTCTGTTGGTTGTCTTTTAACTCTGTTAATTGTTTCTTTTGCTGTGCAGAAGCTCTTTAGTTTGATATAATCCAATTTGTTTATTATTCCTTTGGTTGCCCGTGCTTTTGGGGTCGTATTCATGAAGTCTATGTCCAGTCCTATTTCCTGAATTGTTTCTCCTATGTTTTCGTTAAGAAGTTTTACTGTTTCAGGGTGTATATTTAAATCCTTAATCCATTTTGAGTAGATTTTAGTATATGGTGAGGGGTATGGATCTAGTTTCATTCTCCTGCATAAGGATATCCAGTTATCCCAGCACCATTTGCTGAAGAGGCAGTCCCTTCCCCAGTGAATAGGCTTGGTGCCTTTGTCAAAGATCAGATGGCAGTAAGTGTGTGGGTTGATTTCTGGATTCTCTATTCTATTCCATTAATCAGTGTGTCTGTTTTTATGCCAGTATCATACTGTTTTGGTTATTATAGCTTTGTAGTATACCTTAAAGTCAGGTAGTGTTATGCCTCCAGCTTTATTTGTTTCGCTCAGCATTGCTTTGGCTACATGTGGTCTTTTATTATTCCATATAAATGTCTGGATAGTTCTTTCCATTTCTGAGAAAAATGTCTTTGGAATTTTGATGGGGATTGCATTGAATTTGTATATCACTTTGGGTAGTATGGACATTTTCACGATGTTGATTCTTCCAATCCAAGAGCATGGGATATCTTTCCTTCTTCTTGTATCCTCTCTAATTTCTCTCAGCAGTGGTTTGTAGTTCTCATTATAGAGATTTTTCACCTCCTTGGTTAACTCAATTCCTAAGTATTTTATTTTTTTGGTGGCTATTGTGAATGGGCAGGCTTTCTTGATTTCTCCTTCTGCATGTTCACTATTGGAGAAAAGAAATGCTACTGATTTTTGTGTGTTGATTTTGTATCCTGCTACTGTGCTGAAATCATTTATCAATTCCAAGAGTTTTTTTGTAGAGGTTTTAGGCTGTTCGATATATAGGATCATGTCATCTGCAAACAGGGACAGTTTGACTTCATCTTTTCCAATCTGGATGCCCTTTATTTCCTTCTCTTCTCTGATTGCTCTGGCTAGTACTTCCAACACTATGTTGAATAGGAGTGGTGAGAGTGGGCATCCTTGTCTAGTGCCTGTTCTTAAAGGAAAAGCTTTCAGCTTTTCCCCATTCAGGATGATAGTGGCAGTGGGTTTGGCATATATGGCTTTAATTATGTTGAGATACTTTCCCTCTATACCTAACTTATAGAGGGTCTTTGTCATGAATGAGTGCTGAATTTTATCAAATACTTTTTCAGCATCTATAGAGATGATCATATGGTCCTTGTGTTTGACTTTATTTATATGGTGTATCACATTTATTGATTTGTGTATGTTGAACCAACCTTGCATCCCTGGGATGGATCCCACTTGATCGTGGTGAATAATTTTACGTATGTGTTGCTGTATTCTGTTTGCTAGTATTTTAGTGAGGTTTTTTGCATCTATATTCATCAACGATATCGCCCTGTAGTTTTCTTTTTAGGTTAGATCTTTACCTGGTTTTGGTATCAGGATGATGTTTGCTTCAGAGAATGAGTTTGGGATATTTGCGTCTGTTTCAATCTTTTGGAATAGTTTGTAAAGAATTGGTGTCAATTCCTCTTTGAATGTTTGGTAAAATTCTGCTGTGAATCCATCTGGTCCTGGGCTTTTCTTTGTTGGGAGCCTTCTGATAAAAGCTTCAATCTCCTTTATTGTTATTGGTCTGTTCAAATTTTCTACGTCTTCACGGTTCAGTTTTGGGAGCTTGTGTGTGTCCAGAAATTTATCCATTTCCTCCAGGTTTTCAAATTTGTTGGCGTATAGTTGTATATAGTAGTCTCGAATGATTCCTTGTATTTCAGATGAATCAGTTGTAATATCCCCTTTTTCATTTCTAATTTTTGTTATTCGAATCCTCTCTCTTCTTTTTTTTTTTGTTAGCCATGCTAATGGTTTGTCAATTTTATTTATCTTTTCAGAAAACCAACTGTTTGATTCATTGATCTTTTGAATTGTTTTTTGGGTTTCAATTTCATTCAGTTCTGCTCTGATCTTAATGATTTCTTTCTGTCTGCTAAATTTAGGTTTGGATTGTTCTTGTTTTTCTAGTTCTTTAAGGTGAAGTGTTAGGTTGTTCACTTGCCATCTTTCCATTCTGCTGAAGTGAGCATTTAATGCAATAAATATCCCCCTTGATACTGCTTTTGCAGTATCCCACAGGTTTTGGTATGATGTATCATTGTTTTCATTAGTTTCAATAAATTTTTTGATTTCCTGCTTGATTTCTTCTTGGACCCATATGTCATTGAGTAGAATGCTGTTTAATTTCCATGTGTTTGTATAGTTTCCAGAGTTTCATTTGTTATTAATTTCTAGTTTTAATCCATTGTGGTCTGAGAAAATACATGGTATAATTCCAATTTTTTTGAATTTATTGAGACTTGATTTGTGACCTAATATGTGATCTATCCTGGAGAATGATCCATGTGCTGATGAGAAGAATGAATATTCTGAGGTTGTTGGATGGGATGTTCTGTAGATATCTGCCAATTCCAATTGGTCTAGAGTCTTGTTTAGACCTTCTGTTTCTACACAGATTCTTTGCCTAGATGATCTGTCTAATATTGACAGTGGGGTGTTCAGGTCCCCTGCTGTTATGGTATTAGTGTCTATTTCCTTCTTTAGGTCTAATAGAGTTTGTTTTATAAATCTGGCTGCTCCAACATTGGGTGCGTACATATTTATGATTGTTATGTCTTCTTGATGCATCAGTCCTTTTATCATTAAGTAGTGTCCCTCATTGTCTCTTTTTATGGTTTTTAGTTTAAAGTCTATTTTGTCAGATATAAGAATGGCTACTCCAGCTCGTTTTTCTTTTCTGTTTGCATGGTAAATTTTTTTCCATCCTTTCAATCTTAGTCTATGTGAATCTTTATGGGTAAGGTGGGTCTCTTGTAGGCAGCATATAGTTGGGTCCTCCTTTTTAATCCAGTCAGCCAGTCTGTGTCTTTTGATTGGGGAATTTAAGCCTTTTACATTAAGAGTTGTTATGGAAAGGTATTGATTTATTCCTAGCATTTTATTGGTTGTTTGGTTGTCTTAGGTGTCTTTTGTTCCTTGCTTTCTGATTTACTGTTTGGTTTCTGTGTTTGTTGGTTCCTTAGGTTGTAGATAGCGTTTTTGTTTGTTTGTTTTCTCTTCATGAATGCCATTTTTATTATACTAGTGGGTTTTGATTTTTCTTGGGTTTTTATGGCAGTGATAGTTATTTTTCAGGAACCAAACCCAGTAATCCCTTGAGGATTTCTTGTAAGGGTGGTCGTGTGGTCGTGAATTCCTGCAGTTTTTGTTTGTCTGAGAAATATACTATTTGCCCTTCTTTTCGGAAGTAGCCTTGCAGGATAGAGTATTCTTGGCTGGCAATCTTTGTCTTTTAGTATTTTGAAAATATCATCCCATTCCTTTCTAGCTTTTAGGGTTTGTGATGAAAAGTCTGATGTTAATCTGATTGGGGCTCCCTTATAGGTGATTTGACACTTCTCTCTTGCAGCTTTTAAGATTCTCTCTTTGTCTCTGAGTTTTGCCAATTTGACTATAACATGTCTTGGAGAAGGCCCTTTTGGGTTGAATACGTTTGGAGATCGTTGAGCTTCCTGGATCTGAAGATCTATGATTTTTCCTGTACCTGGGAAGTTTTCTGCCACTATTTTGTTGAATATGTTTTCAATGCAATCTCTGTTTTCCTCCCCTTCTGGAATACCCATGACTCGGATATTTGAACGCTTAAGGTTGTCTGATATCTCTCTCAGATTTTCTTCAATGTCTTTGATTATTTTTCCTTTTTTTTTTTTTTTTTTTTTTGTCTGCTTGTGTTATTTCAAACAGCCCATCTTCAAGTTCAGAGGTTCTCTCTTCAACTTCAACAAGCCTGCTGGTTAAACTCTCCATTGTGTTTTTTATTTCACTGAATAACTTCTTCAGTTCGGCAAGTTCTGCTACATTTTTTTTCAGGACATTGATTTCCTTGTACATTTCCTCTTTCAGGTCCTGTATACTTTTTCTCATTTCATCATGTTGTCTAGCTGAGTTGTCTTGTATCTCATTCAGTTTCCTCAGAATTATTGCTCAAAATTCCTTGTCAGTCATTTCAAGGGCTTCTTGTTCTATAGGATCTAGAGTTTGAGATTTATTAACTTTTGGTGGTGTACTTTCTTGATTTTTCATATTTCTGGTATCTTTTTTTTGATGTTTATTCATTGTGGCAGGGGGTTTCACAGTCCACCAGTTTGAGACTATTGACTAACTAAGATGTTGCTGTGGTTGCCAATTTGGTATGGCTACCTCCATGACTACTCAGTTGGCCTCTAGTGCCTTGTGTGTGTGGTTGCGTTGGGTCTTGGGCCTCTCCAGGCAGCCACCTCTCTGGTCAGCTTAGACTCTGCTGGGCTGCTGGATCATGGGGCGGTATGGCAGGGTGTGTGTCTCTCCTGCGCTTCCACTTCCCATGCAGGACTTCTCCCTGTTCTGTGCACTGTGGCCCGGACTGCTGGATCATGCATTGGCGGCCCCACAGGGTGTGTGGTTTCTGTTGAGTCTCCGCCTCCCTAGCCGGACGTCTCCCTACTCTGTGCGCACTAGGCTGGGCTGCTGCATCTCGCAGCGGCGGCCCCACAGAGTGTGTGTTTTCTGCCGAGTCTCCGCCTCCCTAGCCAGACGTCTCCCCGCTCTGTGCGCACTGGGCTGGGCTGGGACGTATCTTCTGCAACCCTCATCTATCAGCTGGGCCTTCAAGACCCTGCTTGGCACCACCTCACCCAGGAAGTCTACCAGGTTTCTGCTAGGCACAGATGACCGGTCGCTCTGGGTGCTTTTATAGCACTGTGTAGATCTTTCTCGGGACTTATCACCTTCCTCTTGGTATAGCGGTTATTTGTGTACTTGTCTTATCTCCCACACCAGAGCGTGATCTCCTCGGGGGAGGAGCCCCCAACACACAGTTCACCTTTGAATCTCCCCGGCGACGGTGCCTGCCCGCAGTCAGCTCTCCAGCAGGTTCAAGTGAACTCGGGAACGCTCCTACCACACTATTCCTAACCAGAAATCGGTTAGGCATTTTTCCGAACTGGTGGCCACAGAGATGGTATCTGCCTCCTGGTAACAGGAAGTTTACCAGGGGCCAGAGCCCAGGGTGATTTGGAGTGACAGTCGGCCCAGCCCATACTTCCTTGCCCTCCCAACACTGGCCGGGGACACCCCACGCCACCAACCCCGCCAGAGAACCACAGAGGGAGTGGGAGGGGAGGCCGGCCGCAGGCCCCAGGAAGCCCCGCACCGGGGCGAGCAAGTGGGAAGGCTCAGTGAGGAGCCGAGCTGGGCAAGGAGGACAGGCCTGGTCGAGCCAGGCCAGAGCCGCCACCAACTGAGAAAATGGAGGCAGCCCCAGGGCCAGTGAGTGGCCCGGTGGGGCAGGCGGAAGCCTGGCGGGTGTCCACACCCCAAGCAGGGCCAGGCCGGGGGTCACTCACGGGGCTGGGCCAGGCCGGGCGGTTCCCTCTCTGCCTCTGCCTCATCGCCGTCCCCGTCTTCGGCCGCCGCTGCCTCGGGCTGCTCACTCGGTCCTGCAGCGCAGCTCGGGCGCTCCCAGGAATCTTCTTTTATGCCAGCCTGAAACCTTGAATCCTGACTAGGGCAGCTGGCCGCTGCAGCTAAGAAACAGTTCTTTTCCTGCTCCACACTTCAAAGCTGTTGCCTGTAAACGAGGCAGCCTCTCGGCTCGGCAGTAGCCTTCTCATGAGAATCCTCTTCACAAATCCTCCTTCCCCCTCTTGATGCAGTTTTGGTGGCGGAGCCAAACTTGTTCTTAACAAGTAGAATTTTTATGTCCACTCAATCAGAGTCTCTTACAACTTTCTGGGCCTATTCACTTGCAGATAAGTGTAGAAACTGTAACCAGGTTCTTCATATCATGCATTCACATGTGATGCCCAATCTTCATATGCTATCCAATTTCTTTAAGATAAAAGGAGGGAAGATACCACATCCTCGCGCATCTTCCGTTTCATCTCCTCCCGGTCCAGCTTTGGCGCAAGGCCCTCCATTTGGAACATCGCGGTTCTACCCCGCCTGCTTCCAGCCGCCGTGCTCCACTCTCCCCAGTGGCCCTATGTATTTCTTTTAATGTAAGATAAGTTATTTTAAATAAAATGGATTCCTGTATTTTTGGTTAATGTCACCTACCTGTCACTGAATTTATGGCCAGGAACTTCAAAAAGTTTGTGTGAAAATGAAATTGAAAAATAATAATACCTTTCTTTTTTTTTTTTAAAGATGACCAGTAAGGGGATCTTAACCCTTGACTTGGTGTTGTCAGCACCACGCTCAGCCAGTGAGCGAACCGGCCATCCCTATATGGGATCCGAACCTGTGGCCTTGGTGTTATCAGCACCACACTCTCCCAAGTGAGCCACAGGCCGGCCCGAAAAATAATAATAACTTTCCATGAGCTTTTTGGAGACCCATTGTACATACCATGAATGATACAAAATCTTATTACTTTGTTTTTATTTTAGTGTAAATCAAGATATTTTAACTTTTTGTTTGCTTAGGCAACATATATTAGTAAATGTGAAACTCAGATTGTTTGAAAAAATAATTGCAATCTAATATAGGTAAATGAGAGCTTTGATTTAAAAAACAAATTAAGTTGCATACAACTCCATTAAAATTAGCCACAGCATTCAGCCTCTAATACTTTAAATATGTCAATTAATAACAAAAGTCATTTTTAAAGTACTGGAAGCTTATAGTGACTTGAGAATAAATGAAAGAGTTGGCTATTCATTTAAAGAAAAATGATAAAGTTATTGTTTTCCAATGAAACCCATCAAACCTCCCTGCCAAGATGAGATGAGATCACTCTCCAAACTTGTATCTTTTAAATGCCTCCAGAGATGGCACATCTACTTTTTGTTTGAATGATTATTCCACTCTCTATTTTGTTTAATTCTCACCACCTTTGCAACCATATAAGTGCTAGATACTAATTTTTCTGAATTATAACCAATTCATAATACTAACATCAAAGTGAGTGGGTAGATGGTAATAAAATATCCCCTTAATCATGTCAGTATCTCTCAATTATCTATTGGAATTTTGGGTTTTTTGTCTTGTTTTTGTCTCATAATACTTAATGACCAGAACAATTACTTGTTCTTGAACATTTGGGGACCCAGATTTATTCTCATTGCTATTCTTTTAATTAATGCTAGCTTTAAATTCTGTAAATTATATTCATATTATCAAGAGCATAGGGGGTGCCTGCACAACCTTTGACCTGAGGGGTTGAGCTGCCTGGTCCAGAAAGAATCCCTTATCTTGTGTCTGTGGCTATTTCTTCAATAAGAAAGCCATTAAACTTGACTTCAGATCACCAAATGGGAGGAGCAGTAGCATAGCTAATATGTGCTAATATGCAACAGGCTTATGTGGTTTTTGGTTTTTTGTTTTTTTTTTTTTTTTTTTTTCCTTTTTTTGCAGCAGACTCCACAGAATCTGGAACTGTGAGGCAGGCACTAAGCAAATTTTAAAGGCTGCAACTGAAACCAAGTGATGTAAGACCAGTGAAATCTGAAACTGTATGATAGCATATAGCTGTTCTGATCAGATCAGGCTTTGAAACTCTTTGAAAAATATTTTATCCAAAAAGAATAAATGTTCTTCAATAAAACTGTAAAAATATTTCTCTTAATCAATTAACAGATATTTAAGTAACTACAGTGGTGGCCAGCCTGTAAAGCAGTGCTTTTGAAATTTATTCAGATTCAATGTCCTCCTTTGGCTAGCAGATATTTTAAAAAGACTATCTTCAAGTGAAATCCATAGATATTAAATTCATCAATAAAAGTTCTAAAAACCAGTATGCTCTTCTTACATGAAAGTAAGGAGAGATAAAAATAAAATATAGAAAAATTACATATTTCAGTTTGTAAATTAGCCATGTAACTTAAGTATAAATACATTCAAAGAAGCAATAACAAAAAGTACTAAGAAGTGACAGCTACAAATGCTATTTATTCATTCCAGTGCCTAGCACAAACCAGACATGTAGGTGATTAATACATATCTGTTAAATGCCTGTTTATTAAAAAATAGTTATAGAACTGAGAAATTTACCATATAGTTGAGATGGTAAAAACCACCTAAATGATATGTTAATACCATTAAAGAACACCTAAATCACTGTAAAACTTCAGAAAAGAGACGTGTATGGAGGGTAGTGGAGCAAGGAGGCTGGGAGGGGAATCAATAATCTAGATTAACAATTTGTTTGTGTAAGGGGGTCTTATCTATACTTATGCCTGTACCCCTATGTTAGTGCTTTGCACAAAGTAAGGGATTCATTGACTTTATTTTTCCAATTAGGAAAATGAAGTTCGACAACTTTAAATGAAAGAACTTTAAATAAAAAAACTAATAAATATTTGTTGAATATTTAAATCTTTTTGAAATTTGTTGGAAGAAATCTTAGTGATCATTTAGTTCATTTGCCCATTTATAGAAAACATGGATTCAAGTCTTGAACCAGGAAAAGTCCTCTAAAGATCTCTAAACCTTAATTTTTTAACTTTGTAAAATTAAATAAGTATGCCAAATTCATAGAAAACTAATAATGATATGAAATTAAACAAAAGTGCTTGGTGATTTGCCTATGATTTATATTTTAATGCAGGTACTCATCTAGGCATCCCCAAAA
Organism: Cynocephalus volans; assembly: GCF_027409185.1. Classification (NCBI taxonomy): domain Eukaryota; kingdom Metazoa; phylum Chordata; class Mammalia; order Dermoptera; family Cynocephalidae; genus Cynocephalus; species Cynocephalus volans. The sequence continues at coordinate 37,132,403 of NC_084465.1, forward strand.
TTTATAGTGACTTTTGAGGAAGTTAATTCTATATTATTAATTTCTATCTTTTTTTTTCTCTTTGGGGGGTATGGGTAGCTGGTACAGGGTTCAAATCCTGGACCGTGGTGCTATCAGCACCATGCTCTAACCAGTGAGAAAACTTGCCAGTCCTTACTCATTTTTAAATAAGCTTCCATTATATTCCTTTCCTCCAGACTCCAGACTCCACAGTAACCTTAGTTAAGGGCAACCACTTTTTCCAGCTCCCCGTACTCATACTTCCCTCTAGCATTGTTTTAGTCAGTTTTGTGTTGCTATAACAAATACCTGAGACTGGGTAATTTATAAAGAAGAGAGGTTTATTTGGCTTACGATTCCGGGACAGCTGCATCTTGCACAGGCCTCAGGCTGCTTCTACTCATGGCGGAAAGTGGCAGGCAGCCGGCGGGTACAAGCAGATCACAAGGCAAGAGGAAGCAAGAGAGAGGGGAGGTGCCAGTGTCTTTTTAAGCAACGAGCTCTCGTGGGAACTAATGGAGTGAGAACTCACTCACTACCCCTCCTACCCCAGGGAGAGCATTAATCCATTCATGAGGGATCCGCTCCCATGACTCAATCAGTTTCCAACACTGCCACATTGGGGATCAAATTTCCACATGAGTTTTGGAGGGGACGACACATCCAAACTCCATCATGCATGTATTAATATAAACCAAATTCCTCTTATTTCCAATCTGTCCATTTCCTTTACTTTGGAAACTAGATAGATCAGTAAGTTCTGGTAAAGACACTAACTAAAAATAAAAAAATAGACTTTGAGATTCACTAAAACCTTTCATTTTAGAAACACAGTTTTTTACTGTCTCATCGTTTCTTAGCCACACACAACTATCATTGTACATCTCACAATATGAACCATCAATATTCTTGCCCAGCTACTCAGGAGGGAAGCATAGTTTCTGACATGATACTTTACACCATCTTGGCCATATTTTATTTAATCTATTCTGATCTGGACTGACTGCCCTGGAGCACAGCAGTTATTGTCCATCATTATTTGAGGAATTCCCTTTCATTCTCTCACGTGTTTAAATCTCCTATTTTCCATCTTTTGGTTTATGCTATTGTTTGAGTGAAACATATACTATGACAGTTTCTAGAGAAATAGCATGTAGGAAGTAAATTTCTTACATTTTTTATTCTGAAGATATCTTCATTTTTCACTTTTACTTGGCTGGCAAAAAAAAATTAAATTGGAAATCAATTCCTTCAGAATTTTTAAAGTTTTGCTTTCAGTATCTTTAAATTTTTTTTTCTAGCTTTTAGTGTTTCCATTAAGCAATACTCTCAAATTCTAAACTTGAAAAAATCTAAATTTTTTCATAGTATGCTTTGGAATAAAGAAAATATTTTTTAAAAATGACATCAAGTGTTTCTCAACACAGTGGTCCCTATTGCCTCATAAAAACTTCAGTATAGAGTTGCTGGGCTGACCCAGATCTCAAACTGTTATTTATCAGAAATCAATGCCATGTCTGAGCCAGTAAGCTCCATATTTGGAACTGAAGTATGTGAATTCCATCAAGTGGAACTAAAGAGAGAGGAAAAGATAAGCGAAGCAGTAGTTCAGGATTGAAGCAAAAAAAAAAAAAAAAAAAAAGGGAAAGGATACTTCTAGTTTGGGTTTTTTTCCAAAACAGGTTAGAATGCAAGCTATTCACTCATTTCTTGTTTCCAGCATTATACCAAAACCACAATGGTTAAGACTACATATGATTGGCTGACCATACACTCAGTCTGCCCTGGTGATCAATTAATGCTTTTTGGTTATTTTCACACTTCCTTTCATTCCCATATGTCACAATTTTGACAATAAGTTCTCTGGTCACATTATTCTTCTGGCATACTTCTGGGAATGGCAAGAAATTTTTAAAAAGTAGGAGATAATTTATTATCAGGAGTAAGACCAGTAATCAGTGGTCCCTGAAAATTGATAGCATTTAGAATGCATCAGCAATTTCTCAATCAATAGGAAATCCAGAGTGACTAAATATTATCTTTTATTGCCATTGTTAGAAGATGTCCATTAAAATGGACAAAAGGGCAAAAAGAAGCGAGAAAAGGAGAAGGGGGAAGAATGAAGAGGAACATGTTTGCTGGGGGCATCGTGATGATACCAGCAGAGGCTTCAGGAGGCTCCCAGGCACCAGCTTATGGCTTGACTGTCAACAGTCAGCAAGCATTACTGAATATGCTTTCTGTACGAGCACTTACCAATTTAAAGACAGAAAGCACATTAAAATCACATTACCAAAACGTATGTCTTAACTATGTCTTTTTTTTAAATCTTTCAATGAAAAAAACTTTTTCTAAGCTTGCCCAATACTCTAGAAGCCAAAAATGAAAGAAAGTCGACAGCTTAAAATCAACAACAAAAATAAATTCTTCTGAATGAAAAAAATAAACAACCCACAAGCAAACAAGTTTAGGTAAAAAAATTACAGCACCTATGATAGAAAATATTATTATTTTCCTCGTTTAACAAAGAGCACAATCAATAAGAAAAAGACAAACAATGTTAGTAGACCAATAAGTTACAAAAATAAGATAGTTTGTGTGAGACAAACAAAATCAAATGACCAGCAATGATGTGAATGTTTCACTTCATAATTAAAGCAGTGCAAAATAAAACAAAAATGAGATATCCTTTTTCAGTTTCCAGTAGAGAGATATATAGGTAAATGGAATGTTTATTAACACTTTGTTATTGGAGCCTATTGGAAATAGACACTGTTATGTTTTTGTTTGTAGTACAAGTTTTTCTAGAGGGTAATTTGTCAATAGCTCTCTAATCTTAAAAGCATATGTTCTTTGCCTAGTAACTCTCCTGATACTAATTCACCCAGATTTTCCCAAGGGTCTTCTCACCTGGTTTGTCATCATTGCATTTCATGTATCAACAAAAAATAGAAACAGCAAAAATAAATATCAGCTAGAATATCTTAAAGTGTAATCTACCATTAAATTTAATACTAATAAATGCAATAAATGAAGTAGATTATGTTCAACTTTTTAGATGCATTATTATGAGGAATAAGCACCCTAGAGAATCCCACCTGTCTGTTGCTTCTTCTCTACAAAGAGTGTATAATAAAGTGTTAACATTTGATATATTTGGGGTCAATTGAGGCAAAGAGAGAGAAGAGATTTCCTATTCTTGGTTATGTAAAAGCTTTCTGATTGTTTTACCTTATAAAATTATTTTGAGTTACTTTTATTTTAAAATAAATAACATAAAGCAGCATCTTAGGACTTTGAAAAAGTGGTTTCTAAATACACGTTCTCTGGTACCTTTAATATTTTAATATTATTTGTTGTTTTAAAGTATTAAGCTTTTCTGAAGGAAATCCAATGAATACAGAGTTGAATATAGAAATTAATTTTAGGAATTGAAGCGTGTGTTTCTATTGATACAATGTTCTTTAAAGGTATTAATCATCTTTGTTAATATAATATATATCTAATATATCATTCGCAGGTGCCAAAGTCATGCAAAAGAGTACTGTTTAGCCATTGCAAATTAAGCCTACAAAAGAGAGGACAAAAGAGATGCTGCTAAATAAACTACTCATTTCTTCTGTGCCCAGTGAATCTGTTGATACAGTAGAGAATGTCTGTGCAGCAACTGTTTTGTGGGCTAAAAGACAGCGTGGTCTAGTGAAGACAAGTTGCTTCATCTCCCTGAACGACATTTTTGACATGATTTAAATGGTAATAATAATGCCTTCCTGCTGTTACAAGGATTGAATGAATCAGAATTAAAATGGTAAATAGGTGTAAAAACATAACTATCGAATGCAGTTTTTTTAATGTTTGATAATACTGTTTCTGCAAGACAGGAGGAAAGTGTATGTCTATCAGAACAGAAAGAGGAAGTTATCCGTATTTAATACTCATTGTCTTCTTTTCCATTTACACTCACTGCACAACATCCCTGAAAAGATGGAGACTCAGGGCTGCAATAGTTTATAAATAGAAACTGACAAAAGCCCTTGCTTGCTAACCTTGGCTCAAGGCTTTTACTTTATGAATGAAATAAAATAATCGAATCTTTCTGGGGCCAAACTAATGTAATAATAAAAGTCTTTTGAGATGTCATGGGCTTGAAGTAAATTCCGTGGTAAGCCTGCTCAGCAGCTATAATAGGGCGAGCTGAGCGTAAAGACACAGCAGCCTTCACTGTCCACCGCAGGCCACGCTGTTGCGTGCACAGGAGGTCCCTGCTGCCAGGCGCTGTCTGCAAGCCGTGGCCCAGCGTTAATCTAGGCCATGGCTCTCTCCCGGACCTTCAGGCCAGGGCACAGATGCGGGTTTTCCCTTTTTATTTTTTATTTTATTTTTCTTTCCCTTTTGCTTTTGATAAGAGCTACTATCTATTTGGGTAAAGTGCTTCATTATTCATTTTCTAAGACCAAAGGGAAAACTCGGTGAACCCTACCTGAACCTTAGTAATGCAACGTTAATTAAGCTGAGACTTTACCGACCAGGAGATGTACAACAGTAATTAACATATTCAGTCCTAGCACAAAATACAGCAAAATGGACAGGCTTCAAAATAAATTTTCTCCACCTGTGAAGGAATAATTCTTTTAGCACAGTGTATTCTACGAAATCACAGATTTGATTTGATTTGATTTTTCTCCCCAATAGAGAAAGAAACCATGCTTTCATAGCCAGGATTTAATTTTAATTGACTCAGAAAATAATGATAGTAATTGTTAACATTTATTAGGGGTTTACCTGATTAGATGTCATGCTCTGTTCTAAACACTTGATGCGGATTCTCTCTCAGAATCTTTATGACTTTATGACAAAGATACTATGATTTCCTCATTTTTACATGAAATGGAGGCACAGAAAAGATAACTTGTCCAAAATTACACAGCTGGGAGGTGACAGGACAAGAATTAAACTCAGGCAATCCAAGCCTGAGCTGCTCTCTTGGCTGCTGTTCCACATTGCCTGGTTCATTTCATCAGATCCATTTTTCATCAGGTTTTGTTCGTTTTCACAAAGTGGCATGCCAGGGACTCTAATTAATTACAAGAATATGTGTATGAGTGTATCTACCTTGTTCTTTTGTAAAAATATAGTACTTCAAGTTAAAACTGCAATGCATTGAAATGAATAAGATTAGGAAATTCTAAGAGGAGTATAGGCTTATATCTTAAAAACCTACAAGTCTTTTAAGGCCTCAGAACATCTTTGAAAAATATTTAAAATATGCATTAAAGCTTATTTTTAAATAAACCTGCTTGCAGTTATATGCAATGCCAAATTATTGTTAGAGAAGGAGTTGAGCCAAATTGACCACACTTTAAATACTTAGAATATACAGTATATCAAGGATTGTTCTGGAAATGGTTTAAAATTGCCCATTGGATCATAAAAATTACCCATCCGATGTTAAAATGACCCATTAGATGTTATAATTTTCATAGAAACAAAATGTACACAGGATTGCGTCTTTGACTTTAATTTCATAGAGGAAAGGCGCCTGGTCTCTCTAGTGGTACTACTGCTGTCACAGACCAAGTGTTATGATGGGTAAGCAATAATTTTGGGGGTTATGATGAATTTTCCATAGTAAAGAATTATACCCAATTCTAGGATTCAGAAATGTGTTATGGAAAGTATATTATTAAACAAAAATTTGCCTTCTATTGCATTTGGACACTGTTTAAAACTAAGTGGGTAAGTCTTAAATCTCCTTTAGTATGCAAAAAAAATATTTAAAATTTAAATCTAAAACGCTCAACTTTTCTCTCATAATATATTTTTATTGCCTTTCCTGTCTAAGGTATATTAAAAGTATCATTTAGAGATGTTACAATACTGGGAATTTAGTCTTATTCAAAATATAATATATGTAATAGTATTTGCCATAATATTTTGAAAGATTATAGAATGTTACTATGTTAGAATTAATTATAAATTAAAATATACAGAGATATACATATGAGGTTACTTTAAAAGTTCATTCATATTATCTTTTAATTCTATTTCCATGAACTTTTGAAGTACCTTCATATGTGTTTCTAGAAGTATATCTGTTTAATTTTACAAATACACCCAGAGAAAAATATTGAGTATTTCTTCATAACCTCCTCCTCGCCGCCACCACCACCACCCTTGGAGAACTGTGCTTCTGTAAACTCACCGGCTGATCATTTTTTTAACAATAAGGTGAAGAGTTAAAAGGGGAACCAAAAATCGTTGAACTAATTTGCCATTGAGAGAGTAGACAGTTAATGAAAAAGAAAATAAGCCAAATGTGGGAAGAAAGAAGATGGAAGTAAAGGAAAAATGAGAGGAACTTCAGAGTCTTTATATGTGGTCATTTGAAGGAGGAAGCAAGACTGGAAAGAGAAAGAGAGAAAAGGAAAATTTTAGAAAGCATATTTTGAGTGAACTTGCCACTTTGAAGTTTCCTTAAGAGATTGTAAAAATGATTTGCATAGATTTTCAATTCTTTTCAGAAGCCAGATTTGCATGTTTTTAATGTGACATAAAGCAAGACAGGACCATGAGGCAAAATGTGTGTGTGTACATGTGTGTAAGTGTGTGTGTGCTTATCTATTTAAGTGCATGTGGAGGAGGTTGGATGTGTCCTTCTCAAATGAGAATCTCATGAGAATTTTTAAATTTATATTTGGTCACTAAATAATGCTTATTTTTTTCATAAACTTTAAAAGTTTATTCTCATTTATTACATGTACATGGATTTTTGCCTAAATTAAGAGTTTACTTGTCAACTTGATATTGTTTCTTGTTTTTGCTTTATCCAAGGGGTAAACAGTGATTCTAAGTAGATAAGAATTATTGCCATATCAGTGATAAATTACTCTTATGTTAATTTATTAGTTTTGAAAAAATGAAAACTAATTAATTTTGGCTAAATATAAAATATATTGCAGAATAGAGAAAAAAAGATGTTAAATAAAAAGTATGGAAGCTTTGGATATTTCTGGCTCATCATCAATCATGTCATTATTCATATATACTATACTAAGGAAAATTGCAAAAATTTCATCTAAAGATTAAATATAAAGAGTAAAATTAAATAGGTAGACTTAAAATTATTTATTCTAATGTTTTTTCTATAGTATTTTAAAGTACACTTATATATAATTTATGGGTTCTTGTGAGTTCGTCTAGGAAAAATGACCAAGAATTTTTAGACTGCCCTGAACAAATCTGCAATTTTTAAGGCTATATTTCTTGTATGGTTGATACTGAATCTCTTGATTACACTTTATCCAGTTCAAGATCTTTCTATAAACCCATCACCTAGGATAAGAAGTCATCTCATTGTAATATAAAAATGTGGATTGTTTCCTCTTAATCAAATTTCTTATGACAAAGGTGTAAATGAAAGCTTCTCAAACATCAATTTAAATATCTGCTGCATATATTTTATTTGTGTTAAGTATGATCTGAAAGAAAAAATATGTTCTTTTGTTTCTAATTTATACACACTAGATTTCCTTTTCATGTTATCCCCTATTAAAATTTAGAAAGGGTACTTAAAATATAAGTATTCAAAATGCTATGTTCAGAATAGTTGTTACTTTGTGTGAAAGATAACTTTGACATTTATTTACTTGTGATTTGCTTCTACAGATAGACTAGAGGTAAATGATAGAAATATTGGCTGTCAGTTTGTGGATAAGCATTAATCTTTATGAGTGGCACAGGGCTGAACTCATATGATGGATTTCTACAAAGAGATAATTTTTGGAATGAATCCAACATATTCCTTTTTGAAAATAAAACTTTCTAACTTACAAACAAATAAATTATAAAGTCAATAGTCTGAGATGAAGTGGCAATTGAAATATAGCTAGCTCTGTTATATGACCCATGATAACTTTTTTGCCTGAAGCCCACTACTCAAATTAATCTATTAGGAAATGTCTACAAGGAAAAGAACCTAATGTTTTATTTTCAGGTGAGGCATTGAGTTCAGTGTAGACTTAAACATGTTTTGATTTTCATCTTGCCCCACTTCACCATGGTATGTTATTTGTAAATGTACCTGCTGAGAGTATAAAGGAATCATATTTTCTTGAACGTCTAATTATCATGCAAACAATAAAAAAACTGCTCTCCCTGAATCTCCATCCCAGGCCTCAGTAATCATCAGGACTTTTTGTCCCAGAAACCTAGACATCCCTTGTATGCAGGGATAATCGACAGCATTTTACTTGTTTCTAAGAGAGGATGAACCTGACAAATGGGGTAGGTTACCCCACTGTTAAGATCATGGGTAATACCATGTCTAATTTCTAAGATAAAAAATATGAATGTGTTGTATAATGGTACTGAAGATGGTCTCAGCCAGACACCTGAAAGGCAATGAAATATCTGGAAACATAGAAAGTAAGAGTTTCTAGTACATCCATGGAGATCTGTGCTTGACTCCTTGGAGAAGCAGAACATCGTATGGGATATCCATATGGATGCCTATAAGAACTAGAGAATGGGCACCTGGGCTATGGGTGACTGGGAGGAAATGTCATGCCACACTTGGTACAGAGGAAATGGAGCCACCACAGAAATATCTAGCATGTGATAATTAATAGTACCCTCTTAAAAGAGTTATCAGAGTGCTCAAAGAAATAATCTACATAAAGTGCTTGACATATGATGACCTCAATATTTCTTAGCCGTTATTTCTATTATTATCCTAAATATTCTTTATACCTTTTCACTTCAGTGGAAAAGGGTAAAGAAATATTACTTAGTCGTAGAACAATTTTGTCCATGACTGAGGAGCCATATGGGTCTTAATTCACTCTCAGACTACCACAGTTCTTCCTTCAACCACACTCCGCTGACTAGAGAAGTTAGCTTCCTTGAAGAGATGTTAATTGAGAATTAGAAAAAGATAAGAGGAGAATATGAGAAATTGTGGGTCCCATATCCAGAATTCTTCATTATCACCGAATGTGTTGGCATCCACTTTCATAGATATATCTAAATTCAGCCGAAAATTTTAGAAGCTATTGAGGATTTATGGAAAAAGGGAATGTTTAAAGTACAATGAATTTTATTATAACATTTTGACCTATGATGTAGAGATAAACTATATTCAAATCATGAAAAAGTAGGTTAATTATGTAAAACATGCTTAGGTTACATGGCAGAGATCAGCATATCCTTGACACCAATATATAACTTGATTGTAACTAACATGAGTGATTTTAATCAGTGACGAGGTTGATACTCTTAAAATTTAATATAGTGGAAGTTCAGCTTCTGCCTGGGTTATAGAAATATGTAAGAAGCAATAGTTGGGTAAACAATAATTTTTAAAAAGCTGTATATAAGCACAAAAATCCTAATTTTCCGTGAACCCATCAGAGAGCTGAGGACATTGGGCAATGAAGTAGCCTGAAATTCAGAGAGACAAACTTCTCCAAAGAGAGACACCTGACGCAAAACATGGATGAAGAGGGACTAGGTTTCATACATGTGGGTGAGAAAAAAACAGATGAAATTTTAATTAATTGATAAAGGACAACTGTGAGGTATGTGGTAGTTTAGAACTCCTGGGAGACCCGGACAGATGAGAATTTCACACTCACTTGCAAGCTCTTTTCTACTGACCTATACTAGTTGCCCACAAGAAAGATTGTAGGTAAGGTGGGTGACCAGAGGAAAGCACTGTGGTTTTTCAGGGATGCAAGCTGTCACTGTGGGAAAGACACAAAACTTCACACTGCTACCTGGATCCTTCTCTTACACAGTGTAAAGCTATGTGACTACACCAGTTGTTGGGGCTGAGGCAATAGCTACGCTAATTGTATGGTTAGGGCCATTCATAACTAAAGCCAAAAGATTTCGTTATTTTAGTTATACTAAGTTATCATTTGTATTGTCAGGACTAGGGCTCAAACCCTTCAAACCCATTGTACAGACTGGGTCACCAGAACTCTCACATGCCAGGTTGGGTCACCAGACCCCGCACATGCAGGTCCATGCTAGGTAATTGGGAAAGATCCCGGGAGCCATTGGCAGATGACATGAGCTTAGTCCTCAGCAGTAGCAGCAGCAGTGGTGGTAGCCTCTTCTGGCATCTCCGGGGCACTAGCAGCAACAGCTTGCGGCAACAGCCTCCAGCAGCAGTAGCAGCCTCCCCATAGCCCCTCTGGGGGCATCCCAGGGGTGGGGGGCACTGTGGATCAGAGCCACTCGTCCTTTATACGTAAGTCCATAACCCAGGACACCCAGGTGCACATGCGCAACTACATCAGACAATAACCAAGCACCACCTGAGCGCACGTGGATATTTAGGGCAAATGCTGGGCAAGATTCTGAAAAACTAAGGGGCCTTGACCATTTTCCTTCACTTTCCCTACACAGAGCAAACACCTTCAGCTTCTGGGGGGATAGGTAGGACACATTGTCAACCTTAGGGTATATGCTAGTTCATTTGGGGTGTTATAACAAAAAATGCCATAAACTGGGTAGTGTTAGGTCCCTGGAAATGAAAACCTGACTTTTAAAAAGTCCCTACCCTTCGGTTTCATTTCTCTAAATTTTGTTCTTCAAGGTCTCTGCTCCCAGGAGCAGACTAAGCAAGCTGTACCTACAGCACAACATTGTAACTGCTTCTCCTGGCTAGCCCAAGCTTTCTGTCTCCCCAAGTCTGTTCTCATGAGCAGGCTGTATCCGGAGTGGAACACTGTGACCATCTTCCTAGGCTAGGCCAGATGCCAATCTTAACCCTATAAAAGAAGACACCCAACTGCCTCTTGGCGCTGACGCCATTTTTCAGCTCAGCCCAGTAGATCCGCTTGCCGCTTGCTGCTTGCTAATAAAATCTTCTTTTCTCCTGGCTAGTGTCTCCTTCCTCAGTGACCTTACAGGTATCTTATAAACAACAGAAATTTATTTCTCATAGTTCTGGAGACTAGGGAGTCCAAGATCAAGGCTCTAGCAGACTCAGTGTCTGGTGGGGGCCTGTATCCTTGTTATAGATGGTGCCATGTTACTGTGAAGAGTTCCTTCAGGCCTGTTTTATAAGGGTACTACACCCATTCATGAGGGCTCAGCCTTTATAACCTAATCACCCCCCAAAAGGCCCCATCTCCTAATGCTATCACCTTGAGGGTTAGGATTTTACCAAATGAATTTTGGAGAACAAACTTAGACCATGGCAAGGTATAAGAAAATGTTCATTATGACTCATAATAGTAAAAGAAAAAAACCTCTAGTAAAAAACAGAAAGGACTTCAAGGTCTCCAGAAGCCCATACCAATATTATCATAGGTCCTACAACTGGAGGAGGGGCAGAATGCACTGTCTGACACAAGAGTTTCCAAAGACACTAAGGCACACTTTGGCTGCAATAGGAAAGAGGGGCTGGAAAGCTGAGGAAGCTTCACTCCAAGTTCCAATCATAAAGTTTTTTGGAAGTTACACCAAAAAATGGAAACACTCACCAGCCTCATTTTTTGCCTCCAGCCTCGCAAATACCAGGTGAGAAGCAAAGTATTCTACCACTTGAAGAAAAGCAGGGAAGTGGTGATAGACTCTTTCTTTGCTATAGGAATCCTGGAAAGACTGACGGGTTGGAATGGAGCAGTAACACAGGAAAACTCCCATGATCCTTAGCCCCTCTACTAATAAACACAAGATGATGGTAGATCACGGCTGGAGGAACTTGAAGCTTTTGTACACTAAAGATATGAAAAGTAGCAACAAAATTAAAACTAACCTCTGCTACACAGAGTGACTCAACCACCCACAATTAATATCCAGACAGAGGTAAAGTCACGCTCATTTCCAGGAGTAAATATTTACTCAGTATCTACTATTTTACATACAATAATTAGCAATAAATAAAAAGTTAGGAGACAGATAAATAAGTATTAAAATAACCCAGCTTTGTCAAAGAACAAAGAAATTAACAGAACCAGAAACAGAGATGATACAGATGTTTGAACTATTAATCAAGGATTTTAAACAAACTCTGGCTTCTGTGCTAAATGATCTAAAGAAAATAGGAGTCAAAAGCATAAACAAATATGAAATTTCAGCAAAGAGATGGAATCCATAAACCACAGTCAAATGGGCACAGCTAAGGAAATAACTATTTCAAGTAGTTCAGTGCACAAACTGAAACACAGAGAAAGAAGGGGTGAAAAAATAGAGCATCCAAGAGCTGCAGGACAGTAAGATATCTAACATAGGCTTAATTGGAATCCAAGAAGGATAAGAAATAGAGGTCAGAAAAATAATTAAAAATATAAAAAATAAAAAATTAACAGTTCAAAATTTCAAAATTATGAAAGATATCTAATCAAGTATTCATGAAGCCCAAAAATCCTAAGATGAATACACATACACAAACAGGTACATTGTATTTCAAAATTGCTGAAAAAAGAAAAAGAAAAGAAATGTAGTTCTTATAGAAGTAGAGAGCAAAATAATGGAAAGGTTACCAGATGTTGGGGGGAGAGAAGAAAGACTAACAGGTACAAAGCTATGCTGTCTACCCTAAATAAATCATTGTGCCATATATGCATGTATTTAAACAACATACTGTACCCTACAAATATGTACAAGTAAGTATTAAAGTAAAAATTAAAAATAAATTCAAAAAAAGAAGCCCAAAGATCCTAAGATGAATACACATACACAAACAGGAACATTATATTTCCAAATTGTACATTGTATAATGTTGACTATACTAATTATCCTGATTTGAGCATCACATATTGCATACAGGTATGGATATTCAATTCTGTACCCCACAGATATATACAATCAACTATGTTACAATAAAAATAATAATAAAATAAAAATATCTTGGAGTCAGCCAAAGGGAAAAAAAGGGCACTGCTACAGCTTGAGTGATTTTACCCCCTCCCAAATATATGTGTTGAAAACTTAATCCCCAATGCAACAGTGTTGGGAAGTGGGGCCTAATGGGAGATGTTTTGATAATGAGGGCTCCACCCTGGTGAATGGATAAAAAGGGTTTGTGGGAGTGTTGGGAAAATGGAACAATTTGGTCAGGCTCCCCTCACCTTGAAACAAGTTCAGGGTTGTTCGGTAAGCATTGTGTGTGTGGGTGGAGTAGGTAAACTTGCATAGCAACACCGCTTTGGCTGGTGTTTTACTCTCTCAGGCGGCCGCCCCGTGTGACCATGTTTTTTCAGACCTGCAGCTTCCAAGGACCATATGGCCAGTTACCTAGCTCATAGACCTGCATGATGGGGTATGGTGACCCAGCCTGGCATGTGAAGGATTTGTGGCCCAGTCTGTGAATGGGCTTGAGGGGTCTGGGAGCTCGAGACCCAGCTCTAGCTCAACCATCAGTCCAGTTGGTGCAGGATTACTGGCAGGTAAAAGAGCCATGACAACTAGCATGGTTGCCTAGCTTTACAATTGGCATCATGAACAGGATTAAGAGCTAGATAGGGAGAGAGTTTCTTTCTTCTGCTCTTCTGTCACGAGGACACAGAGTTTGTTCATTTTTGCTTTTCTACCTTCTGACATGTGAGGTTGCAGCAAGAAGGCCCTTACCAGACACCAGATGCTGAGATGCTTTGATCTTGGACTTCCCAGCCTTCACAACTGTGAGGAAGTGTGAGAAGATAAATATCTATTCTTTATAAATTAGCCACTCTGTAATATTCTGTTAAAACAGCACAATACAAAGACAGACACACTACACACAGAAGAGCAAAGATAAAACTACAGTAGACTTCTTCTCAGGAACAATGCAAATCAGGAGGCAATGGAATGACTTATTTAAAGTACTAAATGTGAGGGGGGAAAAGCTGTCAACTCAAAATTCTCTAATCAGTGAAAATATCTTTACAAAATGAAACTGACATAAAAACTTTTTCTGACAAAAGCTGAGAAAATTAATTGCCAGTAGACACAATATAAGAAATGTTTAAAGGGGTCTTCAGGCAGAAGGACTATGAATCAAGACAGAAACATGAATATACACAAAGACATATTGTGATCTCTGGAAATGGGAAAAATGAAACACAAATAATAATCTATTTTAATGTTTTCCTTGCTTCCTGTTGTATACCCTATTATCTTTTTATATTTATTTGTGGAAGTGTTATCTCTTATAACCTGACATTTTTTGTTTATATTTTATTTGCCTTATAACAATGTTTTTGTTTCATTTTGGTTTTTAAGAGAAAATGATTAGTATATTGATTGTACTGTGTAAACTTGATCTTACAAAAAAAAAAGAAAGAAAACCTTCCTTTAAGTAGATCTAAATGATTAAATATTTGTCTGAACTTTAGTTATTGCAGTTGAAAACTACCCTATTGTGAGGTAAAGCCTGCCAGACATTAAAGGAATAATAATTTACATGTAAAAACTATGTTCATTTAAGAATAATCACAAAAATGAAACACAAGGTGAAGTACTTTAAATTTTGGTACCGTTTAAATTAAAAGACTTGCTTATAAACACCCACCAGCATGAAGCAATTTTAACAGATGGGTGAAAAAGCTCTGTCAACAGTATCATAACTTTTCCATTATCTAAAATGCAGCCAATAAAAATGTATTCCTTTTGTGTGGCTAAAAGTCTGTCACTTTATTCCTGTTTTTTAATGAAAGCTCTTTAAATGACTTTTTATCATTTGTATTTTGCATCAAATAAGGCCATAGAGAAATAAGCCCTTAATGAATTTCCATATGTATCTCATTAAGAATTCATAGAAAATTTTATTTGCCAAGTAAACAGTAAAATGCCATTTGCCAGAATCAAAGCAAAAATTATAGCAATAAAATGAAATTCCTCCAATCACAATAATCAGTATATAGTTTCACACTAAATACATAGCAAGTTATTAATCCTCTCACATACTTAAATGAAATATTGGACAAGCATCAGAAATGAGGGCTTAAGGAGTATCACTGCATCATGCACCTGAAAATATAGCCAAACATAACATATGAACTTTTCTGCTCCTTGTATGTCCATCTACAAATAAAAAGTATTTTAAAAAGACGTAAAAATGGTACATAAACAGTAGTATTCCAGTCTTAATATAAGGAATGAAAGATATCTGATAGCTTTTTAAAAAGTACCAATTATCCTATTTAATCCACTCCCAAATACTAATGGGAAGAATGCATGAGAAGTGTGCTTTGCGTGTGCTTGTTCCTTCCTCCCATCTCTTGTTACTTCTTAAAGCTTGGCTTAGATTCAGATGCTTTATCTACAAAGCCCAGATTCTATCACCATCGTTGCCTAAAGTAATCTCTCTGTGACTGACTTTGTTGCTTTAGGATCATACTTCTAAAACAGGACACTTGACAAAATGGGGAGCTCTTGTGTTTCTTTAACTTCCGTAGTTCCCCCACGCATCCTTCTCCTCTGAGTCCTGCTCTCTACTCAGGGTCCTATCAATTGGCTCACCTGGCTCACCCAGCTCACCCTACAGTCACCCACAACGAGGTCAGACTTTTAGAGAGGATTGAGAGAGGTAGAGCCATCTAATATTTTCCCTGAAGCTATCAAGTACGGATAAAATAGAAAAAGCTTGAACTGGGATAAAGGTAATACAGTGAAAATAAATACAATTTATTATCCCAAGATCATATCCTGCCATGTATAAATATCAACTACATAATGCATAATCAGGAAAGCCAAAAAAAAAGGTGCTGATCTGTGAAAAGTAAGTAATATTTGAATAAGACTAGTAGTAGAAGCTGGTATTCTATGCATCAAGAATCTAAAAAACAAAACAAAATGAGACAAAGGCAGTCAGAATAATGACTCCACACTGGTTTTTGTTCTATTGAAAAGAAAGTAGTGCTGAGAGAGGAAGTGGTTAAAATCAGGTATGCAGGGGTTGAGGCATCTATTTCCTTTTACGGAAAGTGGAGAAGATTTTGATGCAAAAAGCAAAAGTAAACATTATATGATTTTCCCCCTAACAAGAAAAATTAAAGTATTTTAGGAAGATTTGAAAAGTTAAAATATTCATGTACAATGAATGCATGAAATGTGAGGTAAACACAGGAGATTTGCTACGCATTCTTGTGTTATCTTTCCTCTGTTTGAGAATATTGTTCCTAAAATATTATATGCTCTTCTCATATGGCCTTATTAAAAGAATCCATATTGTTACCATAGTCTTACATTTATACTGGAGCTTTTCATATTCAATTTCCTACTTTATTGAATAAATTACCTATTTTTAGAAATATTAATTCTCTTTTATAACTCAAATTAATAATGCTTCAAAATTTTGTAAATCATACAATTAATTTAATGCATAATAAGTAAAAGGAATGTCCATTTCTCCTTATTTATAAAATATATGTATCTCAATTTTTGCACTGTGAGTTGATTTCCCTCTTTCGGTAATTTTCTCTAGATCCAAACCAATCATCCGTTCTATGACTGGGTTTTGGCAAACCACACTTTTGCTCTGCTGAATGGCTCCCAGTAAAAACTCTGACAATAAGGAGTGTTTAGAAACAGACAAAAAAGCTGGAAAAATAAAAAAGATACACACCCTTCCTGTTTTATTTCAAATCCTCTTTTTGCTTCCTGTTCCTGTTATTGTTACTTCAGGAACGCGTCTTCACCCTAAAAATGGCAGATAGTTCCAGCAGCAGCATTTGATACCAGTTTGCAGGATTTGTAGTATGCACAGAGTGACTTATGACACTCCCTCAGTTCCCAGCACCTCCCAGCAAGAATCTCTTTTCAGATATGTGCATTTCATCAACCCCTCATTCATGCTAATTTTTAATAATTTCAAACTCTTCCCTCTGTTGCTAAGTCCTAAGGTTGCTAGCTACTTCTTGCAGTTACTATTTATATGATACTTTAATGTTCTTTTGCTTTTTTAAAAAATTTTTTCCAGCTCTAGTTAACAACTCTATGTTAAATCCTTTCTGTTAAAATAACTGATGTAGTGTGTACCTCCTCATTGGACCTCAATGGCTGGTAAAAACATTGGTACCAGAAGTGAGACCAAAAAAAAAAAAAAGAGAGAGAGAGAGAGAGATTCAAAGATGGATGTTTGAAATCTGTTTGGTCATGTCTTTGGTCAGGTACACAGCTGCTTACAAATGGTGAATAGGAAGCTACGAATCCACATTGCGTAGTGGCATCATGAGCAACCACATTATCTGTGTTTTATAGTTATGAAGCAATTTCCTTGGGGGACCAAGTAACTGCTTCATTCAACTATTAACTATAGTCAGGATGACCTCAAGGAGTACACTGGATTACTTACAGAAAGAAAAGAACAAGCTCAGCTCTTTAAACTCTCAACACCAATTAGAGTCAGATAACTGTGGAAATTCTATGACAGCCCTAAAATAAACCCTTATTTCTTATAGCCAGAGGCCTGATCTTAATTAAAATTAGACACAAACTTTAATTGAGTGGGTTGCAAAATTATAACAGAATTGCAGCCCCATCAATTCTCTCATGTAAAGGTTAGGACACTGCTTGGCACAGAGTGTGATCCTCATAATTGAAGAGGGTGCATTGGGCTAGAGACAGACAATGCTGAGAATCTCCAATCTCAGGTCACCCTGAGCCTCACTTGAAGTAGTTTGCTCCCTTGCAGAAACTCTTGTTTCTGAGGAGGCTAGTCTTCCCTTGCATGAAGATCTTGTAATAAACTTACCCGGGGGTTTGCAAATGAACGCTTATTCACAAGACCCTCTTGTTGACATTCTGTCTACAACTAGAATCATATCACAGCACAATCCAGGAAAGTGATCCAGGAAGGTAAGCACAAAGTCTGACTAGAAAAAAATTAACTTATACATCAAAACAATCGCAAGAGTATTTTGTATTTATTTTGGCAGAAATCTGGGAATGTGATTTAGAATTAGAATTAGATCTCTGCCAAGCAATGTCCTAACCTTTACATGAGAGAATTGATGGGGCTGCAATTCTGTTATTATTTTGCAACCCATTCAGTTAAAGTTTGTGTCTAATTTTAATTAAGAATAGGCCTCTGGCTTTGAGAAATAAGGATTTATTTTAGGGACGTCACAGAATTTCTACAGTTATCTTAGTTATAGAATAAGCTTAAACCTAAACTCTGTAATTTGAAGTTTAAAATACTATCTATCACTTTTAGTATATACTAATAAATGGTACCAGTGGCTTGTACGGTGCTGAGTTCTTTCACATATTATCTCATTTAATTTGCCCCAATCTTCAGTAAATCTATAACTATTTTCCCTATTTTAGAGATAAGGAAACTGACTCACACAAGCTTAGATCATTATCCAAGGTCAAGTGATTATTGAGTAGCATAGTTGGCGTTCAAACGTACATCTGACACGTTTCTCTTCTTCCTTCAACCTTATTCTAAAATAAGGCTTTACAATTAAAATGTATTTCCCTCACTGAAGCAATTGTAGTGCAAGTTTTCCAAAGTGGAATTCAATTGGTTAAGTTTAAAATACTGAAAAAAGTGTAGTAAATGAATATCTTTTGGCAGGTAGCATTTATATCTGAAAAATACAATTTTCTGTTTGATTTAAAGAAGTGCTTCTTTTTAAAATAAGAAATCAAGGTAAGTCAATATTCTTGCCTGAGCCCACAGTCCCTTGTTCTTATATTCATGATATACAGTTTTTAGACTGTTACAATGATAATAACATAAAGCCAGCATTTTCTAGCATTTTATCCTCTTATAAAATGTGCTGTAATTTTTGAATAATTTTTTTTCACTCACATTCAATGCTTTTACTCTATCCCATCTCATCTTACTAAGAATTATCCTCAAAATGCTATGTTGTATTGACTAGGTGTCACTACCCGAAAACTTTAGTGCTGGCTTTATCCCTGGCCATTTTTGATGTGCTGTTGGGTAGAATTGGGCAGGCTCCACAATGGAGAGGCACAAGTACACATCACCAGGTCACAAGGCAGAAATATTGCCCCTATTCCCTGCCTTCCTCAAAAATACTCACTGTTTCATAGTCAAGAAATCAGCAGAGGCACCTGATTGAGCATGAGCTTTGGAGCCTGGCAGACTTGGAGCTATGCAGATTGGGGCCCATCGCTAAAGCACTCTGGGCTTCATTTTTCCAAGCTGTGAAAATAAACCAAGTGTTTGCCCCTGGAGTTACTGTGAGGACTTAGTAGAATTCAAGCAAAGACTCTAGCTAACATGATACTGGGAGATTTATGCTCCCAGTAATATTAATAAGCTATCCCCCAGAATTAAAACAACTAGTAATCCATCTACTATATAGTAGCAAAATGACTTTGCATGTTCGTAATCTATTGTGTATGCATGCGTGTGTATGTGTGTGTGTGAGAGAGAGAAAGAGAGAGAGAGGGAGAGAAACAGAATCTGAGAAAAAAAAGGGCAAAGGAAGGAATAGAGAAGAAAACATGTATATAGAAAGATGTTTAGGATTGGAGGATTAACATGTGTTTCCTGTTAAAGCAAAATATCTAACTTTGGTTATAGAATGCAATAGTGACATAAAGTCTATGATCACACAGGAAAAATAAAAAACAAATTTCAGGCAATGACTACATAATTGTGTTTCAAAACTCTTGCTATAAATAAGTAAGAAACTAGAAATCTGAAATAGAAATTTAATTCATTAAATTGGTATTCTCAATTTCCTTCTGCCTGTATAATCAAAGCTAAATAAAACAATTGAATCAGGAAATGCCTAGATTACTCACATTTAATTAATTGAAAATTGAGGGTCAATTCAGAAATATTGTGTAATTAAACTATTACAAAAAATATTGCTGTTCTAGTGTGTTTAAAGGAGGCACAGCAAACATAAATAGCAAAGGTCTATATAAAAGACATCATATGAATTCACTTTTATCAGAAACATTCAAAGGTTGTTTATTTTAAAACATAGTTCAACCATCTCTTCACACTTTTGCAGAAGCTTTCTTGTTAAATTAGGAAACTCAATATGACTGTGAGGTTGTTGACAGAGATTAGGAGTAGCCCTGGCACAGTTACCTGGCCTCTTTCCTGGTCTTCTTGGAAAGAGATGCTTTTTGCCTCCCACACGTTTGTTGTCCAATCAACCCCCTAGCATCTGTTACAGCAGATGGGCTCTGCCGTGTACCTGGAACACTCATCAGCAAGTGCAATCAGTGCTTTTTCCACTTCTACATCAATTTAGTTCATACTACTTTCAAAGCACTCATTACAGGAAGTATTTATTGATCGCCTGATATGTGCAGTTATAGAGATGACCAAGGTGAAAATAAACACAATTCCTTACATCAAGATCTTTGCCCACCTTTGCATCCAAGTCTTGTTTCTGACATTTCCTTGATCAAGTTACTTCTGGCCTGGCACAGATTGGGTAACTTTATACATAGTTCATTTATTTTTAATAGTGTGTTCTTTCTTCATGCTATACCCCCTCTTTTACATGTCTGTTCTATTTCATCTACTATCCCAATCTCCATGCCTTAAGTTGTATCTTCAGAACTTATTTCTTCTCCTGGGCTTACTGTGAAATGGTACAAGGGATAGGGATTTCTTAGTCATTCCAAACAAACTGATGAACTTTGTTGAACAAACACATGCCCTAAGTTCCCTCTAAGAGTATCCAATTCTGTAGGAATAGGTGGTATCCTGGTCTTATACCTTCTGTCCATATTTGCTCATATTACTGACACTGCTTACTTAATTACTGAGTCCAAAATGACCTCTGGGTTATGAGAGTATTTTCTTTTCTTGAGCTTTAAGAATCAAATTTCCTGGTCTGATTTTGATAGTAACATTGCGTGTTTTGTTTTTGACACTGAAGGGTAAGAACTGATGTGGAGAGGAGAATACTATGTGCAAGCTATAGCAAAATAAAACGGTTGTAATATTTAGCTAGGGAATCCAATTTATAAAGCCTGGCTAGAAAAGGCATATTCAATATATATAAAACACCCTTACAGGGGAACAGTTTGTGATCCATTGCTATGCTCTCTCTATGCCCTAAAGAAAGAATCACAGAGTTCAACAGTTAGCTTCTTCAGATTCTGCATCAGCTACAGCCTTGACAGAAGTTTTGCCCTTCCTAGGGTAGCCTACATGGAGTGTCTGAATGAGGCAGGAGTATAAAGGACTGGTCATATGAACCAAAACAGGATGCTGGGATGAGGATTCTTGCTTTAGAGCTCCCCACCAACTTGGTTGAGGTTTGTTGAGCCTGCAGAGTTCTTGATCTTCTTTCTCTGCACAATCCTGCTTCTTCCCCTTCCTTTCACAGGTGTTGGTTTCTAATAAAAATCTTTCAGCACCTGCTTTCAAAGAACCTAACTTGTGACAAATGCAACAAATTGGAGTGTAACATACAGTCAAAAAAGTGGAAATGTGATATCTTCATCTTCCAATGTAAAATTCCAAGTTCCATTCAGACACCAGTATTGTTAAGAAGTAGTTGATTAGAATATAAATTAATTAAGCATATGAGAGCTGAGGAGCAATAAAAATTATAACTCAATAAACCCTAAACACCTGGTCTATTAAAACTTTATAAACTAAACTTCTGTTGTGAAAAACAAGACAAATTATAGACTTGGTGGATTCTTTTTCTGCTTAAATCTCATTGAATCCAGCATTTGTTTTTCTGTCATGCAAAATAAGAAACTTTGCCTAAAACAAAGTATTCACAGAATATCTACTTCTACCTATCCAGCAAAATCTCCTTCATTCTGTTTCAGGTGAAGAGGTGCTCCTCATATCCATGGCTAACCCATCTGAATCCTCTTTCTTCCTACATTCTCCAAGACTTTGTTCCATCAACTTCCTCTTTTTTTTTTTTTCCTTTCTCTTCAACCTCCATCTCTACGTTTCTAAATATTCTCAAGTCTTTCTCAGGATAATTAAGTGCTCCAATGCATACACACTCAAAAACAACAAAAATAAAGTGCTTTTGTTTTTTGCAGACATTTTCCCTTTTCTAATTCTGACAGTCCTTAAAAACATGTATTGAAATAAGCCAAACTTGAGGAGAGAATGATCATCAATATGGTGGAATAAACAATTTTCAGCATCTCTTCCTCCCACAGCCAATCAACTTACAGCTACTAAAAATCTAGGACTGCTAGTCTGGGACCACTGGAGCTGGAGGAAGAGTAGAAGAGACCTGTGGAGTTCATGAAGGAACAAGAGGCCAGGGTGAGAGAGAGTAGGGATGGCTCCCATTGTTGTAAGCACTAGATGCTTCTGATCCACCCTGATATGGGGTGGGAAGCAGCTGCAGCACACATTATCAGCTTCCAGATGCCGGCAAAGTTCCCTGTGGTGCCCTTCACATGAACTTTTTTGGAAACTTCAGGTGAGAGGATGGCTTCAGAGCACACCATAACAGCCCAAAGGCCAGAAAGACACTAATAGGGTTACCCCAAGTACACATAGGAGAAAGGGGACACAGATGACAAGCGAAAGGGACTGTCCAGAAACTGGTGAGTCATCCTTGCCCCTCAAGAAACAGTTAGAGTGCAGGGGAAAGGCTTGGCTTCCAGGAGAACATTGGGGCACAGCATAGGCAGCTGGTCTCAGTGGAAATTAGTCAGGGTGATGGAAGTACAGGGGTATAGTCTGCCAGGAATACTCAATTCTGTACCAGAATTTCCGACAGCCTAGATCCAGTAGTGATTAAAGTGCCAACAATTAAAATCTGATTCACACGAAAAGACTACCCAAGAGAATTATCAGCAAGACAACAATTTAGCTCAAGCACAGAGCTCAAGTTCTGGTTCCCACAGGAAGTTCCCCCAATTCAGGAATTAAGAACAGGACAGCACATTGGTTTCAATGCAGAATGGAACTAGTTGTGGTAGCTATTAATCCACCACAGAATGGAAAAAAAAATACAGACCAGATAAAAAGCTCTTATATTAACAAGTAAAGGTCTAATAGAACACCTATAAAACACCTGTAAAACATACAAGAGGTAGAAGTGTCTTCAAATGTCCAGGCATCAATGTAAAGATAAAATTATTGAAAAAGAACAGAGAAATATGTCCCCACCAAAGGAAACCAGCAAAGCACCAGCAGTGGATCCAGAGGAACAGAAAATCTATGAAATGTCTGACAGAGAACTCAGAATAACTCTCTGAAGGATGTTTAGGGAGTCATAAAAAAATACATGCAGAAAATTAAATAATAACTGAAAAGCAATTCAGGAGCAGAATGAGATACTTGGCAAAGGAATAGAACCACTTTTAAAAACCAAAAACAGAAATTCTAGAAATAAAGATAATCTGAATTGAAAATTCAATAGGAAACTCCAACAGCAGACAATCAAACAGGGGAAAGAATTAGTTAGCTTGAAAATAGAACATTTGAAGCCATCCAATCAGAGGAATGAAAAGTAAAAATAAAAAGAAAAAATGAAACAGAAATACAGCAAATATGGGACTCCCTCAAGTGAAATAACTTTTGTATAATTGGCATACCCAAAGTAGCAGAAAAAGAAAGAGACCTATAAAGCATATTCAAAGAAATAATGACTGAAAAATTCTCAAGTATAGAGAAAGATGACAGCATCCGGGTATAAGAAGCTTAGAGGTCAACCAATCAAATTCAATCAAAAGAGGAATACTATAAGACACATCATAATCAAATTATTAAAACAAAAGACAAGGAGAGAATAGTGAAAGCAGCAAGAGGAAAGAAACCTTTAATATTCAACAGAGCTCCAATACATCTCTCAATGGATTTCTTAGTAGAAACTCTACAGGTAAGAAGAGAATGGGATGATATAGTCAAAGTGCTGAAGGAAAGAGATTGTCAGCCAAGAATTCTGTATCCAGCAAAACTAAACTTCAAGTGTGAAAGTGAAATAAAGTCTTTCCCAGACAAACAAAATTATGGGAATTTTTCAACACTAGACCTATCTTACAAGAAATGCAAAAGAGAGTAATTCAAGCTGAAAGAAGACAACACTGAAGACTAGCAATAAAACACTTAAAGGTACATAATTCATTAGTAAGGTAAGCACACAGATAACCTCAGAATACTCCAATGCTGTAAGGGTGGTGAATAAACCATTTATATCTTTAATATGAAGACTAAGGAACAAACCTAACAAGGCTGTAGCATATAAAACAACCATATAAGAGGCAGTCAATATTAAAAGATGCAACTTGGAACAATAAAATATCAAAAAGTAAGGGGGAATGACTCTAAAGTGTAGAGTTGTCTTTGTTTCTTTCTTTTTTCTTAGATATCAAAGTTAAGTTGTTAGTAGCCTAAAATTACTTCTTATTAGTATAATATGTTTTTGTAAGTCTCATGGTAACCACAACACAAAAACTTATGAGACATACTAAAATTAAGTAGTGAGAAATTGAAACATACTGCCAGAGAAAACCAACCAACCATAAAGAAGACAGTAAGACTGCAAAAAAGGAGTTAAAAAACAACCAGAGAAAAAATAACAAAATGGCAGTAACAATTTGCTATATATCAATAATAACCCTAAATGTAAACAATTAAATGTCCCAATTAAAAGACACAGAGTGACTGAATGGATTATAAATCAAGAACCAACAACATGCTTCCTTAAAGTAACTCACTTAATCTATAAAGACACATACTGACTGAAAGTGAAGGGATGAAGAAAGATATTTCATACAAATATAAACCAAGAGAGCAGGAATAGCTATAAATATATCAGATAAAATAGATTTCAAGCCAAGGGAAGTAAAAAAAAGATAAGAAAGGTCATTATATAATGAGAAAGGGATCTATTTAACAAGAAGATGTAGCAATTCTAAATATTTACACACCCAGCTCTAGATTACCCATTTATATAAAGCAATTAGACCTAACAGGAGAGAGAGATTTCAACACTATAATAGTTAAGGTCTTTAATACCCCACTTTCAGTAAAGGACAGATCACCCAGACAGAAAATTAACCAGGAAACATCAGAATCAATCTCTACTCTAGGCCAACTGGATCTAACAAACATGTATAGAATATTTCATCCAACAGCTGCAGAATACACATTTTGCTCAGCAGCATATGGAACATTTTCTAGAATAGACCATATATTAGAACATAAAACAAGTCTCAACAAATTTAAAAAGACTGAAATCATATCAACTACCTTGTCTGACCACAATGGAATAAAACTGTATATGAACCACAGAAGGGACACTAGAAATATTACAATACGTGGAAATTAAATGATATGCTCTTAAACGATGAATGGGCCAAAGAAGAAATAAAAAAGAAATTTAAAATTTTCTGGATATGAATAAAAAATCAAAACACAGCATACCAGAACCTATGGTATAGTTCTGCTATGTTGGACACAGCAAAAGCAGTTCTAAGAGGGAAGTTTATAGTGATAAATTCGTACATCAAAAAAGAACGATTTCAAATAAACATCCTAACATTATACTTCAAGGAACTAGAAAAAACAAGAACAAACCAAATGAAAAATCAGTAGAAGTAAAATAACAAAGATCAGAGAAGAAGTAAAGAAATTAGAGATTTAAAAAACAATACAAATTACTGATAAAGCAAAGAGCAGGTTTCTTGAAAAGAGAAAGAAAATCAATAAACTTTTAGCTAGACTAATGAAGAAAAAAGAGAGAAGATTCAAATAAAATTTAAAATGAAAAAAGAGACATTGCAAGTGATATGACAAAAATACAATGGATCATAAGAGAATACTATGAACAACTACACACAAACAAACTGGAAAACCTAAAAGAGATGGATAAATTCCCGGACACGTACAATTTATCAAAGTTGAATCATGAAGAACTAGGAAACATAAACAAAATAATAATGAGTTATGAAATTGAAGCAGTAATAGAAATTCTTCCAACAAAGACAACCCAGGAACAGATGGCTTCACTGCCAAATTCTTCCAAACATTTAAGGAACTAATGCCAATTCTCAAACTCTTCCAGAAAACTGAAGAGGAAGGAATACTTCTCAACTCATTATTTGAAGCCAGATTACTGTCATACCAAAACTGAAAAAAGACACAACAACAACAGCAAAAACTATAGACCAATATCCCTAATAAACACCAACACAAAGATCCTTAACAAAATATTAGCAAACAGAATCCAGCAACACTTTAAAAAGACCATATACCTATATCAAGTGGGATTCATCCCAGTGATGCAAGGGTATTTCAACATATGCAAATCTATAAATTCAGTATATCACATCAATAGAATGAAGGAAAAAAAACAGAATCATTTCCATAGATGCAGGAAAAGCATTTGATAAAATCCAACATCACTTCATGATAAAAACATTCAAGAAATTAGGTATAGAAGGAATGTACCTCAGCATAGTAAAGTCCACATATGACAAACCCACGGTTAACATCAGACTGAAAGGTCAAATATTGGAGGCTTTTCCTCTAAGATCTGAAACAAAACAAGGATGACCACTTGTCCCACTCTTATTCTACGTACTACTGAAAATTATAGCCTGTGCAATAAGGCAAGAGAAAGCAATAAAGTGCATTCAAATCAGAAAGGAGGCAGTAAAACTATCCCTAATTGCAGATGACATGATCGTATACAGAAAAAACCCTAAAGACTCCATGAAAAAAAAAAAAAAACTAGAATAAATGAATCCAGAATAGTGGCAGGATTTGAAATTAACACTCAAAAATCAACAGCCTTCCTATATGTCAACAACATAATAGCAAAAGAAATCAAGAAAGTAATTCCATTCAAACAGCCACCAAAAAATGAAATACCTAGGAGTAAATTTAACCAAGGAGGTGAAAGACTTCTACAATGAAAACTATAAAATATTGGTGAAAAGAAATTGAAGATGACACAAAAAAATGGAAGGATATCCCATGTTTATGGATTGGAAGAATTAACATCATCAAAATGTCCATATTACCCAAAGCAATCTACACATTCAATGCAATTCCTATCAAAACATCACTGACATTCTTCACAGAAATAGAAAGGATCTTAAAATTTGTATGGAACTACAAAAGACCCCATATGGCTAAAGCAATCTTGAACAAAAAGAACAAAGATGAAGCCATCATGCTACCTGACTTCAAAATATATTAAAAAGCAGAGCGGGTAGGCTTCACCACCACAGGACCCCATCACCAGCCCAGGGGAGTGGGCACTGACCAGAGAAGCACCCCCCAGGAGAGGCCCGAGACCTGTGGCAGCTATGTGCCCCAAGGCACCAGCGTGACTGAGCAGGTAGATTGAGCAGGTAGACCTCTCAACCGCAGCCCGGGCGAGTAGGTGCAGACCAGAAGGCCCGAACCTTCCACCCACAGGCACTGAGGCAGCCATGCCAAATTGGCAGTCCTGGCAGGATCCTAGCCAGACAATAGTGCCAAACCAGTGGACCAGAAAATCCCTTGCCACAATGACTAAACACCAAAGGAAAGATACCAGAAATATGAAAAGTCAAGAAAGTACAGTAGCAAAGGTTAATAACTATCAAGCTGTAGATCCTATAGAACAAGAAGCCCTTGTAATGTCTGACAAGGAATTTCAAGAGATAATTCTGAGGAAACTAAATGAGATACAAGAAAACTCAGCTAGACAACACCATGAAATGAGGAAAAGTATACAGGACCTGAAAGAAGAAATGTACAAGGAAATCAATGTCCTGAAAAAGAATGTAGCAGAGCTAGCCGAGCTAAAAAATTCATTCAATGAAATAAAAAACACTACAAAGAGTGTAGCAAGCAGACTTGCAGAAGCAAAAGAGAGAACTTCTGACCTTGAAGATGGGCTATATGAAATAACACAGGCAGACAAAAAAAAAAAAGAACTAAAAATGCTGAAGAAAATCTGAAATATCAGACAACCTTAAGCGCTCAAATATCCAAGTCATGGGTATTCCAAAAGGGGAGGAGAAAGGAGATTGCATTGAAAACATATTCAAAAAATAGTGGCAGAAAACTTCCCAAGTATAGGAAAAGACACAGATCTTCAGATTCAGGAAGCTCAAAGATCCCCAGACGTATTCAACCCAAAAAGGTCTTCTCCAAGACATGTTATAATCAGACTGGCAAAACTCAAAGACAAAGAGAAAATCTGAAAAGCTGCAAGAGAGAAGCATCAAGTCACCTATATGGGAGCCCCAATCAGACTAACATTAGACTTTTCATCAAAACCCTAAAAGCCAGAAAGGAGTGGGATGATAGATTCAAAATACTAAAAGACAGAGATTGCCAGCCAACAACACTTCACCCTGCAAGGCTATCCTTCCAAAATGAAGGGCAAATAGTATATTTCTCAGACAAACAAAAACTGTGGGAGTTCACTACCACACAACTACCCTTACAAGAAATTCTCAAGGGAGTATGGGGCTTGGTACCTGAAAAATAAATACCACTGCCATAAAAACTTAAGAAAAATCAAAATCCACTAGTAAAATAAAAATGATAACAATGAAGAGAAAAACAAAGTTTATCTACAACCCAAGGAACCAACAAATACATAATAAAGACAGTAAATCAGAAAGAAAGGAAAAAAGAGGCTTAAGACATCCAAACAAAAATCAATAAAATGCTAGGAGTAAACCAATACTTTTCAGTAACAACTCTTAATGTAAAAGGATTAAATTCCCCAATCAAAAGACATAGACTGGCTGACTGGATTAAAAAGGAGGACCCAACTATATGCTGCCTTCAAGAGACTCACCTCACCTATAAAGACACCCATAGACTAAGAGTGAAAGGATGGAAAAAGATATACCATGCAAGTAGAATTGAAACGAGCCAGAGTATCTATTCTTATATCTGATAAAATACACTTTAAACTAAAAACTATTAAAAGAGATAAAGAGGACCACTACATAATGATAAAAAGATTGATCCATCAAGAAAACATAACAATCATAAATATATATGCATCCAATGTTGGAACAGCCAGATTTATAAAGCAAATTCTATTAGACCTAAAGAAGGAGATAGACACTAATACCATAATAGCAGGAGATCTGAACACCCAACTATCAATATTGGACAGATCATCTAGGCAAAGAATTAGCAGAGAAACACAAGATCTAAACAACACTCTAGACCAATTGACTTGGCAGATGTCTACAGAACATTCCATCCAACAGCCTCAGAAAATTCATTCTTTTCATCAGCATATGTATCATTCTCCAGGATAGATCACATATTAGGTCACAAATCAAGTCTCAACAAATTCAGAATAATTGGAATTATCCCAAGTATTTTTTTCAGACCACAATGGATTAAAATTAGAAATCAGTAATGAACAAAAATCTGGAAACTATACAAATAGATGGAAATTAAACAGCATTCTACTTAATGACACATGGGTCAAAGAAGAAATCAAACAGGAAGTAAAAACTTTTATTGAAACTAATGAAAACAATGATACATCATACCAAAACCTGTGGGATACTGCAAAAGCAGTACATTATATGCTTACTTAAGAAAAATGGAAAGATGGCAAGTGAACAACCTAATATTTCACCTTAAAGAACTAGAAAAACAAAAACAATCCAAACCCAAAGTTAACAGACAGAAAGAAATCATTAAGATCAGAGCAGAACTTAATAAAATTGAAACCCCAAAAATGATACAAAAGATCTATGTATCAAAAATTTGATTCTTTGAAAAGATAAATAAAATTGACAAACCATTAGAACAACTAACTAAAAAAAGAAGAGAGAAGACCCAAATAACAAAAATTAGGAATGAAAAAGGTGATATTACAACTGATACCTCAGAAAAACAAGAAATCATTAGTGACTACTATAAACAACTATATGCCAACAAATTTGAAAATCTGCAGGAAATGGATATATTTCTGGATGCATACAAATTACTGAAACTGAGCCAAGATGATGTAGAAAATCTGAACAGACCAATAACAATAAAAGAGATTGAAGCTGTTATCAGAAGGCACCCAACAAAGAAAAGCCCAGGATCGGATAGGTTCACAGCAGAATTCTACCAAACATTCAAAGAGACTCCAATTCTCTACAAACTATTCCAAAATATTGAAACAGAGGCAATTCTCCTAACCTCATTCTATGAAGCAAATATCACCCTGATACAAAAACCAGATAAAGGTACAACAAAAAAAGAAAAATACAAGCCAATAACCTTGATCAATATAGAAGAAAAAATCTTCAAAAAAATACAAGCTAACAAAAAACAGCAACATATATGCACAATTATACACCATGATCAAGTGAGATTCATCCAGGGATGCAAGTTTGGTTCAAATCAATAAATGTGATACACCATTTCAATAAAACACAAGGACCATATGATCATCTCTATAGATGCTGAAAAAGCATTTGACAAAATTCAACACCTGTTCATGATTAAGACTCTCTACAAGTTAGGTATAGATGGAAAGTATCTCAACATAATTAAAGCCATATATGATAAACCCACTGCCAATATCATCCTGAATGGGGAAAAGCTGAAACTTTTCCCTTAAGAACAGGAACTAGATATGGATGCCCACTCTCACCACTCCTATTCAACATAGTGTTGGAAGTACTAGACAGAGCAATCAGAAAAGAGAAGGAAATAAAGGGCATCCTTTATTTGGAATATATGAAGTTGATTGGAATAGATGAAGTCAAACTGTCCCTGTTTGCAGATGATATGATCCTATATATTGAACAGCCTAAACCACTACAAAGAAACTCTTGGAGTTGATAAATTATTTCAGCAAATTTGCAGGATACAAAATCAACACACAAAAATCAGTAGCATTTCTATTCTCCAACAGTGAACATGCAGAAAGAGAAATCAAGAAAGCTAGCCCATTTACAATAGCCACCAAAAAACTAAAATACTTAGGAATAGAGTTAACCAAGGATGTGAAAAATCTCTATAATGAGAACTACAAACCACTGCTGAGAGAAATTAGAGAGGATACAAGAAGATGGAAAGATATCCCATGCTCTTGGGCTGGAAGAATCAACATCGTGAAAATGTCCATACTACCCAAAGTGATATACAAATTCAATGCAATCCCCATCAAAATTCCAATGACATTTTTCTCTGAGATGGAAAAGCTATCCAGACATTTATATGGAACAACCAAAGAACATGCATAACCAAAGCAATCCTGAGCAAAAAAAATAAAGCTGGAGGCATAACACTACCTGACTTTAAACTATACTACAAAGCTATAATAACAAAAATAGTATGGTAGTGGCATAAAAAATAGGCACACAGATCAATGGAATAGACTAGAGAACCCAGAAATCAATCCATATGCCTACAGCCATCTGATTTTTGACAAATGTGGCAAATCTACATCCTGGGGGAGAGATGCCTTTTTAACAAATAGTGCTAGGAAAACTGGATACTCATACGTAGGAGAAGGAACCTATACCTGTACCTTTTACCATAAACCAAAATTAACTGAAAATGGATTAAAGAATTAAATATAAATCCTGAAGCAATATAACTCCTTAAAGAAAAATAGGGAAAACATTCCAGGAAGTAGGAGTGGGTACAGAATTCATGAATAGGACCCCAAAAGCATAGGCAACTAAAGATAAAATAAACAAGTGGAATTATTTCAAACTAAAAAGCTTCTGCATAGCAAAAGAAACAATGAACAGAGTAAAAAAAAAAAACCAACAGAATCAGAGAAAATATTTCCAAAATATACATCTGACAAAGGATTAGTATCCATAATATACAAGAAACTCAAACAACTTTACAGCCAAAAAAATAATAATAATAATAACCCATTTAAAAAATGGGCAAAGGAGCTGAATCGGCATTTCTCAAAGGAAGATATATGAATGGCCAACAGACACATGAGAAAATGCTTGACATCACTCAGCAGCTGGGAAATACAAATCAAAACCACACTGAGATACCATCTCACTCCAGTTAGGATGGCTAACAGCCAAAATACTGAGAATTATATGTAGAGTATGCATAAAGCAAATGTACTTCACAGGGCCTGGTTTTCCAAAGCCATGCAGTTTCAAATATTGACATTATGAAAAACAGGAAATTTTCCCCAGGCTATTGAGTCTCTGCTGTAAGATAAAGAGCTGTAACACAGCAAGGTTGCTGGCTCAAAGACAGATAAGTTACTGATTGATATGTAAAGATACTGGGAAATTGCTATAAGAAGAAATGTTTGCTAAGATTAAGTTTTTGTTGGCGGATCACTTAATTGCCTAATGGAATGTCATCTGACTTGTTTTTACTGAATGTTACCAGCTTCTATTGTTAAACTTGTTAGAACTTTAAGCCCACCTATGTATCTTCTTGTAACTTCCTGGGCTGGAAAATAAATGCAGAAAAAGAACCCCAATTCATGCTTAATTTCCCAAATGGTAGGAATGTCTCTCTCTTTAGGGTTCCAGGAGATTAACCACTTTGGGGCTTCTCACTGCTCAGAAGAGATGGGCTTTGAGTAATCCTTTGTGGCTCCATCACCCAGAGGAAAAGGGTGACAAATCCATGAGGGGCAAAGCAATAATGATAAGTGCTGGAGAGGTTGCAGAGAAAAAGGAATTCTTATTCACTGTTGGTGGGGCTGCAAAATGGTGCAGTCTTTATGGAAAATGATATGGAGGTTCCTCAGACAATTACAGATAGATCTACCATATGACCCAGCAATTCCACTGCTAGGAATATACCCAGTGGAATAGAAATCATCATGTCGAAGGGTTACCTGTACTCCAATGTTTATTGCAACTCTACTTACAATAGCCAAGAGCTGGAGCCAGCCCAAATGCCCATCATCTGATGAGTGGATAAGGAAACTGTGGTACATCTACACAATGGAATACTACTCTGCTATAAAAAAGAACAAAATAGTACCATTCGCAACAACATGGATGGACTTAGAGAAAATTATATTAAGTGAAACATGTCAGGCACAGAAAGAGAAATACCATGTTCTCACTTATATGTGGGAGCTAAAAATAAACAAACAAACAAACAAACAAACAAATAAATAAATAAATAATAAACACACAAACAAATAAAGGCTGGGTCAGGGAAGAAGACAGAATAACCACAAAAATTCCTTGAACTATTTAAGTCAAGTGAACAGATATGATGTCTGGGCAGGGGGGACGGGGGGTGGGGTGGCGAGGAACAGGTAAAGGGGCAGTCATGAAAATCAATTATAATGTATTTTGAGAACTAAAATTTTAAAAAATAAGTAAATCTAAAAAAAATTAGCAATAAATATGAACAATGAAAAAAGTGAAGAGAAAGTGCAAGCTACACGTCAGACAAGGCTCTAATATGCAGAGTATATAAGGAACTCAAAAAACTCAACAGCAAAAATAAACACAAAAAACACAACTAAAAATGGGCAAAGGACTTAAACAGACATTTCTCAAGAGAAGACATATACATGGCCAACAGGCAAATTAAAAAAATGCTCAGTATGACTCATCATCAGTGAAACGCAAATTAAAACCACAGTGAGATATCATTTCACTCAACGATGGCTATTATCAATGAATAATTGAGTGGCTATTATCAATGACAAAAAATAACATATTGATCAGGATACAGAGAAAAAGGAACTCTCCTACACTGTTGAAATGTAGGCATGTAAATTTGCACAGCCATTGTCAAAAACAGTAGGGAGCTTCCTCAGAGAACTAAAAGTAGGTATACCTTATGACCCAGCTATCCTACTATTGGGTATATAACCAAGGGAAATGAAATCAGTATATTAAAAGACACCTGCTTTCCCATTTTTATCGCAGCACTATTCACAATAATCAAGAGATGGAATCAACCTAAATGTCTATCAAGAGATATATGTACACAATGGAATATTATTCAGCCATATTAAAAAAAATAATCTTTCATTTGCAGCAACATGGGTGGAACTGGAAACTATCATGTTAAGTGAAGTAAGTCAGGCACAGAAATACAAATACCACATGACATCACTCATACGTAGAATCGAAAAAAGTGATTTTCATAGAAAGAGAGGGTAGGAAAATGGTCATTGTAGGACAAGATGTGGGGCAGGAAGAGATGAGGTGGACTAATGGCTGCAAGACAATGGTGTCAATCATAAGTGAATCATTGTGCAATATATGCATGTATTGAAACAATACACTGTAACCCACAAATTTGTACAAGTAAATGTTAAAATATTTTGAGTAAAAAAATAAAATAAAATAAACCAAACTGAAAACATTTGGACTGGTATATTTCAAAGGAATGAAACAAGATTTTAAAATATAAATAAGCATATTCAAAAAATTAAAATAATATTTTTAGTAAAATTCAGATAATATTTATATACAATTAAGAAATAAGCAATATTTTCTAAATACTTTGATTTACTATCACCTCACCTTTCTATTTTATGTTTGTAATTTCCCTATTATTCATACTATAGCACATATATGCATTTTGTATGTTTTCTTTATTAATAGTGGTGCAAAATTGAAAGCATTTGTTACTACTGACTCAAAAAACATTGGAGATCTTCCTGCAATATTAGAATGTATATAAATATCCCTATCAAAAGGTCAGATATCAAGCTATGTACCTTTACTTCCAGTCTAAAGTCATTTTACAATCTGAAAAGTATTTACAAGCACAATATTTACTATAAAAATTGCACTAAACATTTTCTTGATATAAAAGTTACTGATATAGCTAAGCAAATACTATCATTGAGGGTGAAGGACTTATAGCTTCTATGTATATTATTTCTTTTTATTGCTAAATTTAATGAAAATATTGATAATATTTTATTCTTAAGAATTGGTTAGTGGGCCTCATAAAATATGTAAGGATGAAGCTTAACCTCTCTAGCAATCAGATAAATGCAAATTAAAAGAACATACTATTGCACACTTATTGACATTTAAGGACAATGAATGATCAAAAATCAAACTAAATGTTTGTTAGGTTGTAGAGAAACAGAAAATTTTATACACTGATATGGCAAGTGTTCAATAATCTAGCTACTTTGGAGAGCAATTTTACAATATCTTGAATTGAAGAAGGGTCTGGTCCTATGATTATTGTGTCACGGGACAAATAAATGTTATAAATATAAATGATTATTCCTTGAATTATAACTTGTAATAAATAATTATTTATCAATATCATCAGTGCTAAATGGAATAGAAACTCTAGATAACAAATGGATAGAAAGAGTGTGCTATATTTAAACCAGAAAGTGTAATGCACCATATTTACATCAGGAAGTATATTGTAGTACATTTACATAAGGAAGTGTTATGTACTATTTAGCCATTAGAGGTTATATGTGTTTCCATGGATGCATTGCAAAAATATAACTGACAAATTTTCAAGTTAAAGCATAATAAAGAATAATAACATTTATATTAAGTTTAAAAAATAATACGAATAGACCTTAATAAAATTTGTTTTAAAATACAGCAGAGAAGGATAAAAAGTATGGTTAGGAAGGATGTATTTCGAAGGAAAGATGCCCTCAGAAGATGATGGGAAACGGGCTCACAGGCAGGATTTTTTAAAATTAGTTTTAAAATGTTCCCTTATTAATGTAACTGATTCTATCAGCATTTTTTCCCAAGCATTTAACGAATAAACTTAAATACAAAGATGTAATACAGTATAAGGTTCACTATTTGCAGTTATAACAATTTGATTTTCCTGTGTTTGGAATCTTTATACAAAATACAGAAGGGTGATCTGTTCTTGTTTCTATTTCCATGGGTATAATCACTTTATTTTCAACATATCTTTTAAAAATATTGATTTCTGTCTGGGTGGCATTGTGGCCACTAATTTCTTATGTGCAGACTTTTTACATAAAACTATAATTTTGTATCCCTCAAAAGCTATTGAAAATTCATAATACCCATGAATCAATAACAAATACTTAGTCTAACCCTTCCTTTTTCTGGTTGTATCTAAGTCAACTGTAATTAAGCTCAATATTTTCTTTTAGTCTCTCCCCAAAGAACTCGAGCACTTGCTGTGTTACTTCAACATGATTTCCATTTCAATGGGCTGTGTACAAAGGCATAAACTTTAAAGAAGGAAGTATATCTGAAATATCTTCATGACCAGTATTCAATTTAGTTCCAGAGATGTGCAGAATACTAATGTTCATTCAAAGTAATAACGACCAAATAAACACAATTAAAATGTTTAAAATATTGTCCCATTGTTTTTCCTATAAATATGATTTGAAAACAAACAGTTCATGTAACCTAAGATTCGAATGACCGCTATTATGATTTCCAGTTGTCAGTTACAAACAGATCAGATAAAATTAATGGAAAGTTTTTAGTATAGTCTAATTGTTAATGTTTTTAGGATGGACTATATATTTTAATTTCTTGTATTTTAGAGTGTTGATTAGCAACACTATTTCCAGCTTTGAAAATAAATGTAAGAGTACAAATTAATGTCAGTTATAATATTATTTTTAAGGCTGTTAAATACCATTTTATGCCAAACTATTAAA
Source organism: Cynocephalus volans (assembly GCF_027409185.1). Taxonomy (NCBI): domain Eukaryota; kingdom Metazoa; phylum Chordata; class Mammalia; order Dermoptera; family Cynocephalidae; genus Cynocephalus; species Cynocephalus volans. Next base: position 37,168,846 of record NC_084465.1, read on the forward strand.
GTACAACTCAAAATGATCATTAATTTCTGTGGCAAGTAAAAGAAAGGGCATTTTAGCAGCATTTACTGATGTCATAGGTATTTGATATTATGCTAATGTTAAATTCTAATCATACTGAAAATTGTGAGTTGACTAGATTACATTAGTAAACTATCAATAAAATGCTGACTTTTCTATGTGATTTTGTGTATTTTTCTAGTTGTGTGTGTGAGACAGAGACAGCAAAAGACAGAGACACAGAGAGACACACACACACACACACACACACACACAGAGACAGAAAATAGTATGTGACCCTTGGTTACAAAGTGTTTTCCACTACTTCCTGCAACAAATCTCAACTTTGAGCTTGTTTCATATGTGATATATGCATCATTTGAACAATTTGGGAGAGTTCTACATCACACTTTCGCCATCAAAATCAAAGCATAAGTTCAATAATAAAATCGACCTTGGTAGAGAACATCAAGATGAAGTAAACATTCTATTTTGGTTACTAGAGAGTAGAAAAACAGATATCAATAAATTCTTGATTAAAAGTGGTACATACTTTTAATAGCCACACTGTTTATTTTATGTGGTTATTTTGAAATATTACATGTAAACTGTTGAATAGAGGTATATTTTAGAAGATCAGTGTATATATTGTATTATACAAACAACTGATTAACCTCCTACATTGCAATAAATTGTATTTTGGGGAGGGGTTATTAGTTATTCTAGATACACTGAAAAGAAATTATTTTCATCTATACCAGATGAACCTCTATAAGTTAACATGTAACATCACAAGTCTGAGACACTTAATCAATGTTAAACAGCAAGCCAAAAAAAATTATATATTCCTGGATCTAGGGTCAGCAAATACAGACAGCAGGCCAAAAATAGTCTGTGGTCTGTTTTGTAAATAAAAGTTTTGTGGAAACAGAGCCTCGCTATCTGGCTCTTCACAGAAAAAATTTGTCAGGTTCTGCCCTTGATAAATCCTTGAGTAGTCTTCAACTCTGTAGGACACTGAGAGAACACTGGCACGTGAATAATGGCTTACTTACCTTTCAGTGTTATTTTCAAGTTTTTGATAATTTTTTATAACAAAATTAATGTTAATTCTACAATTAGTTAGCATTTGAAATACCCTATCAAGAAATCCAATTTTGAACGTGGCTAATTTCTTCACAGGAAATATTCAAAGTCTGTGTCAAAGTATTCAGTAATTAGCATACACAACTTCAGAAGCAATTTTTATAGACTAATTGAGAGTTGTTTAAGAAATATGATTTTTTAGAAAGATTTTCTAAGCTGAAGTGCCTTAACATGAATGAAGTTTATGTATCTGACAATGTTAACAGCCTATCATTCACTAAACAGAAATGTAGGCCTACGTAATCATTTGATTCTAGATTTCTCCACTTAGTAAAGCCTCTGTCCCCTGATTCTGGTGGCCATGTAGTCTAAACATTAAGCACATGAGCTTCCATTCTACCACAAACTACTTTTATTTTATTAGATAATCACTTAACCTTCTTTGTGTCAGTTTCTTCAGCTGTAAAATGGGGTATATACATGGTTATTTCTCATGACTATATTGAGGATTAGATGATTTAATAAATACAAAGTATATTTAAAATCTGGAAATGGGCAATAAACTGGCTAAATATACATAACACACATGTTTTAAGTATATTAGGTATAATGTGTTTTATCGGAGATAGTTTAAAGGGCCTAGAGTAAATTCTAACAAATCTGCAGAATAATTATTTGCAAAGTAATAGATTATTTCATTGATAATCATAAAAGATGTACCATTAAATCTTTTTTTAAATAAAAAATGCAACCAAGCTTGACCACACAAGTATAACTCGAAAAAGAAATCATCAAATGCCACATCACATCATAGAGATAAAAAATGTCACGGTAAAGAGCATGGAAATTGTTCTACATTTACTGAAAGGAAATAGCATAATTTTGCAGGTGCACTGAGCCTGAAAAGACAGAAAGGAGTTAAGTGAGAAAAAGACAAAATATCTAGAACAAGCCATTCTACATCACATAGATGCTAAAAAAACCTAACTATGAAAAACACGCATCATTTCAATAAGAAAATGCTCTGTTTAAGGGAGTAGAAGTTATAAAAAAAAATGTTTTCAGGACCTTCACTTCCACTTCATCCCTCCTACTACTCTAAAATAAGCTCCAAACTGGCACAGGGAATTTTGTAACTTCTTTACTATGTCATCTTCATCAATTAAAATGCAAATGTCCTTGAGATGTGTGGAATTTTGGACATCAATTTTTTCCTCCTCAAACATTAATTAGTATATATTTATTCTTCTCATGTAACTGAATTGTTCCTTATTCAAGGCACGATAAACTCTCTCCACAATAGAGATATGAGGACATTCTTCACTCCTTCAGTTTAGACTCTCCTTGTTTTCTCTTCAGAATTTGTTATAGATCTAAAGATAATAGCAACCATGTAAATATTCTGACTTTTCTTTTTAATCTAGGTCTGTTTCTTTAAAGAGAATGTGAAATCCTTGAGTAAGAGTCTATGTACTTACTTTTTTCCATGTTTAGTGAATTTCTTCAATAATCCTAGCTTATTCTTGAGGACAATACTAGGCACACAGGTGATGCTCAATAAATAAATGTTGGTAGATAGATAGATATAGATAAAATTAAAAATATTAAAATTACGAAAGCCTAGAAAAAGGAAAGGTATGCTCATCTTCAAGAGTAAAAAGTATTTAAATTAGTAACTACTGTCCTATACAACATATCCGGCTCAACACAACTTTAAGAGGCATACGAAAAAGCAAGAAACAGCAGAGTCTAAAAAAAAAAACAAAGAAATTATTAAAACCTAATTTGGACATTAATTGTCCACAGGAAATTTAACATCATTATGGTTAATATGTTAAAGTTTTTAATGAAAAATGTACACAGTACACAAGATCAGATAGGTAATATCAGGAGAGAAATGAAAACTATGAAAAAGAATTAAGTGAACATGCTACAAATCAATAATTTAACAACAGAAGTGAAAAATTCTGAAAAAAGTAGCAGTAAATAGAAATTACCCAAACTGAAATGAAAAGAGAAAGTGCAAATAAATAAGTAAATAAATAATTGTAACAGCATTTCCAAGAGCTGTGGAAAATATGAAATAGTATATCATAATCATAATTGTAATCTATAAGAAAAAGAGAGAAATTGGAGACAAAATACCAAAAGAAATTATGGCCAAACCAAAACATTATTTTTTCAAAATTAATGACAGACACAAAACCATGAATCCAAGAAGGTCAGAGAACATCAAACAGTATAAAAGTAATAAATAATTTACAAAGGTCAGAATACTAAGGTCAGTATACAAAAAAGCCAATCATATCCTGTATACCAAAAGTGAACACACTGAGAGCTAAAATTAAACATCAATTCTATTAATAATATCACCCCCTAAAAATGAAGTGTTTAAGTATAAATCTAACAAAATATGTGCATGGTATGCATGCTGAATACTACAAAACTCTGATGAAAGAAATCACAGACCTCCACAAATGGAGAGGTATACCATGTCAATCCTCCTCAATTTGATCTATAAATTCAACATGATCTCAATCAAAATCACTTAAAATTGTGCAAAAGAAATCTGAGTTGACCAGGTGACACACCTGGTAGCAATCATAAACCTACCTGTCCTCATTATGTAACAGTATCTCAACTGGATCATCAGGTTAAATTACCCTTGCCAGGATAATGTCTACTTTTACCCGATAATAATTTGGAAAGAGGAAACAAAAGTGCCTGGGCAGCAGCTTTAGCTTAAAGTTTATCAACTCTTGTCTCCTCTGAAATGGAAGTATTCCCTGTTAAGGAAATTGAACCACTGAACAAACAGAGATTGTAATTGAGGCCATTTCTGCTTCTACTCCTTGCTATGTCTTATAAATAGGCTCACACACTATGTAATGGTTATTGATTTAGAGTGGTTTCATAACAGATGACAACCCATTCCCATGAGTATCATCTCAAAACTGGCACCTGAACTGCAACTTCATCAGGCTGTTCTTCCATTGCATTACTGTAGTATGCTGCTAATTTATGGGTGATTCAGTATGTGATAGGATTGGCACATCCCATTATTGTGCATCAATTTCTACAACTTCTATGCTATAAAGTAGTTCTCTTAGTGTGATATATTTTAACATATGGCGCTATGTTGGTGGAGCAAATATTTTGTGAATTCATGCACAGCGGTCTAGCTGAAGCTCTATGGGCAAGAAAGGCAAACACATACTGTGAAAAGACAATTCATTCTAGTGTCAGAATGATTGCGTCCCCTTCTAGGTAGTAAGGATATAGTATTCATTTGCTACTATGTGGTTTGTTGCTCTCCATGTGTAATAATGCTATATCAGTGACTCATCATTGATATCTATTGATGTTGAGTTGGATATTTAGCAGCAGCAGTAGATAGTCTCAGCAAATGGGAGCCCATACTTTTGAACCCAGTTGTAGGCTGCATCCCTGCCATGATGATTACCTCATTCAAAAACTTATTAGAACTGAGGCAATTTTGCAGGAGGAAAAGTTTATATTCTTTTAGAGTCCCAGATAAAGAGACTTAGGATTAACAGAACTGGCTTTATTTCAAGCTCTCGTTCTTATCTGGCTTATGTTGTACTATTTACATATGTGTGTGTGTTGGACTGTTTATATACATATGTGTGTACTATATATTAGGAACAGACTACTATGTTTGGTTGAGCCAGGGTCACATGGCAGCACCAACGACTTGTTACAACAGAAATTTTTTGCCAGTGTGCAAAATATAAGACAGTACTACTCAGATCAATGTATGTACTGCATGCTCTACTTGAGCTTATTTGAATATATTTGTCTTATAACCAGTTATACTGTTGCTTTATAAGATAGATTTCAGTTGATTTTTTAAAATATCCAAAATATTCTATTATACCAATTGTAAAAATTATAAATTATTTTGTGTTCAGTAGTTAAGCCTCTTCTTTTTCATGTCTAAATGGAAATATTTTTAGCTTTGAAAATAATGTTAAATGATAACTCTGTCACTGGAAGTTTTTTAATTTAAACTTTTAAAAATTTCCCTATTTAAATGTGAAGGTCTTCATTATTGGTCTTTTGTTTTAGCTTTTTATTTTAAAATAATTTTATTAGAAAACCACATGTTCTCACTTATTGGCAGGAGCTAAAAATTAATATATAAATTCACACACACACACACAAAAAAAAAAACCTGGGGGGGGGAAGAAGATATAACAACCACAATTACTTGAAGTTGATACGACAAGCAAACAGAGGGGACATTGGTGGCAGGGAGGGGGGGAGGGAGGAGGGAGGGAGGTTTTGGTGAGGGGCAACAATAATCAGCCACAATGTATGTCGACAAAATAAAATTTAAAAAAAAAAGAACAAGTATTACTTTATAATTACAGAAGAGTAAAATTAATTTTTTAATAATAAAAAAAATAAAAATATATAAAAACATTAGTGTTTTCATAACCCATCCCCAACTTTCCTAATGCCATTAGTTCTATGAGTTTCCCCCATCTATTGCAGTATATCCTCCTCTCATTATTTTTTTGTTTTATGCCACTGATTTTTTTTTATTATTGAAATATAATTGATTGTACATATATGTAGGGTATAGCATTGAAAATCGATACCTGTGTTCATTATGTGATGGTCCAATCAGGATAATTACTATGTTCAACATTACACAATGTGATCATTTTTTGCAGCCCTTTACCAGTTTCTTACTATATCCCCCTCCCTTCCCCCTTTCCCACCTCTGGTGGCCTCAGTTCTGTTTTCTTCTTTTGAAAATTCAAAGAATTATTGTGATTGTTGTATCTTTCTTTTTTTATTATTTATTTGTTTATTTTTTAACTCCCACTTGAGTGAGAACATTTCATTTTCTGTGCCTGGCTTATTTCACTTAACATAATTTTCTCTAAGTTCATCCATGTTGCTGTGAATGGCTGTATTACATTCTTTTTTATGGCTGAATAGTATTCCATTGTGTATATATACAACATTTTCCTTATCCAGTCATTTGTCCATGGACACTTAGGTTGGTTCCATCTTGGCTATTGTAAATAGAGCTGTGATAAACATGGGAGTGCAGGTATCCCTTCGACATGATGATTTCCATTCCTTTGGATATATACTCAACAGTGGGATTGCTGGATTGTATGGCAGTTCTATCTGTGGTTGTTTGAGGAACTGTCATACTGTTTTCCATAATGGCTGTATTTGATTGTCCTGTGTCCTTAGTCACTTCCAATATTTGACAGGTCTTTGGTCTTCTTTTGCTTTCAGGACTGTGTTATTCTACTAAGGCTTCTATACCAAAATTCCATTGACAGGTGGCTTAACAATAGACATTTATCTCTCACAGCTCTGGAGACTGGGACATCCAGGACCAAGGTGCCAGTTGATTCGTTTCTTAGTGAGGACTGCAATCCTGGCTTGCAGATAGCTGCCTTTCCACTGTTTCATCACAAGTCAAAGAGAAAGAGAGCTGCAATCTCTTTTCCTCTTCTTATAATGACACTAATCCCATCATGGGGCTCTACCTTCGTGGCTTTATCTAAACCTAATTACCTAACAAAGACCCCACCACCAAATGCATCATATTGGAGGGAAGGGCTTCCACATATGAATTTATGGGGAACACAAACATTTAGTCTATAACAAGGACCATGACACTTTTGAAAACTACTGGTCAGTTATTTTGTAGAGTATTCCTCAACTTGAGTTTGTTGATTTTTTCTCATTTTTATGCAGTTATACAGTTTTGGCAAGAATAGTGATGTTGGGCCTGTTTTAATTGTTTCATTTAGAAGCTTAAAATGTAACTACAAAAATGTTTCTGTTTTTCAACAAAACATCAGAGGTTAAGGCAACTATGGGCTGTCAACCAAGAGAATTAAGACTAGTCCACAGCTAATAGATTAGACCCATTAACCACAGTTCCAAATAGATACTGATGGATCTTGACCAGAGAAGGTACTCATTGTGAATATGGATTTGCACAGCTGGTAATTTGTTTGAGACAAATGCCTCAAACTCTATTAGAGGTTTATAAAATAAAATATCATTTTATTTTAGACCCCTTGCTTATATTTTAGCTCATCAAGGAATCCATTTTACTGGAGGTCCAGTAAAACAAGGGAGGTTATAAGAGACTGAAGCGATAGCTTGCATGATTGAATGAACATGTATTAAAATTTAATATGTATAAATTACAATTTATAATTTATTTATTATAATAAATGGCTGTGACTAGTGAATATCTTGTTGAATTATTATGGGTTGTGGGGAAGAGAGGAAATAAGAGTAGAGGATAACATAGGAATCTATACAATTTATATAAATGTCTTCCCTACTTCCCAATTTTTTTTCCTATGTCAAATACTGTAATGATGAAAGCTAGACTGCATTATGTTTTCCAGTGGAAGAATCTATTTATAAACATGACACCTTGACAATACATCTAAATATCTGTCTGAATCCCCAAGAAAAGAATGGTGTAGGTCATTCCTTCTCCTCATTTTTCTAATCTGGGAGCATTGGTTTCTGACTCTTTCCTGCTGAGGGGATGGACAATCCTATATGTCTGTACTTCTCCGACCTACTTCGTATGACAGAGAATGGACAAAAAGGAAAGCATCGGCCACACTCATATTGCTTCTAGCTCTATGTATCAGTCCTCTTGCTGAACCTAATGGTTCCACCTCACTGGGTAGGTCCAAGTGAAAACTAATGACAACGAAAGAAGTGGAAGAGATTCTTGCCAGAACAGGAGCCAATAAATGAAAAATGTCAAAAGGAAAAGCTACTACATCACCTTGATAACGTACAACAGGTTGCCCATTACCTGTCAGGTGAATTCTAAGCATGTAGAATATATTTTCACCAATTACCCTCACAACTGTTTTGGCAAGCAAGGGCTGCAGAAAAAATACCTACTCGTATATTATATTCTTCAGAGACTTCTGCATGGCATGGAAAGTACAACAATGTGGAGCTTTGGACCTACACTCACATCTGAATCAAGAAATTCTTATTCTTTACATCGAACTTTTGTAGCAGATTTTGATTGAATAAGATTGTTCTTCTGATTAAAAAAACAGTGATTTTAAACCACTGCTAAAGCAGATGGTGCTGTGTAATGAATTGGCAACCAAAACTGCATTCCATTGAACAGAATTCTAAGTCTTAATATTTTGTGAGATTTCAGGGCTTGTGCGTGTGTGTGCGTGTGTGTGTGTTGTTCAAGTGAGCAAAATTCAGTACTTCTAAATAGAAAAATATGCAAGAAAGAGATTCCAATTTGAAGTTAACTGAATCTATATGACTTTATAAAAGAAAACCAACGAAATAACTTAAATGCAGTCAGCAATAGGCTTGCTGTTTAATGATACCAGGAAATGAACCAAATCCTTCATATTGTTTAGCATGGTGGAAAGCATTTCAGATTAAATCCTTCTGAGTGAGTGTCAAAGTGTATCTTCTCCAGTTTAATGAGACAAAGAAAGAAAATAATACAAGATATACACACCATTTCCAAACCAAGTCAAAATTATTCTCTGTTCACAAAATAAAAAAGCAAAAACACAAAATAATAATGTTTCCTAGGCAAGTAGTAATACATCATTTCCTTGTCTGCTGTAGTTTCTGAGTTTTTAAAATAACACACTAAAAAGTAAGTATTCTTCAGCTTTACATGGTGAAATAGCCTAAAACTCTCTGAGATATGCTGAGAAAGAAGTCATTTAAAAATAAAGTGTGTTGAAAAAAACATAAAAAATACCTGGGAAAAATATTTTTAAAAGATACTGCTTTTGTAAAACAAAGGATCCTAAAATTTAATAGATAGTGAGTTAACATAGTAATTTAGAAGACAAATAAATACTTGAAAATGTGCCCAGACTATTAAAAGAGTGAAAATTTCAGGAGAAATTTAAATAAACTGATATCTCAAGGGAAAGACTACCTTTTTTTCACATCAGAATTAACAATTGAAATTGATGTCAGAAAACATAAAATAAGTCAATCTCTAGTAATACACCAAATGACAAGTGGGCAAGCTCATTCTCCAAAAAACTTAGTGAGCAAAATTTATTTAAAGAAGTGATTACCTAAAACAAGAAAAATCCAATAAGCCCTTCAAACACTAAAATAGAAAATTTCCCTTGTAAAGCTCTGATAAGAGCAGGACAAATAAAGTTCTCTGCATTCTGTCCTTTTTACGGAAAAAGTGGTTTCTTTTTCACTCTTTCCAGCAGAATTATAAATATAATCCATCAAACTTGAAATATGTCAAATGTTAAAATGCATAAAATGTATTGGGCAAGTTGGAGATTCAGTGGCTGTATTAGCCTGTTTCTGTGGCTTATAACAGAAATATCTGAAACTGGGTTACTTCAAAAAGTCAATATTTATTGCTTACAGCTTTGGAGGCTGGGAAGTCCAAAGTCCAGGGAACACATTTGGCGAAGGCCTGGCTCTTGATGGTAACTCTAAAGTGAAGCAGGGTATCACCTACTGAAATGGCAGAAGCAGAATGACAGATACTAACTGCCTCACTCTTTCTCCTTATAAAGCCATCAGACCATCACACCCATGACCGCCATTAAACCATCAATGCATAGATCCATTCACTAGGGCATGGTCTTCACAATGTAATCACCTCCTCGAGGCCCCACCTTTCAATTAACATAATAAGATTTCCAACACTCTTAACACTGTCATAGTGGGGATTAGGTTTCTAATACACGGACTCTGGGGGGACACAATTCAATCTATAGCAATAGCTAAATAAAATAAGACATAATATTTTTCTATTGTATTTATTTTGTCTTGATGATATTCCACAAATTCAAATTTTGAATAAATTATTGGTTTTGATAAACATAATGCCAAGCTGACTGAAATTTAATTCTGACCCAGAGAAATATAATTGGCTAATATGTTTGGGCAATGGAAAATTTAAAAGGAGTAATCTATTCATTGTACTATACTTGGAGTCTTTTTTTCACAACAAAGAATAATTAAATTTTGTACTTCACACCCATTAGGTTTGGGGGATATAAGCCTGGTATCCCAAAGACACTAAAATATATTGTTTAAATGTCATACTTAAATAAATGAATTTTAATAAGGCAGGAGGCTCAGAGGAGGGATATCTTCTAGCTCCTAGAGCAGTCCTGGCATGAAATACCATCTGTGTCTTTGGCTGTATCTTTTCTATGACTCCAGTTCTCTCTGGACAGAATCTACCATCTTTGCTGTGAGCTCTGGTAAAAGCATCTCTTTCTTTGATACTTATCTCCCAAAGGGAGATGCTAGCACTTTATTGTTACTATTCCCTGCATTTTTTCATGGCCTCTGTCTGGCTTTTTAGTTCTTTCAACCGGCTAACTAGTTTCTAAATTTATAATATCTCTACTTTACCACATGGCATGATCTCTGTTATCCCAACTGGAGGGCTTGAAACCACAGCAGGTACACTAGGTATTTACTAAGGATCACATACAGCAAAATAGAATAACTAATGTTTACAATGGTGACTCTTTTTAAGAAAGCATATGAAGAAGTCAAAGACTTTATATTAATATCCTTCTGACTCTTAGATCAACCAATCTAAGGCCATCCTGAAAGCTCACTCCTGAACCGTGTTATAGAACCAGTACTGGCTTCAGTTAAGGTTAATGAAAGATAATGAACCTAAGTGATTCCCTAACAGTTTTGAGACTGTGGTCCCAACTTCCAGGGTTTTCTCATACCATTTGACATAAATCAGATACCAATAATCTGCTAGGATGTGATGTTTTAACTTCTAGGGGCTTACCTGCCCTTCCCCTGTCTACACTGATAATTGTATCATACTATGATCATGATTTATGATAACCGTGTTTTATTTATTATTTAATCTTTGTTTAATCTTGAATCCATTCTTGCCTGGAATAATATTCCCATTTTCCTCTCCCTAGATCACTGACATGCTGGCTAACTATCCCTGCTTTTTACTCTTTCCATAGGCAAACCTGCACTTGATCTTGGGGACTTGCATGCCCAGTCCTGACTTCTGGTGAGGATCATTTGGCCACTTCCAAACCCCAGTTTGGAAAGAAAGCAGATATTGCTTTAAATATCCATGTAAAACATCTAAATTAAAAAATATTTTAGCTATACACTTGGTAATGAAGAGATATATGAGACATGGATATTGTCTCAGAGACTTCCCCAAGCTGCCTTCAGAGACTCTTAGAATTTGATACATTTATGGAGTGTTTTATTATTTATGAAATACTCTTTTAAATATAATACTATTCATCCTATGTAAGTGATCAAAACTAATTTGATACTCCAAAAACTAAGTTCCAGGTAACACTGAAAATTTACTTTATTTTACTTATAGGATTCAAAACCCATATTGTAGTTGATTTTATATTCTGGAGACAGAAAAGTTTATTAATTAAGTGTTTACTAAGTATTTAGTATATGACAATCTGGGAGAATGAGCCATGATTTATGTCATTAAAATGACTAGTTTAATGTAATTCATAACATAATGTAATTCAATATGATAGGAGTGCAGATTACCATAGTTAGGTAAATGTACAATATCCTTCATATTGCTCATAATTTTAACCTGGTGAGGTCATTAATGTTTTAAAAATTTACTTCTCTACAGATTTTATATTTGTGGGAGAAAGTAGGAGGATTCTAATATCTTTTATCTTATACTAAGAAATTCAGAAATATGGCCCACATCTAACTATCTAGTCTTACTGTTCATTATTTTATTTACATAATTCCTTTGCAGTAGTCAAAATGATCACAACTATACTCTAAAGAAAGGCTTGGTCTTTTCTATCATTGGCTCTTTGCAAATATTATTCTTTTGTGTGAAAACATTTCTCTATATCCGAATTCTATTCACCATTCTTGAATGGTAAAATCCTACTTGAAGTTTCTTTTCCATTAAAATTCCCCACATCATTTTTGCCCACAACTAAATTCATAATGTTTATTTTCTCTTTTATTTCTGTTATTTGTATACCAATTCTATATCTCCCATTATAATATGTCAATTATTGTTATAGTTATATTTTCTCCACTGTTTTTCTATTAAAATATGAGCTTTTAAAAATACTTTCTATAATTAACTGTTATTATAATAAACTGAAAGCTTCTGTAGTATGAAACACATGATAAGCCCTCTTATGTACTTAACACAGTAGATATTAAGTGCATGTGGTATTTTTTGAATACTATTGCATTGAAAAATGGGTACTGAATTTTTTATTGGTATTTTACTTTATTTGTCTGAAATAAAATGCAAACTCTAGAGAGAAGAAATCATGTCATATCCAAATTTACCTACACTACAGCATCTAACCTAGACTTACTTGGGTAGGTGAAATTAGGTCAAAGAAATTCTGGAGACCTTGAGGAGTATCACAGAAAATAGGTAAGAGTTTCCTAAGCAAAGGGAGAAGTGGAGAGATACCAAGAGAAAGGGGGTACATAATGCAAGAACTGTGTGGTAGGAGAGAACTGTGCTGTTGAAGAACTAACAGAAGTTGACAGTGAGCAAATCATAGACATTAAAGGCCAACAAAACTGAGCCTAGAGGAAATGTTGGGATTTCTGTAGGCCAGACTATAAGACATATTAATATTTTGATCTTAGTATTGGTGGGGAATACCATATATTTAATCTTAAACATGTTACAATTTAGGTGTCTATAAGGCCGCCTCATTGTAAGCTTGGGTAGGCATTTGGACACAAGCTCAGAGGCGAGGTCTGGCAGTCAATGAACATTCAACATCAGAATTTGTACCATGAGTATATATTATATCATATAAGGAAGCAGAAGAAAGAGTGTAGAGCTTTGAGGAGACCTCCAACTACATTTGCATGGAAAGAAGGAGAAGTCAGAAAGGGGACTGAGAAGGAGCAACCAGAGTCCAGAGAAAAATAGCAAGAGAAAGTGCAATCACACAAGCCAATCAGAGTGTTTTAGAAATAAAGAAGAAAGATGAGTACTGAAAATAGTCATGAGATTTTACATCACGGCACCACTGTTTTGAGACACAGTGGGGTGATGAGTGTGTTCCAAGTGAACAAATTTATCCTGTGGATTTTATTTTAAAAAAATATGGAATACACACAGAAGAATGGAAATCATCAAGTCGAAGGTATACCTGTTCCCCAATGTTCATCGCAGCACTCTTTACAATAGCTAAGAATTGGAACCAGCCCAAATGTCCATCATCAGATGAGTCGATACAGAAAATGTGGTACATCTACACAATGGAATACTACTCTGCTATAAAAAGAATGAAATGCTGCCATTTGCAACGACATGGATGGACCTAGAGAGAATTATATTAAGTGAAAGGAGTCAGGCACAGAAAGAGAACTATCACATGTTCTCACTTATTGGTGGGAGCTAAAAATAAATAAATACACAAATAAACTGGGATGGGGGAGGGAAGAAGACACAACAATTACAATTCCTTGAAGTTGATACAACAAATGAACAGAAAGGACATTGTTGGGAGGGAGGGGGGAGAGGGAAGAGGGAGGGAGGTTTCGGTGATGGGCCACAATAATCAACCACATTGTATATTGACAAAATAAAATAAAATTTAAAAAAAATAAAAAATAAAATAAAAAGTCCCTTAATTAGATATTCCTCTATAAATTACAACTTTTAAATAAAAATTATGGTCATTCTCGATTCTTCTTCTAACTAACATATTTGCGGTAAACACCATCAGTTGCCTAGCCACATTCTCCCTGCTTTCTTAGGGGTACGGCACCCCACTGTTGTTCAGGTGGTAACATGCCTTTATCCCCAGAGGTTCAACTGTGACTGGCCGAAGACCACAGTAATACCATTTCTAACAGCCAGCGACTGTTTTAGGTGGGAATGTGTGACTCAGTTCTGGTAAAAGAGATGGAAGAGGAAGTTTGCTTGGAGAAGCCTCCTGGAAGAATGTTTTTGCCATTAAAAAAAAAAAAAAAAAAAACAGAGATAAGGAGGATGAGGGCTTCCATTTCCTCCTACCTTAAACGTGAGTATGTAAGGATTTTCTATGTCGAGCTGAGGCAGCTACTTCTAGCCATGAGATAAGAAGCTTAAGAACCACAAGCCAACAGGCTGGGGTTGCATAGAAAGAGCCTGGTTCCTAGAAGACACCACTGAGCCCCCTACCGGGTCTAAAACCACCCAGACTTCTGTTTATGTGAGTTCCTTAAATGTCTTTATTACTTCAGCCACTTTTTGTCAGATGTTACTTGCAGCCTCACACATCCCAGCAGATATAATATTTAACCTGGTATGCCCTTGAAAAGAGATCTCCATATCCTACGTGTGTTCTGTAGGAAACATCCTCCTCGTCCTAGCTTGCGATTTTCCCAAATGTTGTGTATGGCAGACTCCACAGGAGCAGAGAACTGTGGTTTAAAGCAGGTGGGACTTGTAAAAAAAAAAAATGTTTTTAGAAGTTGGGCTGTGGATGGAAGACAAGAGATAAAACCATTGGTGGAGGAAGATATCACATTAACGGAGGAATTTTTTTGTCATATTTAAAAAAGCATGGAATTAATCCAGTTAAAAATAGAAGGTACAGTGAAGAAAGAAGACATAACTGAGAGACAAAGTTTAGGGAAAAAATGGGAGGAATGAGATTTAAAGCATAGGTAATTTATTTTGCTTTAGGTAAGGGGTGGTGTACCTCCACTAATTAAACCAATCTAAAAGGATGGTTGAGATGTGTAAAAGATGGTTGGGTTATAAATGTAGTAATGAGAATTTGATATTTTATTCATAGTAGTGAAAATTTGAAAAACAGTTTCAAACCCTTTTCAAAACCTTTAAATACCCCCAAACTCTGCCTTTTCTTTCACATGTACTTCATGGAGAAAATTTTGAGATATTAGAGTTGCAATGTAATAAAATTTGGGGGTAATTGAACCAAGTATGTTTGGGATGCTGTAAAAGTAAATAAAGCAGTTGAGTAGTATTCTATTTAAAACGTAGCATTCTCGAAAGAGAGGGATAAAACAATAATGTACTTTGCTCTCAGAATGGAAGTAGTAAGAAAAGACTTTTCTACATGGCAGAATAATATTTTGGGATATTTCTTGATGTAAGCATGCACATACATACCTACACACTTTCCTAACACTCTTCGCCTTTTCTTTAAAGAATCAGCAGTATTCCATGCCTGAGGAAAACATCAAAACTAAAGGATTTTTTTTTTTCTCTAGGCCATCAATTTTTTTGATTTTCTGGAGTCCAAACTTTTGAGTATAAAAAGCTAAGAAACTGAAAGACTGGAGGGTTATACACTATATTTGAAAGAATGTTTGTATTATTTAGGAGTGTCTTAAAAGATACCCATGTTCCATTCTCATATAAGAATCTATAGTTGGGTTCTAGTCTAGTATGGAGGCTTGGCCATGGTCACTCTTTACTCTCTTACAGCCTCCTCAAATCATTGCTTTGATTTGAGGGTATAGAATCATTCACTGTTTTTACCTCTGAGAGGTCCCAAATTATGGCTTTATCCCTTAAGCTAGATGGCAGGGTATGGGCGGCAAGAGCCCGTAGCAAAGCTCCATTCCCTTCCTTCTCTGCTTCAAGGTACGTGACTGTGGCTTGATTTTCTCTCTTACTTATTGGTCTTTGGTGAAAGTAGACAGAGGAAAGTGACACAAACCAATATTATTAATTGTCAAAACACTTCTCCCAGTTGTGGCCTAGGTTCCAAAATATTGCAAGCAGCAGTTTCATCTTGCTATGGTAGAACAAGATTCACCAGTTTTCTAGTAGATATTTTCTTAGTGCTTTCCAGTCAACTGTTAAGCCAAAAGAATTTAGTGATTTTTTGTTAAAAAAAAATTAGTGACAGACTTATAGTAGAAAATTCTATATTAAGGTAGAGATTTAGCTATAGAGAACTCAGAACACTTGAAACAGAAAAACTGTCCTATATACAAAAAATTCCAGATAGTCTTCCAGGGAAAGGTGTATGTGCTTATTAATCCTGGGAACAAGTGACCCTCCTAAACATTGTTTCCCTGTCATTTTTAAGACACATCATTAGGTCAAATGTTTACTTTAACTCTTGGCATAATATCCACATTTCATGGGGAAAAGAAAGAAATGGAATATGACAGAAAAATTATCTGAAACTCAGTAACAACAAAAAAAAATGGATGGCAAATCTTTTCAGTGTCATAGGGAGGCGAAGTCCACACAAGCATTAAAGAACCTACTTGTTTAACCTCACTGTTATTAATTAATGGTCCCAGACTTAGTAAAGTTGCTTGCTAATTTGTTAATGTTATGGCCTTGTTAGCCATTATTCTGTCTTATATCTAACATAATTATCTTATTCTAACATTTTTTTTGTTAAGTTGCTTGTTAAATCCCTGATTCAGATGGTCTTTCAATCTGTCATAACATCTTGCTGGTTCCCTCATTAATTAATATACTAAATAGGATCTTTGACATGTACTCATTTTCTATTTGATTGAGTGCCATGATATCTCAACTTTTCAAATATTATACTCTACCAAGTGCAAGCAGTTCCCTTTAATGATACAACCTGAAAGTTTCTCATATCAAATCTATTCGTATACCTTTGGTCATAACTTGGTAACATGGCCACACCTAACTTCAAAGGAAGCTAAGAAATACGGTTGTTGTTGGTTTTCTTTTTTCAGTTGGCAAGGTGCCCAATCATAATTTAAGGAACTTCATAATAAAGCAAGGAGTAAAATTAATACTGAAGGCCCCTTATCAGTTTATAATCGACCAAGCATAAATTGAAAAAATGATTTTCACACTCTAGAGGAAATTAGAATTCCCTGGGCTAGTTAATAAAGATAGATAAAAATAAGGGGAATACAGAGTGATAGGTTCTGGGACTTACCCTCTTACAAGAGGCTCTCCAGAGTTGAGTCCCATAGAAATGACGGAAACCTCCCAATTGTTTGGAGAGAATCTACGACTGGATGTGACCTGTGTCTTGATTTCTAGATGGAATCTTGTAGTGTTATCCACGGTTCACATTGTGTGTAGAGGAGTGTAGAGGTGTGTAGAGGTTTTACGTCATGTGTAGAGCTGAGAGGACCATATGGGGTATAGGCTCATGGACCTGAGATAGTTCCCCTACATTTCTCAAACTTGTCATTATACAGGGAGCACGGAAATATGTCCTGCATGACTGAAAAGGATGAAGATATATCTAGGAGAGGTGCTTGTGATCAGGAAAGGAGAAAGCATTAGCAATATGTTAAAACTGACAGATCCCTAAAATCTAAAGGATGCCTAAAATCCAGGTAGCCTGATGATGACAGTCTGTTTTCATTCTCTGGCACTCTTTGAGCCCCTCAGTTGAGGACTGGGCACCCAGATTCAACAAGTTCATACTTCTTACAGTTGAAGGTATAATTAGTCCAATGGAAAAAGCAAGTACACTTATAGAAAAAAAAATAAGAAACATGTATTTTATGAACAGAGAAATTGCACTTAGTTCACTTTGCATATCCCTAGACCACCACTTTAGCTTGCTTCTTGCTTGTATAGACAACACTTTCAGACCCTTCAGGTGCCTGCACTCCACCTGAACTAGCTATGTAGTTGCAGAACCAGCAATAGAAGAGCTGCAGTCTTAGAAGAGCCATTGTTTACACACATACTGCTCTCCATGTGTGGAGATGAGTTGTGGGGGTGTATAGACAAATGACAGCAATATTCCCTTCTTTTCCGCAGACCACCAAACAAATAATCACAGCATTACACATCTGGAATTAAAGGGATTATACCTAATTTGAGAAACAAATGAGGATAAGTTAGGGAAGACTAGAGTAGACTGTTTCCCTCTGATTTTCTCTGTACCTAAAAAGGGTTCAATTGGAATAATTCACAGTAAACGTAATTTGATTTGGTTGGCAGAATAGAGGTTTTATTTTACTTATATGTAGACCTAATCACTACCTACTTTTATTCAAATAGACTAGATCAGAAGCCAGTAATTATGTATCATAAACAGCCAGATAGTAAATATTTTAGGCTTTGCAGGCCATACTGTCACAGGTAGATGTGCTCAACTTTGCCACTGTACACAAAAGCAGCTGTAAATTATGCATTTACACATCTTCAGACATAACTAAAGCTGAACATGTATATATTAGATATATTTTATTATATATATTATCAATTTGAATTAAATTATACAGTGTATTTTATTTGGAGCATGAATCACAAAGACCATTCACTTGTTAGTTATTATAATAAAGAAAAAATAAACATCTTGTATTGTGATTGATTTCTTTTTTTTTTTTTTTTTTTGTCATTTTTTCGTGACCGGCACTCAGCCAGTGAGTGCACCAGTCATTCTTATATAGGATCCGAACCCGCGGCGGGAGCGTTGCCGCGCTCCCAGCGCAGCACTCTACCAAGTGCGCCACGGGCTCGGCCCTGTGATTGATTTCTGATGTAATCAGGACCCTCCCTTTGTGTACACACAAGATAGTTTTTACAAATTTTTTCTTAATAATCCTTAAGTAGAAATTTCCTTTTTACTCCACAAATATTCCTAACCAATAAAAAAAAAAAAAAATTTAAATAAATAAATAAACAATAGGAACTTTTCATTTATTTCACTTTGTCAGTATGACAAATCACACACAAAAAAGGAAAAATTTTCACTTACAAATTGCTTTAAACACATTGTGTACATACCAGACACTATATTATGATAGCCTCAAAGTTCTAATAAAGATTAATACTCCCCAAAATAATCAAATTGGAAGAGAATAAAAAGGCTGAAATTCATTAAAATTAGGTCTTTTCTTGTTTTTGATACATAATTGATTTAATGACAGTTTAAATATATTTTATTACTGCCAATTTCATTTTGAAACAAATTTTTCATTCATAGTTATAGTGATAGGAAGTATTATATTTCATGTTATTATCTTCTCTTATAAGCAATGATATGACTCAATCAAATTGTTTGCGTTGGGCCATCATAAGATAAATTATTGATTTTTGAGTTGATATATTCTATAATACAGTCAATATAGCATATATTCTCAAATATTTTTCTCCATAAAAGTGAAAATACCCTATGATTTGCTTAGGTGTCTAGATTAAAACATTAGTTTGATAGCATTAATTCTTATATTTCTCCCGTTCCAAATTCTCAGTAATATTAGCATTAAAAAGTTATTACTGTGCTTCATTATGTCAGTTTTTCGAGGTGAAGATCACCTGTGTGCACTGCATACTAGCTATAGAACTGTTGTTGATATTTAATGAGTAGCTCCTCATTTTTATTCTTAGTATTACAAATGTAAATTAATCTTCTAAATGTTTTTCTCCTAAAATATCTCCTTATATTATTTGGTAATACTATTTTTTTTAAATCAAAGAAAAACTGATTTTCTAGAGTAAATCTGCAGTATATATGTTGTTAGGTTAAGGGTGCAAGTTCCCCATATAAAACTGTTAAGTGGGGACGTTTATATTCCAGAGTGTTGGCTGAGGCCTCAAGATAATTATGCATGGTAACCGCATATTTGAAGAGAGGTACTAGACAGATGCCTGTAGGATTTGCTAATAGAAACAAAAACTTGTCCCATAGACCTCATATTTACATCTGCCTCTTCTCCACAACAGAGAAGTCCAAATAACTCTTTTAAAAGAGTATACACAAGCAACAAAAGAAAAAATAAACAAATGGGACTATATCAAACTAAAAAGTTTCTGCACAGCAAAGGAAACAATCAACAGAGTGAAAGACAACCTACAGAGTGGGAGAAAATTTTGCTAACTATGCATCCAACAAGGGATTAATATTAAGAATATACATAGAACTCAAGCAATTATACTGTAAAAAAACAAATGACCCAATTAAAAAATGGACAAAGGAGCTGAACAGACATTTTTTCAAAGGAAGACAAATGGCCAACAGATACATGAAAAAGTGCTCAACATCACTTGTCATCAGGGAAATGCAAATTAAAACCACATTGAGTCTCACTCCAGTTAGACTGGTTATTATCAAAAAGACGGTGAATAACAAATGCTGGTGAGGGTGTGGAGAGAAGGGAACACTCCTACACTGTTGGTGGGACTGTAACTTAGTACAACCACTATGAAAAACAGTATGGAGGTTTCTCACACAACTACAGATAGATCTTCCATACAATCCAGCAATCCCTCTTCTGGGTATATACCCAGACGAATGGAAATCATCATGTCGAAGAGATACCTGCACTCCCATGTTCATCGCAGATCTGTCCATCGATGGATGATTGGATAAGGAAACTGTGGTATAAATACACCATGGAATACTACTCTGCCATAAAAAAGAATGAAATTCTCCCATTTGCAACAACATGGATGAACCTGGAGAAATTTATGTTGAGTGAAATAAGCAAAGCACAGAGGGATAAATACCGCATGTGCTCACTCATATGTGGGAGCTAAGAGAGAAAGGAAGGAAGGAAAGAAAGATGGTAGTAGTGCCGTGATCCAACAGAGGGAGGGAACATTCCTAGGGCTACAAAGCAGAGTGGGCGGGAGAAGGGGAGGGGCATTGAGGTTGGGGGATAATTGGGTAGGACACGGGGTACTAAAGTAATTTCTGGTACTGGGTATGCCCCAGTATGAATCTGGCCCTCACACATGGGTATCAGGGGTGACAATTAGTTTTGTATTTCATGAATATTCTTAATAAATAAAATAAAATAAAATAAGAAAATGCGGTATACACACACACTCACACACAAAAGTGTGTACAACCTAGAATACATTGCTCCAGCCTCATTCCTCAACCACTGGAGGAGAAGGGGCTTCAGGGTGCTTTTCAAGCAAGGGACAGGGCCCCATACTTCTTTGTGGGGGCACGCCTGGGGTCCTCCCAAAGACCCAGAAGGAGAAGGAGCCGATAGGATTACCCCCGGTGTTGGGACCGAGGGATCTTGGGGAAAAATGAGCCCGCTGCCTGCCAACCTAGCCCCGTGAAAGAGACACTCAGACGTGGCAGGGGTTCTGTCAGGGCAGTTCACTTTATTGCCGTTACCCTGCAATTTATATAAGCAAGCAAGTAGGGGCTTTCCATGAACTAACCAATCAATTAAAGGATCACATGGGCATGCATTTTGTACTAACATGTTGAGCATCGTGATCACGCAGAGTTCACGAGTGCGGAAATACTGGAGGACCAATAAAAACCTTTTGGAGCTATCTTGGGTTACGCCTCCCCTACTCCCCCCCCCCCCCCCCCCCCCCGTGCCATCTTCATCCTCCACCCATAGGCACCATGTGGCTCACAGATAATGTTTGCTCCTAAAAATGGGCCCAACATCTGTTACAATGACAGAAGTGTGGCAAGAATGTTCATGGAGGAGCTTGTCATATGTCTTCTGGACTGGGGGATTATAGATTCTGGTGCCTATCCTTACATAGGAACCTCTGAGAAAGAAAAACAACAAAAATAAGCCCTAATTATCCAGGAATGAGTCTGGTATTCATAGCTAGGACTCAATACTATGCAAAACTTCTGACCTCCCAACCTGGTCATGTTCTCCTGTAGGACATAAACAATCTCACAGCAAACAAGTTCACTCTAGGACCCAAATACAGTGAGATGAGAACAGGATTATTGGGCAACCCACAAAATATCAAACATCTTTCTCTTTCAGTTAAAATAAGTGACTGTGAGTTCTTTAGCAACTATAGCTTTATTCCCACTTTAATCTACCTTACCTATAGATAAGATTTATTGATATATTCAATCATAGAATTTCTTCTACTTTCTGACAGCACCTGTTTCAAAGAGAACATCCATCTCTTTACCCTCTTTCCAAAATTAACAAATCCTAAATCCTATACTGTGTTCTAACACTCTTTTATTGCAATGTCATGATTCTCCATGATGTGTGTTCTCTCTTACTACAACTAGTAATGCACCCAATTTATGCACTCAACTATAAGTGCATTATTGGTGGTCTTTGAGTAACAGTGTTGACACCACTAAGAATAAGATCTGGCAAGGTCATTCTCTGCAAGCACAGGAGGAGAGAAGAGAGTTGCAATGGGAGAAGTTGCCCACTTCCATGGAAATTAGGGTTAAGGTAAGGGGGGAACTTCCCATAATCCAAGGGGACATTTAAGTAGCTAGAAAATATCTCATCTACAACTCTCTCTGAAGAGGTGAAGAAACTCATTAGCATAATGGCAGAAGGCAGGAGATTACGGGAAGGTATAAGGTGTAAGCAGAGTGTGGAGGTCTCCAATGGGGTATTCCCAGAAAAATGCTTAGATATATCCCATGAAAGAGCCAGATCTATTTTTATTAATTAATTTACTTTTTATTGGAACGTAGTTGATTGTATGTATCTGTGGGGTACAGCACTGACTATAAATACCTGTGTGCAGTATGTGATGTTCAAATCAGGATAATTAGTATATACAGCATTATACAATGTAACTGATTTTTGTGGCCCTGTACCAATTCTTCCCTTTCCCTCTCTCCGTCCCCCTTTCCCTCTCTCCATCCCCCTTTCCTATCTGTGGTAATCTCCTTTCTGTTCTCTTATTTTGAAGGGTCAATGTATTAATGTGATTGTTGTATCTTTTTTTTTTTTTAATTCTTAATTTTTTTTAGCTTCCACTTATAAGTGAGGACATGCGGTATTTCTCTTTCTGTGCCTGGCTTATTTCACTTAACATAATTTTCTCCAAGTTCATCCACATTGCTGTGAATGGCAGTATTTCATATTTTTTTTTAATGGCAGAGTAGTGTTCCATTGTGTAAATATACCACATTTTCCTTATCCAGACATCCAAAAATTAACATTTATTTTGGTTCCAATTCTTGGCTATTGCAAATAAAGTTGCAACAAACATGAGAATTTGGGTATCCCTTCAACATGATGATTTCCATTCCTTCAGGTACATACCCAGCAGTGGGATTGCTGGATCATATAGCAGTTCTACCTGTAGCTGTTTGTCAAACCTCCATACTGTTTTCCATAATGGCTGCACTAACTTACAGTCTTTACCAACAGTGTAGAAGGGTTTCCCTTTCCCACATCCTACCAGCATTTGTTATTCTCAGTCTTTTTAATAATGGCCAGTCAAACAGGTGAGATGATATCTCAGTGTGGTTTTGATTTGCATTTCCCTGATGCTGAGTGATGTTGAGCATTTTTTCACATATCTATTGGCCATTCGTATATCTTCTTTTGAGAAATGCCTGTTCAGCTCCTTTGTCCATTTTTAAATCAGGTTGTTTTTTACTACAAAGTTGTTTTAGTTCCTTATATATTCTGGCTATTAATCCTTTGTCAGATACATAGTTTGTAAATATTTTCTCCCACTCTGTAGGTTCTAATAGCTAGATGCAGAAGAGAGAACAATAAACATTGGCTAAGTTAATTGGTCTATGCCTCTTTACCATTAATCACTCTTTCTTGCCAACTCTGGAGAAACTAGAAGCAAAAAAAAAAAAAGAAGAAGAAGAAGAAGAAGAAGAAGAAGAAGAAGAAGAAGAAGAAGAAGAAGAAGAAGAAGAAGAAGAAGAAGAAGAAGAAGAAGAAGAAGAAGAAGAAGAAGAAGAAGAAGAAGAAGAAGAAGAAGAAGAAGAAGAAGAAGAAGAAGAAGAAGAAGGAAAGAAAGAAAGAAAGAAAGGAAAAGAAAAAGAACAGGAAAAGATAGAATAGTGAAAGATCAGAACATGTCTTTTTTTTCCTCCTTCTCATCTTCTGCTAATCTAAAAGTTTGTCAGGGCCAGGGGATAAAGAATAAAACAGATGAGAGATTAAAATTTTGATTCTAGATTAGACTGGAATTTTTAATACCTGAAACCTGAGATTATTTTTAAACATTTAAAAGTGATCTGAAAAGTTGTAGCATCTACTGCACGTATCGGTAAAGTGCAGGGAAGACAGCATGTTTTAAAGCAGTTTTGAAGGAAATATGGCACTGACCTAACATGTAAGTACATGTACGATTGTTGATAATATTTATTTCTCTTTGAAACTGCATTACTTAGAGTTACCTTGACGAATAAATTTATTTCTCCTAATATTTGGACACACTTTTCGTATCATAAAAGTAAGTTGAGTGTTTGGATGTGTTGTCCCCCCCAAAACTCATGTGGAAATCTGATCCCCAATGTGACAGTGTTGGAAGCTGTTTGAGTCACGGAGGTGGATCCCTCATGGATGGATTAATGCTCTCCCTGGGGGGTGTGGGTCCTGAGTGAGATCTCACTCTATTAGTTCCCAGGAGAACTGATTGTTTAAAAGACCCTGGCACCTCCTCTCTCTCTCTTGCTTCCTCTCGCCATGTGATCTGCTTGTACCCACTGGCTCCCTGCCACTTTCCGCCATGAGTAGAAGCAGCCTGAGGCCCGTGCCAGATGCAGCTGTCCCAGAATCGTAAGCCAAATAAACCTCCGTTCCTTATAAATTACCCAGTTTCAGGTATTTCTGCTATAGCAACACAAAATGGACTAAAACAAAGTTATTAGTGACAACTATGAATTAGAACTGTATCTTTAAATTCTTCTTGCTAAACTATGTAGTATGCTTTTCTACATCAAATGATTTATTTCATGTAGCTGCACACAAATGCTGCCACCCTGCTCTTTACTCAATATTGCAGTAAAATAAGTGCCATGGAAACCTTCACTTCATTACCTTTCATTAAAAATATAAAGGAAAGGTCAATTAGAAGATTATTTCCCACATTGCCAATTTTTTGATATGTTATTATTGCATACCCAATGAAGATGATCAGAATAAGTTATATATTTTTGTTAACAGACCTCAGAATCCTTTATAATTTGAATTTTTAATGAAAATGTCATTTATGTATACTAATTTAAAATGGCATGTAAGAATTTTTTTTAAGTGACATATTTCTTTGTGCCTCATTGGTAAATAATTTTCTCCTTGGCCTTCTATCTATATCCTAGACCATACTACTCTGCCATAAAAAAAGAATGAAATACAACCATTCACAACAACATGGATGAATGTAGACAAAATCATGTTAAGTGAAATAAGCCAGGTACAGAAAGAGAAACACCACATGTCCTCACTCATAACTGGCAGCTAAAAAATAAACAAATAAATTTTTTTAAGAAAGAAAGATACAACAATCACAACAACACATTGAACTTTCAAAAGGAGAGAATAGAACCAAGGTTACCAGAAGTGGGAAAAAGGAAGAAAAGGAGGATAACGGAGGAATTGGTAAAGTCCCACAAAAAACAATGACATTGTATAATGTTGAATATACTAATTATCCTGATTTGAGCATCACATATTGCCACAGGTATTGATATTCAACACTGTACACCACAGATATGTACAATCAACTACGTTACAATATAAATAAAGAAAAATACATTTTCTAAACTGTCTATCCTTAGACAATAAATTGAGATCTCAATTAATATACGAATCATATATAATGCTTGTGATGATGGGGAAGTGTTGCACTATTCAAGTAGGTGCCCAAGGAGAGAGGAAAGATTTAATGCAGAGAGAGAGAGACAATGAACAGTTTCACTTTACATACCAAAGCTACAGGATGAATTAAAATGAACATCTGCAGAGAACTAAGCTAGCTTTTCCTTGTGACCTTGACTTGTAATGAAACGTAATATAGTCTCTTAATATTTATAAATGCATACAATCAAATAAAACACTTAGAAATGTGCATGTGTAAATTTAATTGTTTGAAGGAAAACTTTCTTGTTCTTGTTTAACACAATTTCTTTTTTTTTTTTTATTTTAAAATATACTTTCAATTGTGGTAGGAATTATATTTTAAGGTAACATTTAAAATAATATTACACTTACATATTTTCTTTGCACACAGTTGGAACCATTAAATTTAAATTTCTGCAATTATAAATATTCTGTATATTTAACAATGAAATAGGTTATTTTATTAAAGTAGATAGTCCCACAGCCTAAGCTTGCTACATTCGTATAGTATTCTCTACCACTTTCATTATTTAATTCAGCAAGATGTTATTGCTCCTAATTATGTGATAAGATGTTAGAAGCACTGCATCTATATAGAATCTGGGTTTTAAATAAAAGGGTTACATTTGTAACCAGCAAGGTCTGGAACTTTAAAAATTGATTAATTTGGTATATTATATTACTTTTCAGGGAATTGTTACATACTTCAAAAGACAATATTGTGACCAGGCTCAAACAATTTCAGATTGTAATTCAGATATCTTTGGAAGATTTTTATCAACTTTTCATGCAACAAAAAAATATATTAAGCGGTTATGCTTTTCTAAATGCATTACATCATTTGATGTTTGATAATTTTTATAGTTCATTAGGGTGTTACTCTGTCATTTTTCTTTTTACAATAATATTTGGTATAAAGGGATTCTGTGTTTGGCCTAATCCAATAGGGGAAGTAAAAGACATTAAGGCAGGTAGTAATTTTTTTTGATGAATTATAAAGTGAAACTCAGCACTGATTTGGCTCCATGCACTGTAGCACAGTAGTGGTCATTTATAGGATATCAATGGAAGCAACTATTTTAATTTTTCTAATTTTGCCTTAAAACTTTTCCAAAGGAAGAAATAGATATGTACTACATTTAGATCCATGAATTATTGTTCTAGCTAGAATTATACTCAACCATTACCATCCCAGTCTGATTTCCCATCTCCATTGCTTTCCTTTACCACTACTAATTTAAGTCAGGATTCTCAGAAAAGCCATTGTATGATGAGAGGTGGGGAAAATCGGATGCACAAGACTGCTGAATGAGATTTGTCTACGTGGACCTTCTAAGTGAGCATCAATAGTGTATACAAAACACTTGGTGGAAAGGGGGTCAGGGTGAGGTGGAAGATGTCAGATTAAATTGATCAACTCAGTTTTCTTAATCCTATTTATGGCAACCAGATACCTGGAAAATCAGAAGAAGTGGTGAGGGAGAGAACACTTTCACACGTCTCCCAGTGTTTCCATCTATGCTCAAAAGGTGGATAGATGCCTCCTCCCACCCCCTACGCTTACTGGAATGTTGTGAGGAAAACATCCAGCCTTTCTTTCTTTATGTTTCACTCTCCTTCGATTTCTGTCTCAACTTCCCTCACGTATTCATACCCAAGTGAAGTGTAGTAGCTAAAATGATTGGTCAGAGATGAACTTTAGTAGGCTTCATTAACCAGTAGACGGGTTACTCAGATGAAGTGAACCACTTGTTCACTCCATTCCAGTTTCTCTAATCATGTCTGAGTGGGTAAAATTAGGACATGTATGTGGCTCGCCTGGCCTGGCCTGGTTCTTTTCAAATTAGATGAGTTTAGGAAAATTTACTTTAGAACTTAGATCTAAGCTACATTCTTCAAAGCACTTTAGCAGAAGCAGTGCATTTGAGGAGGGTTATTGACTACATTCACTGATTAACTAAATTATATATATAATAATAATATATTATAATTACGTATATATAAAATATTTTTTTATCTGACTTTGGTCTTGGGGGTATAACTTGCCAGGCAGAATTCTGAAAAAAAGGAGGAGTAACTGAGTAACTGAGTATCTGTCCCCAAAACATAATGTCAGTCCTATGCAAAAATTCCTTTTCATTCACTTTCTCTAGAGCCTGCTCTAGCACCTATGTACTGGAAACTTCATACAGACACTAGAAAACAGCTGAATTTCCAGGTTTAATTTTACTTTGCAACTATTATAAGATAGGTGTTTCTCTAGGAAAATTTACTTCCCCTCCCCCCATAGCATAGTCTGGATCTAGGGAGAATTTGAGGGCTATAAAATCCCAGATCCCTAATTCCAGTAAAACCAATCTCCCACACATAAGCATGCACCTATGAACATACATGCACACACACACACTGACAAGGGTTATAGGGACTGAAGCATAGATCCTTATTTGACTGCTATTAGTGTATAGGTGAGGTGAAAGAAACACAAAGATAAATTCACACCCTTGAGTCAGCATGAAAAGATCATAAGAATATGTTTTTAATCAATCTTTACAGCTTCAGCCCTGTGATAGTTAATTTTATATGTCAATTTGGCCAGATTATGCTGCCCAGATGTTTGGTCAGGCATTATTCTGGATGTTTCTGTGAAGATGTTTTTTGGATGAGATTGACATTTGAATTGCTGCATTTTGAGTAAAGCAGATTACTTTCCGTAATGTGGGTGAGCCCCATCCAATCAACTGAAGACCTTGACATAACAAAGATTGACCTCTCCTGAGCAAGAAGCCCACTGACTGCCTTTGTACTTGAACTGCAGCTCTTCCCTGAGTCTCCAGCCTCCTAGCCTACCCCATCAGCTTGTGGACTTGCCAAGCCTCCACAATTGCATGAGCCAATTTCTTAAAATCTCTCTCTCTTTCTCTCTCCTTTCTCTGTGTACAAACACACACACACACACACACACACACACACACACACTGCACACCAGACATTCTGTTGGTTCTGTTCCTCTGGAGACCCCTGATTGATACAAATCCTGACCACGCAAGTTCAGACTACATTAGAATGGAGTTCCCCCTGAACTCCTAGCTGCTTGGTATCAGGTCATTTATGAAGGTGATTTTTCTTTTGAGAAGTTAAATCTCCTCCCATCGCTTTTTTTTACATATGTAAATTTTCCACTCAATCATGGAGATTCATAAAATGTCAACTTTCTCTTTAAACCTTGTCCTATTCCTCAAGGTGGAGTTATAAATTCCCTGCTCTGTGCTTCCAGCCCTATTTCCATTCATGTCATGTACGAAATATATCATGTTTTATTGTTAACCAAAAAACACCAAATCTCTTCTACCTGCTGTAGATTATAAATTCCTAATGAAAAAGTATCTTTTTTCATATTCTTTTTATATTGACTAGGGTATCAAATCTGCTTAATACACTTACCACACTTCTGTTAATAACTAAAGTCATCTTTTATGTTTCCAAAATCAATTAATGCCATAGCCAAATTTTGGATACTGATAAAAGGAAATAATAACAACAAAACTAGATAAACGGACTATGGCCAGTAAAGAAGGGGTATAATTTCCTCATTTGTATTTTATTTAACCTTTCTTTTAATGTAATTTTTATATAACATTTATTTGATAATATATAACCTGAATTGACTGATTAAAATACAGACTACTGAATTATCTACATGTTTTAGTATGTGTAGATAGAGCCCATGCTTACATGAGAAATGGTCAATGGGTGAGTAGAGAAATAATTTAATATATTTAAAATATACTCCATTCAATCATTTTTCCTTGATATTTCCTAACCTCCTTTATATAATAGATTGCTAAGTATCTATCTGTTCCCTTCCAACTTGATAGCACAATGTCTCATAGTTACGCTCAGCACTTTATCATCATCTGAAACTCTTTTACCTTCCAGATCACTAATCTGAGCATTCCTATTCCCTGACCCTCCCTCTTCCTTTCTCTACAACTTTGCCAACAATCTAATTAGAACTTCTATTCCAATGACTTGCTTACTGTCTGTCCATCCATAAGACCTAATCTAACATCTCCCCTCTCCTTATGTGACTTGAACTTGATGATTCATCATTTGAATCATGATAGCCAATATCCTGATTTACTGCTGTTGTCTCATCTATTTGGCCACTTCGGAACTTGGATAATTGCTACTGTTTACTTTACACATCTCTACATGAGCATATCGGCATATCAGTATCATAAGTTTAGTATGCACATAAATTTACCATAACTGATTTCAATATTTTAAAATAATCCAGCTGCTTGCAGGAGGTACAAATTTTACAGTCATAAAATTAAGTTTGATCAATATTAAACTTGCTTAATTGTGTTTAAATGAAAGCAACTTGACTCCGAAGGCTCCATTTCTGATGGCGATAGGGTAATACAGAGAATAATAAGGGAGTACAGAAAGGCTTTAATCAGAAGTGATTATATCAGGTAAATTTCTTAGCCAAAATTGTTCCTACCGGTGTCTTAGAGAAATTTAGCACTCTCCATTGGTTTAAATAGTGCTCTCCACTCACTGTAGAAAATATATCTTCTCAATCTCATTAACTGTACACTACAAATACAGCAATACCCCGAGCCCTTTCATCATCAAAACTCTTCGAATCCTACATCAATCTTATCTACATCTTCTCTTAGAGCCACCTCTGTTCTTACGGAAGATATCATTTTCCTGATGTACAGGATGAATCAGAGGAAGGCAACACTTGGGGCTTAAAGTTTAAGAAGGAAACTGTGACAATAACTCAAGTGGTCCAGCCAAAGGCAAGGCAGTAGGGAAGGAAAGAAACGTGGAATTTCGAAGAAATGTTTAGGAAATAGAACTAAAAACACTTTTAAGTAATCAAAAGTGAGATTTAAGAGAGAGGAGGAGTTAAAGATGATACCCTGTTTTTTTTTTACATTGACAACTAAAATCCAGAAAATATCAAATATTTTTAAATATTATTAAAATATTAAAGAGTATTTGGGGGATAAAAATTATAAGTTAAACTTCAGATAGGTTGAGGTAAAGTATCTACAGAATATGAAAGTTGAAATTCCTAATACCTTTCTGTCCTTTAGTTTTTATCAAAGATTCTGTCTATCCAGTTTTATTTGAAAACCGTGATGACAGATTTCATAACTGAAAAGCATATGCAAACTTTTAGTATATTATTAAATTAAAATGCATGTGTCTTAAGAACTTTTTAGTAATAATGCAATAAGTAATAATTATTTAGAATTTTCTCTGGAACTTGCACAAGGTAAAACATTGAGTAACTCAACAAATGACTTCTCTTCAACATAGCAAAATGTTTATTAAACATCCATGGCATCAAATACATTCATCTTTTATATTTTCAAAAGAAAATATTAAATATGCAAGATTTTACATGCCTAGGTAATGCTGTCCTTGAAAATCTTGAGCAAGTAAATTAGTTTCTACTGTTGCCATAATAAATTATCACAAATTTAGTGGCTTAAAACCACATAAATTTATGATCTCATAGTTCTTAAGTCAGAAGTTTGGTATGGGTCTCACAAGAATAAAATTGAGGTGCCACCAGGGCTGCATTACTTCTGGAGGTAATAAGGAAGAATCTGCTTTTTCTAACTGCTAGAGGATTCTAGAGTGCACGTGCCTTGATTCATGGGTCCCTTTCTCCATCTTCAAAGTCAGCAATGTGGCTTCTCTCTGACCCCGCATCTGTCATCACAGCTCTTTCTCTGACCACAGGTGGGAAAGATTTAAGACTCCTGTGATTCCGTTGGGCCCACCTGTATAATCCAGGCTAATTTCTCCATTTCAAGATCTTTAACCACATCTGCAAAGTCCATTTTGCCATGTAAGGTAACATATTCATAGTTTTCAGGGATTAGGAAGTGAACATCTTTGGAGGAGAGGGGTATTATTCCTCCTACCACTGCAGGAAAACAATAATCATCTTCCTTCACATATACAATAAGAGAACAATTGGTATTTAAGGCTTTTAACGTATCTCAGGATATGGGTGTGAGTGTAGACTCCACATGTAAGCTTTCATATGCTAAAAATTATTTAATTTTTTTTATTTATTATTAATTTTTTATTTAATTTTAATTATTGAATACTCCTAAAGGTCACCCATGATTTTCCTATGTCCTGTGAAAACAAAACAAGGGGAAAAAAAAAAAAGAAAGTACAAAATTTATTACACTTCAAGCCATTAAGCACTGGTCAAAAATTTGAACAGCTCTAACTCTGGATAACATAATTTGTGGGAGACTCTGCCTCAGCAGATCTCAGTGCTGCAGTAATAATATCTGAATTATTAAAGAAAGTAATTGAGGTGAAGCATTACTTACAGAAGATGGTTTTAACACTAATAAATCAATTTTGTTTTGAAGTGACTTTTAAAACTGCATGCGTTAATCTGTGTGTGTGTGTGTGTGTGTGTGTGTGTGTGTGTATGTGTGTGTGTGTGTGTGTGTGTGTTGTTTATATGGGCTTATATTATGTGTCTCTACATATTTCTTTCTGTCTTGGCCTGCTTTTCTTGGATGTCTGTTCTCTGAGGAGAGAAAATAAAATCTGCTTAAGAAAGCAACTTCTCATTTTCAAAGGGTTTAGAGCAGTGATTCTCAGCCTCCTTCCTCTTCATATTCTTAAACATTTGGTCTCAGGCCCCTCTTTACATTCTTAAAAATTTTTAGAGAAGTCAATGAACTTTGTGTGACATCAATCATGTCTGAAAATATTTACCATATTAGTATTTAAACTGATCATTTAATAAATATTTTTACTTCATTTAAAATAACAACAATAAAATCATTAACTTAGTATAACTGACATTTTATGAGAAATATATTTTTCAAAACTAGAAAACATAGCAAATAGAGTACAATTGTTATATATATATATGTGTGTGTGTGTGTGTGTATATATATATGTGTGTGTGTATATATATATATATATATATATATACATATTTTGGAAATCTGTTTAATGAATGAGGGAATGAGAGTGAAAAAGCCACATAGCTTTTTAGAATTATTTTGAAAATAAATTTGACATCACAGATCCTCTGAAATGGTCTCAAGGACCACACTTAGTGAACTGGCAGACTAGCATGCAAAAAGTATTTGACTTCCTAGGAAGCTACATGGAGGTGGAGGTTACATGTGTGGGGTGGGGTGGTCGGAGTGCTGCAATAGATAATGTAATTCTCTAGGATGTTTGGATCAATCACACTGGTTAGTGCTTCCTGAACAAAGAAGAGAAATGTATAGAAGGACTCAAGATAGACAAAATCATGGACAAAAGACCTTCTGGAGTTGAAAAGTGAGAGCTTTTTTTGTCGGGGCTTCAAAATCCTTGGGAAGAGAAAAAAGAGAGTTTTAATAAATGTTTCCAATCTCTGAGTATTTGATATCCCAAAATCTAGAAAAAAATAGAAAGCTCAAAATCAAGATTCAGGTCAGGGCAGCAATTACTTATAAGTAAATAATGCTCCCTATTTGTAATATGGGAAATGAGAATTCGTAAGTAATATAAAAATTTTTTATACATCAATTTTTTCTAATTCAATATATTCTGTGTATCTTCCTCTTATCAGTCATATTCATGTTTTGTTTTAAGTAAGGTTAACAACCCAGTTTATTAGAGATTATTTTAGTCTTTGATATTAGAGTGTACAAATTGAATTTAGAATTATAAAACACAGCTTGAGATCATAATTCTGCAACCTAATAGATGATCTTGTACAGGTAGATTAATTTCATCATCCTCCTTTTATTATCTATAAACTAGAGATATTAACACATGGCCTGCAACGTAATAGGAAAAGACAAAGTAATGCATACATTTGGTAACCTAAGGCACTGAGCAAAAATGATAAATAGCATTAATATGATTAATTTTTATTGATTATAATTTTATCCTGATTTTTTTCTAGGATTGCTAGTTATTTGCATAAAATAACTCACTTGGGTCTTTAAAGATTTACACATTTTTATTGCTAATTTCAAAATAATAAAAGTATTATTCCACATGATAAAAAATCTAAAATAAAAATTGAACTTTAGGCATTCCATTTCTAACAATGATGAGATAGTTTATATCAGACGAACTCTTTGCCAATGCAATTGTAAACTGTAAATACTAGATTATATATACTTGACACTACTGAGCCACCACAACTAGACAGATGCTGGATGGAAGACAATGTTTGAAAAAAGGGAAGTAAATTAAGTAAACTTTGTATTTATGTCTTTTCACAGAGGGAACTCCCTAGTGCATATAGTTTGAGGAAAAGTGTTCCAGCAGCACAAGTAAGTCTTCTTGTGTTGAAAAATGACAGACTGGAATATGGAGCTGCCAGAGCAGTGGTGAATTGATAGGGATATTCCAGAATGGAAAGAAACACAGAAACAGCCTTCCCAAAATGTGCATGTACAAAATTTCAAAACTGTGGCAAAATATTAAACCATGGATGAGTACAGAATGATACTCCAAGAAACCCATCAGAAACCAATAATTAGAAGGTTAAAAGACCTATATATCAACTATAGAGATCAAGAAAATAATTTAGAGTGTAAGTACTATCAAGTTAGAGGTGCTTGGTCAAAACCTCAATCCATCAGTGAAATCCAAGATAACCCATGTCTTAGGAGAGAAAACAATGTATCAGGATTGATTAATATACCATAAGCCTAAGGACAAAACTGAAATAAATCTTTTACAACAATGCCTAAAATCAACTGACAAAAGATCAGTTTAATCTACTATAACTGCTTGCTAGAAGAAAACTTAACACTCTTCAGAGTAAGATTAAAAAATAAATCTAGAGTGACTAGAATATAATGCCAAGGATATGTAATATACAAACGAAAAATACTAGTCCTGCAAAGAAGCAGAAAAAATATAACTCATTAAAAATATGTTTATAGATATGCAACTACAGACAATCCAGATGTTTGACTTAGCAGTACTCTACTTAAAAATAACTAATGTAAACATGTTAATTAATGTACAGGAAAAAATGGATGCAATGGGCTAAGACAAAGAAAATTTAATGTTTGACTAATATCCCCTTTCCCATGTATTTATATTTGACGTGATATTTTGTAAACAACATGCATATGTGTTTTAATTTTGCTTTAGTCTGTGACTATTTCTCTTTGATATGTATCCTTAATCCATTTATAAATAATGTTGCTGTCTATGTTTGTGTTTAAGTCTACTTACTTTGTGTTTTCTACTCATCCCATTATTTCTTTATAGTTTATTTCTTCTTGTCTGCTTTCTTTGGTGTAATCGAGTGTTTTTAGTATTTCATCTTATTGTTTCTATTCAGTTTTTATGTATCTCTTTCGAGGTGTGTGTGTGTGTGTGTGTGTGTGTGTGTGTGTGTGTGTGTGTGCGCGCGCGCTCGCGTGCACTAGAGATTTACAATAGGGCTCCCTCAAGTATTATAGTATTTCTCATGGAGGTCTGAATTTCTAGTGTATCATTTCTTTCTTTCCTGAAGAATGTATTTTAGCATTTTTAATTACTTGTGTGTATTGACAACAAATTATCTCAGCTATCAACTTTTGCTTTTTCTCTTTACTTTCAATAATTTCTTTTGCCATCTACAAAATTCTGTGTCGTTGTTATTATTCACTTTCAACAGGAGAAGATGTCATTTCATTATCTTCTTATTTCCTTTGTTATTTCAAGCAATCAGCCATAATTTTTATCCTCGTTTCCTAAATGTTTATGAAATTAATAGCAGAACCTAAATATATATGAAGAAAAACTGATAGGACTTCAAGAAGAAATAAATAATTCCAAAAATGTATTCTTTTAGATTTTTTAAAATTCCTCTCTCAGTAAAGAATAAAAACAATAGAAAGTCAGTAATTATATGAAAACCTTGAACAACACTGTCAATCAACTTGACCTAATTGAAAGCCATAGGAAACTCCACACAGGAACAGTACCAGTTCATTTAAAAGGATTCAAGTCATACAACGTGTGAAATGTGATCATAATGGAAGTAAATTAGAAATATGAATGATTAGAAAATTAGAAACGGAAAGATATCTGGAATATTTCCTACACTGGGTTGAGTAGTGTCTCACCAAAATTCTTGTACTTCCCAGAACCTCAGAACTTGACCTTATTAGGAAATAGTGTTGTTACAGATCTAATTTATTAACTAAAGATGAGGTTATACTGAACTGGGGGAAGGGGGCTTAGTTCATTATGACTGGTGTCCTTGTAAGAAGAGGAGAAAAGACATAGAGGCAGAAACACACAGAGAGAAGACCATGTGGTGACAGAGAGAGACTGAAGTGATATAGCCAAGGAATGCCAAGAACTTCCAGCTCCCACTAGAAGCCAGGCAAGAAAGCATTCTTTTCAGAGTCTCAGAGGGAGCGTAGCCCTGCTGACACTTTAATTTCAGATTTCTAGACTCCATAATAGGGAGAAAATGAGTTTCTGTTGCTTTAAGCTACTTGTTTATGATACTTTGTTATGGCAGCCCTAGGAAACTAATATGTCTCTCAAATATTTGAAAATAAAATAATACAGTTCTAAATAACCCATAGGTCAAAGAAGAAATCAAAAGGAAAATCAGAAAGTGTTTTGAGCTGAATGGAAATAAAAGCACAAGAACTCAAAAATTCAATGATGTAGCTAAAACCTACTTGGGGAATAGGATGCAATAAACACCTTTATTAAAAAGGAAGCTTTCAAATTACTGACCTCAGCTTCCATCACATACACACACACACAAAAAGAAAATGAAAAAGAAAGAAATGAAAAGAGGAGCAAATTAAACCCAATTTATTTATATGAAAGATGTAGAATAACAAAGATCACAATGGACATTGATG
Organism: Cynocephalus volans; assembly: GCF_027409185.1. Taxonomy (NCBI): domain Eukaryota; kingdom Metazoa; phylum Chordata; class Mammalia; order Dermoptera; family Cynocephalidae; genus Cynocephalus; species Cynocephalus volans. The sequence continues at coordinate 37,205,328 of NC_084465.1, forward strand.
ATTAAAAACCAGAAAATAAATAGAGAAAAACCAGTGGAATCAAAGCTGGTTCTTTGAACACATCAATAAAAGTAATACACTTCTAGTCAGACAAATCAGATTTCTCTGATTTGAGAAAAAACACAAATTTCTAATAGATAATACACGTATTCACTCCATTTTTTACCTGTTATAATAAAGGGAATATTAAGAACACTGTTATGATAATAACTTTAAAAACATAGAAAGAATAGGTAAACTCCTTATAATACACAATTTAAAAAGCTCGTTTAAGAAGAAATAATCTTAATAAACCTATATGTATTAGAGTTATTGAATTTGTAGTTTAAAACTTTTCCACAAAGAAATCTTAAGGCCCAGATTCTGCACTGGTACAATCTGCCCAGCCAACATTTAATAAGGAAATCAAACCAATTCTACATAAAGTCTTCCATAACATTCTATGAAACCAGCATTATTCATATCAAAAAGGAAAAAACTTAAAACAAAACTTCAGACCAATATCCTTCATGACCACAGATACAAAAATTTTAATTTTTTAATTTAAATTTTTCAAATTGTAGGGTTTATCCCAGCCATGAAAAATTAGATTAATATTTGAATATTGTGATAGGCTGAATAATGGCCTCCAAAGATATACAGGTCCTAATAGCCAGAACCTGTGGATGTTATCTGGTATGATAAAAGAGAGTTTGCAGACGTAATTAAGTTAAGAATGTTGAGATGGGAAAATTATCATGAATTATCCAGTGGGCCCTAAATGGAATCATTAGTGTCCTTATAATAGAAAGGCAGAGGGAGATTTTACAGACAGAAGAGGAGAAGGCAATATGACCTCTGTGACACAGGTTGTAGTGATGAGGCCACAAGCAAAGGAATACTGGCAGCCACCAGAAAAAAAAAAATATTTAAGGAATGAATTATGTCCTAGAGTTTCCAGAGGAAATGCAGCCCTGCTGAGACCTTGATTCTAGCTCCAGTGATCTGATTTTGGACTTTTATAGAATGGTGAGAAAAAAAAATTCTGTTTTTAAGATTGTGATATTTTGTCACAACAGCTATAGGAAACTGATATAACATTGTATCTAACTTAGGAAAAATAGATTGAAAATTCTGGGAGGCAATGATCATCTTATTTATCAGTATATCTGTCTAGTTATTTTATCTCGATATTGCATATAACAATAATAATTGTTGATAAATAAATGAACACAAAGATAGAAAATAGAATTTAAAAGACCTACCTTATAAAATATTTTTTAAAATTTAAAATGCAAGTTAATGTACTTGCAGACTTCATACTTGTGTGGAATTTTATACATATAACACATATCAAAAAGCTGTATTGTAAAATGCAATGGTCTTCAATCAATAGCAGAAGTTCATGTGACAGTAAAGGGTTTTCACAAACACTGAAGACATATAAGTAACTGAGTAAACTATTGTTTTTGCAAAATCTTTAACATATTAGGTTTCTCCACAATGTTTAGTGCTGCTCTTCTAACAACACTAATATGCCTCAATGATGGAAATAACAATACTAGAAGGTGGAGACTCTGGTCACAGATAAGCAATTAACAAATTAGGCATTTGGGGTAAGTGACTTCACCTCCATGAAAAGAATTTTCACTTAAAAAATGGAAAGAAAGAAGTACATAATCTCTAATGTCCTTCTTTACTATAAAACTGTAAAATTTAAAACATCATTGGGATAATTTTGAAATAAAACACTGCTATTGAATATTTCAGAGCTTACAAATCACATTTTCTTTCCTTTTTTTTTTTTTAAATTTTATTTTGTCGATATACATTGTGGCTGATTATTGCTCCCCATCACCAAAACCTCCCTCCCTTCCCCCCTCCCCCTTCCCCCCAACAATGTCCTTTCTGTTTGCTTGTCGTATCAACTTCAAGTAATTGTGGTTGTTATATCTTCTTCCCCCCCCCCCCCGGATTTTGTGTGTGTGTGTGTGTGTGTGTGTGTGTGTGTGTGTGAATTATATATTAATTTTTAGCTCCCATCAATAAGTGAGAACATGTGGTATTTCTCCTTCTGTGCCTGACTCGTTTCACTTAATATAATTCTCTCAAGGTCCATCCATGTTGTTGCAAATGGCAGTATTTCATTCGTTTTTATAGCTGAGTAGTATTCTATTGTGTAGATGTACCACATTTTCCGTATCCACTCATCCGATGATGGACATTTGGGCTGGTTCCAACTCTTGGCTATTGTAAAGAGTGCTGCGATGAACATTGGGGAACAGGTATACCTTCGACTTGATGATTTCCATTCCTCTGGGTATATTCCCAACAGTGGGATGGCTGGGTCGTATGGTAGATCTATCTGCAATTGTTTGAGGAACCTCCATACCATTTTCCATACAGGCTGCACCATTTTGCAGTCCCACCAACAGTGTATGAGAGTTCCTTTTTCTCCGCAACCTCGCCAGCATTTATCGTTCAGAGTCTTTTGGATTTTAGCAATCCTAACTGGGGTTAGATGGTATCTCAATGTGGTTTTGATTTGCATTTCCCGGATGCTGAGTGATGTTGAGCATTTTTTCATATGTCTGTTGGCCATTTGTATATCTTCCTTAGAGAAATGCCTACTTAGCTCTTTTGCCCATTTTTTAATTGGGTTGCTTGTTTTCTTTCTTGTACAGTTGTTTGAGTTCCTTATATATTCTGGATATTAATCCTTTGTCAGATGTATATTTTGCAAATATTTTCTCCCACTCTGTTGGTTGTTTTTTAACTCTGTTAATTGTTTCTTTTGCTGTGCAGAAGCTTTTTAGTTTGATATAATCCCACTTGTTTATTTTTCCTTTGGTTGCCCGTGCTTTTGGGGTCGTATTCATGAAGTCTGTGCCCAGTCCTATTTCCTGAAGTGTTTCTCCTATGTTTTCTTTAAGAAGTTTTATTGTTTCAGGGTGTATATTTAAATCCTTAATCCATTTTGAGTTGATTTTAGTATACAGTGAGAGGTATGGATCTAGTTTCATTCTCCTGCATATGGATATCCAGTTATCCCAGCACCATTGGCTGAAGAGGCAGTCCCTTCCCCAGTGAATAGGCTTGGTGCCTTTGTCAAAGATCAGATGGAAGTAAGTGTGTGGGTTGATACTACAAAGCTATAATAACCAAAACAGTATGGTACTGGCATAAAAACAGACACACTGACCAATGGAATAGAATAGACAAATCACATTTTCTTCTGGCTATAGGAAAAGTACTTAGTTTATCTATATCAGTCTTTTCTCAGCATGGCTAGTTTTTTAAAAAATTGAATTACAACATTATTTCAACTATCTGATAGGATTGAGAGCTTGATCTATTTGAATAGTGAAGTAATTCCAAGAAATAACTCAGTAACTTGATCTGTGGACATAAATGCAGTCTAAAGAGTGTATATACCTCCTTGATTACAAGAAGAAATTGTAATGATTCTTTCCAACCTTTCTGTGAAAATACTTTTTCTCTAGAAAAAGTTAATTTGCAAATTTTCCCTTCCCTGAAACAAAGGCACAAATGCATTAACATATTTATTTTTAATGTTAATATTTGGAAAACAGGGGACCTCTTAGGGTGTCTGTTAGTATTATCATTTATCATGCCCTGTGATTGAGGTCAATTGAAAACTCTAGCAATACAGTCCTACAGGACTAGTAATGGTCCAGAGCCTCTAGAAATGAGGGTTTAGGTCACCCTACCAGGAAAAGAACCACAACCAGCTGAGGTATTTGCTGAAAGCAAAGGGAATACAAAGTGGGTAGTTGTAAAATGTAGTTATAAATGCCATCTGTGACCACATGACAAGTTACAGAAATCAGGACTGTAATTGTCACATGTATTTCCTCCTTATTTTGAAATAAATATTTGTGTGTATGTAGAGATTTTTTTCTTTCCTTTCTTATCCCCTTATATAACATAACATGTTATATCATAGTATTTAAGTATCATTAATTTTACGTCATAGTATTTAAGTTATGGGATATCAGGAACAAGAATAAACATCAATCAAAGATTTTACCTCCTCTTCTGGGGAAGGGGTTAGTGCATTTTCAGTTATACAAAGGATATGTATCATGTTTGGTGGAATGATGACCTGGCTATTGTCTTTATTTGGCAATTAAGTAAGAAGATGCCTCTGGGTGCCACGTTGACAAGGAGTGGATTTATGATGGTTAATTTTAGATGTCAATCTGACTGGATTGGGAATACACAGATGGCTGATAGAGCATTGTTTCTGGGTTTGTCTGATTGGGGAGTATCTGCCCTCACCTAATGTGGGTAGGCAACATTCAGTCAGTTGAGGCCCAGATAAAATAAAAAGGCAGAGGAAAGGTGAATTCTCTCTCTCTCTCTTTTTTTCTGAACGCCATTCTTCTCCCACCCTTGAACATCAGAACTACTTTCTCCATGGTTGGACTTCAGGCTTTGCCCCAGCAGCCCCTCAGTTTCTCAAACCGTCAGCCTCAGACTGGGAGATATATCATCACTTAGCATCCAGCAATTCATCAAAATTGTCTTGTAAGTGTTTTTGTCAGTTTAAGTCTTCAAAGAGTTTAGGTAAGGAGATGTATGCTGCGATTCTGGATTTACCTGTCCCAGATTTTGGGGTGATATCTGCCCCGTGACTTCAGTCCTCTTATGGGTCCAGAAAAGTTCACTGAATTTGTTCAGCTTTTTCTTATTGTAAGGATGTGTGTGAGAACTTTCAACATCTTCACGTGACAGAGCTAAAACTAGAAACTGCAGAAATTATATCTGAAACACTCAAAAGGATGTTTCTAAGCTTGTGAGTTGATAAATAATATTTTTGATATTTAACAATCAACAGAAAAGCAATAAAATGTTCAACATACGGCATTATCATGGATTTTTCTGATGTCTGCTACTATCTACATTTTTATAAATGTAAACTGCAGATAAGCAAAGGGTAATTATAACTGTGGTTCTAAAGCAGATTAAAATATATTTTATTCATTATTCATTTTATGGAGTTTGAAAAACATTTTAATTTGTTGCTTAATTTGCATATAAAGTTAATCAAACCAAAAGCTACAACAACAGTAACAGAGGGATGATGATGTGTTCCTCATCTTTAATACAGTGTTTTATTTCCAGTGCATACAAGAACCATACAAGGTTCTCATGGTGAAGAGCAAGGAAAGATCCTCTCAAGCCATTGCCAAGAGGAGGGAAATTTTAAAATACACCCATATCATCCTCCATAACAAAGGTTTACTTCCAGGGGAAAAGACTTAACAGAACTTTATTCCAATAGGGGAAGAATATTTATCACTCTCTTGACCCTTCCAGGCTTTCTGTGGAAGTAAAAGCTGAGAAATACTTGTAAAAGACCAGGGACAGACCTGGCTAAAAGACAGATTTAATCACAGGATTATAGAAAGCTTCTGCTCCACCACACCTCACCATTATACCATCAGTACTTACAGCTGAAAGACCTGCAGACACAGAATCCCTCTAAGGAGAAGTACTCAGGGAAGCCTGAAATCAAAAGGGAGATAAAAACAAAAACTCCAGAAAAATGTGAAGCCTCATGGAAACACAGATACAGTAAACATGAAACAAAGCACAATCCTGAGCCAGATTAACATAAAATTCCATCTTCAAAACCAATATATATCCAGCTATCAACAAAAAAGTGTAGCTATTGCTACCGTTGCTTTTAATTAGATCTCTTTATCTCTATATAGATAAGTTCAGACACATGGACTACAAGAACAGATTTTTAAGGAATATTTATACAGTAGTAAAAAAGAAAAAACAGAGGTTATCGTACTACCTCTTAACCTCAAAATAGTTTCGATTTAATAAGATATTAAATTTTAGGTAAAAGAGGATTTGGAGTCAGGATTATATAAGTAGTTTCTTCATTTCTTACCTTTCCATTTGCTGTAGGTTGAATGTCCCCCAAATTCATTAACACATAGTCCTCACTATGACTGTTGAAGGTAGGAAGTCCTATTGCGGTGCTTGAAAGGTGAGGCCTTGAAGAGGTGAATAGATTGTGAGGACCATGCCCTAGTAAATGGATTAATCCATTGATGGTTTAATGGTGGTCACGGGCGTGGTTCTGAGGGCTTTAAAAGGAGAGCAAGTGAGGAGGTTAGTCTCTCTCTCTGCTTCTGCCATCCGCCATGTGACACCCTGCTTTGTTGTGTAGTTACAACCAGGAAGAGGCATTCACCAGATGTGTTTCCTGGACTTTGGACCTCCCAGCCTCTGAAACCAAAGTAAAAAGTTCCGTTTTCTTTATAAATTACCCAGTTTCAGGTATTTATGTTAAGAGCAACAGAACCAGACTAATACACATTTATATGGTTAGTTTTCTCATAAATATTTATGGGATAAAAATGTTTTTAAAGTTTTTCTGGTGCTAAGGCAGAAAATTAATAACAAATAATGACTTCAAAGAAAATAACAATAAACTAGAAATAGGAAGTCATAGAATCTGAGCTTTAGAAAAACTCACCAAGTTGGCTGACTAATCCTTACTCTTACAGAGGTGTGGGTTCTGTGGTAGTTGGGAGATTTAGGGACTTGGCATTTATGCAAATAGCAGCAAAAGTATATGTAACCCATTTAGCTTATTTTGTTTCTCTTTCTATTAAAATATCAGTCTGAAAAACCAAAAATATAAATAAATTAGCAACCAAAGTGTGGAAGTGATATGTAAGAGGTGAGAAAAGTCAAGAACAATTTTGATAAATATGGCATTTTGGCATTTTATAGACGGAAAGCTACATTAATTAGCACTGTCTTAAAATGAAAATGTCAGATATCTGGAAAAATAACAAGGAGGTGAAATTGCTAAATTTTAATGTTCCCTGAATAAACATTGTACAGAATATAACCTATTTCCCTGATATCCTAATACAGTATCTTAAAAGGATTGAAAGAAGTGAAGAATTACCAAAAAAGCACCATGAAGAAAGATACAAATTTCAGTTGAATTAGAGTTTACAGGTATATAAAATAATTACCACAATTGGCAATGACAACATTAGTTAACTTGACTTACAAGCAAGTTTATCCAAGGCAATCATAATTTGACTTAAATTTGGGATTTGGCCTCTGTCCATCCCTCCAGTCTTATGTCACCCTCCGGAAGCTCATCTCATTCTAACTTTTCATCACTTCCTTTGGTTTTATGAATACTTTAAGGTGATGCCATGAACTTTTTCCTATGCCAGAATCACTCTGCCTCCTGTTTATTGATCAATTTCTATTTTTTCCTCAGGCTGCATTTGAAACATTCCTTCCTCAGGGATGCTTTCCTTGACACTAGAGCCTTATGCCCAGATTAATGCATTAGTCCTCCTTTACTCTTACTCCCCTTTTGTAGGTTTTCCATCATTGTAGGTACAGATTTTGTTAAATATCTTCCTTCTCTTCTAGACTATAAGGTCTACCAAGGCAAGAACCAAGCCTTCTTTGTGCCCTCTCTTTTCCTGGAGCCTGGCAGAGGGATTGGAACAAAAAAAGAGTTTATAAATAATAATAAAAAAAATTAAATGAACTTGTTTTGGTTCCCCTGATTCTAAAGATCATATTCCTGTAAACAACAAAGATTTCAAACCCTGCATGTCTGAATTTAAAACCTATGTTTTTAATATTTTGAAAACAGAGAACAAATTACTTACTGCATTTAGTCATTGAAAAATAACACCTACTCTTTGAAAGATGTAAAATTAAATTATTTGATAGTTTTTATTATAATTTTTTTTGTGAAATCAGGTTTATTTTTTTACATGATAAATTTTATCAATTTAAATTATACAGTTAGATAAGTTATGCAAAATGAATTCAGTCAAATGACAAGAATAATCAAGATGTAAAATATTTGCAAAACCTCAAAATTTCCCTGGTGCTTCTTTGCAGTGAATCACTTCCATCCACACTTGGACCTTGGCCAACGTTTATCTGTTTTCTGTCACCAGAGTTTTGCTTTTACTAGAATTTTATATAAATGGAATAGTATATTATGTGATCTTTCGTGTTTAGCTATTTTCACAGTTTTTTAAATTCATCCAGGTTGCATATAGTTTATTCCTTTTTATCCTCGAATAGCATTTTGTTCATATGGATACACCACATTTGTCTATCCATGGACTTATTGCTAGACATATGGGTTATTTCAGTGTTTGAGCAATTGTGAATAAAGCTACTCTAAATATTTACAAGCAAATTGCTGTTTAGATATAAGTTTTCATTTTTTCTTAAATAAATACCTAGGAGTGGAATGTGTGGGTTATGTAGTAAGAATATGTTTAACTTTATAAGAATAAGAACGTGCAGAGAGTTTTCCAAAATGATTATAAAATTTTACATCCCTTGTAGCACTCTACATCTCATTATTATGTTATCTTTTTGTTTGTTTCATAATAAGAAATAAGTACAAAGATGATATGGATTGTTGACATATAATCTTGGTTCTTGATTCATCTCAAAGTAGTAGAGTGATCACAGTAGCATTTGAAAAGCCCATTTAGCTTCGGGATTGATTTGAAATTAATATGAAGGAAGAAATTCATCCTTTATTTAGATTTACCCTACGCAGTCCATGAATTATTTGTTCAAATCTTGTTCAATCACATTTCTCAAACAACAGAAAAGTAAAAGTAAATTCAAATGAAATATATTGTATAATTAGAACTTATTAAAAATAAATACTCTTTGAGACTTCACAAGGTAAATATGGTGTTCACAGTCAAAGCTATTGTATTAGTTTGCTATGGTTGTCATAACAAAGTACCATACACTGAGTAACTTACACAAATAAATTTATTGTCTCACAATAATGGAGTCTCTACAACTACGAGATCAAGGGGTCAACAAGGTTGATTCTTGCTGAGGGCTGGAAGAAGAATCTGTTCTATACCCTTCCCCTAGCTTTTGATGGTTTGCTGGCACTTTGGCATTCCTTGGCTTATAGAAGCATTCCTCTGATTACTTCCTTCTTTTCACATGACATTCTCCCTGTGTGCATGCCTGTCTCCAAAATTCCCTTTTTAAAATAAGAACACCAAATATATTGGATTAGGATACACCTCAATGCCATCATTCTAAATTACCTCTATAAAGACCAAATTTCTAAATAATATATTCTATGAAAGTGAGGGTTAGGCTTCCAATATATAAACATGGGAGGACATAATTTGACCACTAACATTTAAATTAGATCTAATGATATTATGACTTACTGTATGTAAGTCATAATGTACTTCCTATCAAAGTGTAAAGTAATACTTATTTACAAATTCATAATAATGTTAAGTTAAAAGATATTTGCAAGCCTCTTTAAAATTGGATTTTTTACAAGACTTCTCTTTCATAGATTTTATAGAGTAAAAATATTTCAGTGAAAATTAATGATGACAAAGAGTTATCAAAAGTTTTCTTACTCATGCAAAGTAAAAGAAATTCATTTAGAACATTCTTCAATTTATAAAAATAGGTTTTCTTAGAGGAGGCAATTTTTAAATGTTATAGCAAAGATTTTATATTAAATACAGTAAGCATCTGTTTAAGATGTTTACTTTCTGAAATTGTGCAATTAAAATATTTTTTAAAGTGATATATAATTTTAATAATTTTATATAGAGGGTTTAAATTTAATCATGTATATTATTTTCTAAGATCCAATGCTTTTGCAAAAGTTATAATTAAAAAGATATCCTGAAATTTATATAATTATATAATAACTCATGTCTAATTATAAACTGTAATAGTTGAGCCTCGAATGAAATTTATTTTGTGATTAAGAAGGCAACAGCATTTACATCTAGAATAAATTAAAGCAAATGAAGAGGAAAATTTTATTCTGTGTAATATTTAGTTCATTATAGTCTTAATTGACTATGCCAATTCATGTTCATAAATAGGGGATATGATGTATGCAAAAAATGAGTAAAAATTTATCACCAAGAGATAGTCTATGGTTCACAAGCATAGAAATTTCTGTAATATAATCCATCTACATTTCTTAAGAACACACTAAAAATATTCAAGAAAATGGATAAAATATTACATTATTGAACATTATTTCTCTTAAACTTTGATTTAGAGAAAGAATTTGAAAGTATTTATTTTGCTTTGACTAAACTAATTCCTTCAAGATTTCTATCCCTTTTAAAAAATTATGTTGTGCTTAATTCTACCATGTGTTTATATTTTTAAAAAGAACTGCTACAATAATACATTTGAATATAATTCTGAATGCAAGATTACTACCTACTACTTGGTATATAGTAGGTAGAATAATGGTTCCTCAGATGTTTAATGTCCTAATCCCTAGAACCTCACATAGACATAATATATCAATTTGCACATGTGATTATAGATGCCAGAAGTCAAGGATCTTGAGATGGAGAGACTATGATAAAATATCCAGGTGGTGAAATGTAGTTACAAGCATGCTTATAAGTGAAAGAGAGAAGCGGGAGCACCAGAGTCAAGGAAGGAGACATGAAGGCACAGCAGAGACAGGAGTGATGAGATAGCTGGCTTTGAAGAGGGAAGGTGCCATGAGCCAAGGAATGTGGGAAGCCTCTAGAAGCTAGAAAAGGAAGGAAATGGATTCTCACCTAAAGCCTTCATAAGGAACACAACCCTGCTAACACCTTGATTTTAGCCTCTTGAGACCTACTTCAAACTGTAAGATAATAAGTTTGTGTTGCTTTAAGCCACTAAATTTGTGGTAATTTGTTACAGTAACAAAGAAAAACAAAACAGATAAATTTTATGACTGCAAGAAACTAGTAAGAAGAAAAATGATACAAACTTTTTAAAAAGACTTTTAGAACCAAACCTACACTTGCCATGTGACTCAGCAATTGAACATTTGAGCACTTCTTCCAGAAAAATAAAAACTATGTTCATTAAAAACCTGTACACAAATGTTCATACCAGTGTGTCATATAATCCAGAATGGGTATTGGAGAAGCTGGTGGTACAGAAATGGCAACAGATGAAGACAAAACATTCCCCAGGAAAAGCCTGATCTCTCTCCAGCTGAAATACCAGGAAAAGGACAACCAACCAAGATGGAGAATTTTTTTTTAAATAAGGCAGCAATTTGAGAGAGAGTGTTTATAATTATTTTTTTAATTTAATACTCTCATTTTATTTCTTTCAGGTTTATCTGTCAAATTTCTCCATCTAGTTTACAATCCATTTTGTATTTCCTTTGTATCCTCATGTGCCCAACATGGTACTGATATACCTAATAAATATCTGCTAAATCTAATTAAATTGAAGTGGCCTTAAAATAAAACATATGAATCAACCTTCTCAAACCTGATGTTTGAAAAATCAAATGCAGATGTTTGAATTAAAGACATTGCATGTTTTATATTAAAAACCACAGGCCAGAGACAAATCTACTAGATGTATGTTTACAATATTGAAATGCATATACACTGTTAAATGTTTGGTGGCATAAATAAAATTACTGAGAGACGTTTTCAAAAGAAAAAAAATTAAAATAATCTTATATGTTAATTGAAGTTGCCTTAAGAGTTTACAACCTTTTAATAGCTAGGTTCCTATTTATTGCTTTTACATTTTTATAAGTAAGTCTGTATGCTTTAAAATATACCATAAGTAATATTTTATTAATATGGATTTTTTCCATATGCTAAAAAAAATAAAATAAAATGAGTAAATAAGTACTCTATTCCAGTCAAACACAATGAGTAAATAAGTACTCTATTCCAGTCAAACACCAGGGAAAAAACCTGAGCCACTAACCCATGCCGGTAAGACCCAGTGGGGAGCCTAGACTTCCACCCTTGCAGGCTTTAATGCAGCATCCTTCCTTCTCTCAGCTGGCACAAAATTTTAGCAGGCCTAGTGGAGAATCAAGATTTTTAGGAGCATTGAGCAGTAATAGCACCACTCCTGCAGTATCTGTGGAGGCTATGTGGGGAACAGTAACAAGGTGCCCCTGGTCATCCCAGCCAGAGTGGTATAAGCAAAGATCTAGTGGGGAGGATAACTGTACAACCCTGCCCAGCAGTAACAAAGAGCTCATAAAGCAACCCAGTGTCAACAAAGGTTGAGTAAAGATTCTGGGCTTCCACCCACACCTGACAGAAATGAGGCAGTGCCCCACTTCTTCTCCTGGAGCATTATCATGGGAAGCATGCTAAAACACAAGATTTAAATGAGATCCAAAATCTCATTGCAAAATACTCAAATGTCCAGGTTTCTATCAAAAGTCACTCATCATACCAAGAAGCAGAAAGAGCTCAATTCAAATGACCAAATATAATCAGAATACATCAACAACAAAATGGCACAGAGAATTATCTGGTAAGGACTTTAAAGCACTGATTATTAAAAATTCTTCAGATAAAAATTATAAACACATTTGAAATAAATTTTTAAAAGACAGCAAAAAATAGAAATCTCACCTAGTAAATAGAAGGCATAAAGATTAACCAAATGGGGATTTTAGGACTAAAAACACAATAACTAAAAATTTTAAAACTCAGTGAATGGGCTCAACAATAGAAAAGAGAAGACAGAGAAATAATCAGTAAACTCAACTACAAAAAGTAGAAATTATCCAGTCAGAACAACAGAAAGAAAAAAATATATAAACAGATCCTCAGAGGTATATAGAACTTTAACAAAAGATCTAACATTTGTGTCATCAGAGTCCCCAGAAGGAGAGGATTAAAAGGTAGGGCTGAAAAATATATTAAGGAATAGTAGCTGAAACTTTCCCAAATGGGGGAAAAGCTATAAAGCAATAAATTTAAAGGACTGAGCAAATGACAAACAGAAGAGAACCAATGAATTCTATGTTAACACACCATAGTCAAACTTTTGAAAACTAAAGAACAAGAAAAAAAGTTGAAAGGAGCAAGAGAGAAGAGAGAAATGACACTTCTGGGGAAAAAAACATTCAAATGACATCAGATTTTATATCAGAAACTATGGAAGACAGAAGGAAGTAATATAACATTTTTCAAATACAAAAAAAAGGTCAACCCAGAATTCTATATGTAATAAAAATATCCTTCATGAATGAAGGGAAAATCAAGACAATCTGCAATGAAAGAAAGCTAAGAATATTTGTTGCCAGATCTACCCTAAATAAATGCTAAGAAACCTTTTTTAAACAGAAATAAAATTTTAAAAAAAGATCCTTGGAACATCAGAAAGAAAAAAATAACACAGGAAGCAAAAATACAATAGGCTTTTCTTCTCTTGAGTTTTTAAGACTATATTTGATGGTTGAAAAAAACTTATATTCTTATTTGATATGATTATGAATGTACATAGAAGAAATATTTAAGACAAGTATAGTATAAAGGGACATAAAGTGAAGTAAGCTTTCCAAACGTTTTTAACTGAAAATATGATGACACCTGTCGTGTGTGATAAGTTATGTATGTATATGTATAATAATAATACCTAGAGCAACCACTGAAGTGTCACACAAAGGCATGTACTGAAAAGCACTATAGATAAACCAAAATGGAACTCAAAAAATGTTTAAGTAACCCACAGGAAGAAAGGAAAAAGAGAAATGAAAATAGAGATAAACTAAAAACAAAAAATTAAATGGCAGCTATAATCCCATACACACTGATAATTATATTAAATGTAAATTGTGTAAATATACCAATTAAAAGACAGAGATTGGCAAAGTTAAATTAAAGACATTATATATGGAACTGGCATAAAGACAAACATGTAGACCAATGGAACAAAATAAAGAGCCCAGAAGTAAATTCACACATATATATTCAACTGGTCTTCAACAAGGGTACCAAGAATACACAATGGGGAAAGAAGTCTCTTCAACAAATATGTTGGTAAAAATGGATATCCATATACAAAAGAATGATATCGGAACTTATCTTGCAACATACACAAAAACAACTCAAAATGGATTAAAGACTTAAACATAAAGCCTGAAACTATAAAACTCCTAGAAGAAAACATAGTGTAAAATCTTCATGATATTGGTCTTGGCAATGATTTCATGGATATGACACCAAAAGCACAGGTGACAAAAACAAAAATAAACAAGTGGGAGTACATCAAATTAAAAATCTTCTGCACAGCAAAGGAAACAATCAACAGAGTAAAAGGCAGCCTACAGAATGGGAGAAAATATTTGTAAATCATAACTCTCTGATAAGGGTTTAATCTCCAAAATATATATAGAACTCTTACAAATCAATAGTAAAAAAAAAAAAAAAAAAAAAATCCCTAAGAACCCAATTAAAAAAAATAAATAAACAAGAGACCTGAAGAGACATTTCTCCAAAGAAGACATACAAATGGCCAAAAGGTGTAGGGGAAAATGCTCGATATTACATTATCAGGAAGAAGCTCAATGTCACTTCATCTGGAAACTGCAAATCAAAACCACAATGATATATCACCTCGCACTTGTCAATCAGACAACAAATGTTGGTGAGGATGTGGAGAGATTGGAACCTTTGTGTATTGTCAGTGGGAATGAAAAATGGTGCATCTGCTATGGAAGACAGTAAGAAGTTTCCTCAAAAACTTAAAAATAGAAATACCATATTATCCAGCAATCCCACTTCTAGGTAATTTTCAAAAAAAAAAAAAAAAACTAGAAATCAGAATCTCAAATACATATTAGAACTCCTATATACATTGTAGGACTATTCACAATAGTGAAGATGCGGACACAACCTAAATTTCCATCAACAGATAAATGGATTAAGAAAATATGGTGCATACATATGATGGAATAATATCCATTCTTCAAAAAGAAGGAAATTCTGCAATATGGATGAGCTTTGAGGACATTATCTTAATTAAGCAAGTCACAGAAAGACAAATATTGCATGATTCCCCTTATATAAGGTATCTAAAACAGTCAAATTTATAGAATCATGGAGTGGTTACCAAGGACTGAGGACAGGAGGAAGTGGGGTGTTACTAATCAACAGACATGAAGTTTCTGTCAAGCAAGATAAATAAGATCTAGAGATCTTCCGTATAACATTGTACCCATAGTCAACATAATTTATTGTACACTAAAAATTTTAAAAGGGTAGATCTCATGTGAAGTGTTCTTACCAACATATATATACATATACATATACATATATATTGTGTGTGTGTGTGTGTGTGTGTGTGTGTGTGTGTGTGTGTGTGTGTGTGTGTGACCAGTAAGGGGATCGCAACCCTTGGCTTGGTGATGCCCGCACCGCGCTCAGCCAGTGAGCGCACTGGCCATCCATATATAGGGTCCCAACCTGAGGCAGGAACGCCACGGCGCTCCCAGCACTGCACTCTCCCGAGTGCGCCATGGGGTCGGCCCCCAAAATATATTTTTAATATTATATAACTAACTGCTTTCTGCAAGAGATTTACTTCAAATATAGTGACTTCAGTAAGTTTAAGGTAAAATGAAGGAAAAAGATATATCAAGCAAATATTGATCAAAAGAAAAG
The DNA here is from genome assembly GCF_027409185.1 of Cynocephalus volans. NCBI lineage: Eukaryota > Metazoa > Chordata > Mammalia > Dermoptera > Cynocephalidae > Cynocephalus > Cynocephalus volans. The sequence continues at coordinate 37,220,807 of NC_084465.1, forward strand.
GCAAGCAGCTATATAAGTACCAGATAAAATCGACTTCAAAGCAAAGGAAATTGTCAGGGACAGACAGGGACATTACATAATGATAAAAGGTTCACTTTATGAGGAAGATATAATAAAGCTTAATGTGTATGCGCAAATCAACAGAGTTGCAAATATGTGAGGAAAAAACTGATAGAACTGAAAGAGGAAATAGACAAATTCACAATTATAATTGACAAGAACAGCCCTCTCCCAGAAATCAATAAAACAACAGCATAAAAAATCTGAAACCGTATAGAAATACTAAAAACAGCATCACCTGACAGGATCTAAGTGACCCTTATAGAACGTACTCCACCCAAGAACAGAATAATACACACTCTTTTCAAGCACTAACAGAATATATACAAGATCAATTTTTTAGATATGGAGATTCAACATGGTGAAGATGACAATTCTCAAAAACATATCAACATCTCAGCATGATTTTTTGTAGATATAGATAATATTATTTTAGAATTTATATGATAAATTAAAGGAACCAGAAGAGCTAAAACAATTTCAAAAAGAAGAGTGAAAGACTATTTATAGACTAGGAACTAATAGTTTCAAACCAGATATCTGACAAAGGACTCATGTCTGTGATACATAAAGAACATTCAAAATTTAACATTAAAAGAAGCAAACACTCCAATTTAAAAAGGGACAAAAGACATGAAGGATATTTCACCAAAGATGATATATGCATAACAAATAAGCACAGGAAAAGTTCTTCAATATCACTAACAATTAAGGAAATACAAATTAAAACTATGATGCAATATGACTATGTAACAGAGCAGTTAATAAATAAAACCAAAAATTAAAAATAAAAAGTAATGACAGTACCAAATGCTAGTGAGGACATGAGGAAATTGCTGGTGGGAATGGCAAATGGTACATCCACTCTGAAAAAGAGTTTGTCATTTTCTTTAAAAACTAAACATCCAAAAACTAGAAACAACCCAGATATTCTTCAACAAGGGAATGGTTAAACAGATTATGGTACATCTATATGGTAGAATACTATATAGCAATAAAAAAAAAAAAACCTAAACGTTGATACATGCAACAATTTAGCTCAATGTCAAGGACATTATGCTCTGTGAGAGAAGTCAATCTCAGAAGGTCACATTTTTACTCCACATATATAACATTCTTGAAATTATGAAACTATAAAGATAGAAAATGGATTACTAGCTGACATAGATCACAAATTGTGGAGGAAGTAGGTATAAATATAAAGGGAAAAGTACAAAGGAATTATTTGTGATGATGGAATAGTTATGCATCTTGATTGTGATGGTGGTTACATAAAATTACACATGTGATAAAATGATATAGAACTATAGACAAATATTATACAGCTGTCAAGTCGTGCTTGTGATATTATACTATAATCACCTAGGATGTAAACACTGGGGCAACTGTGACGTGCACACAGGACTATTTTTGCAACTTCCTATAAATCTTTAATAATTTATTCATATATACAATATGTAGAGGACATATACATATGTTCTATTTGGTTGCTATTAGATGCAGAGTAACTGAATCCATTTTCTGCTTGAATACAGGATGAGGAGAAGGATGAGGAAGATGAAGAGGAAAAGCAGGGAGAAAGGAGTATGGGGAGGAGGAGAAACCACCAAGATAGTTTAGGATAAGCATGATTGCCTAAAAAATGTAGCTTTACCAAGAATCAAAGAAGAGTTTATAATAGCATACTTGAAACAGGTGCTTCAAGTGAGCCCTTAAAGTTCAGCATATCAGGAAGGCTTACATACTACCAATGTGAGGGTACCTCAAAAAATTGTGGAAAAATGGAACTAAAAGGTAATATGAATCTTTCCATAAACATTTCAAAGACCCATTATATAAGTACATTTGTAACTCTTTCTGTCTTCTGTGTATCTAATACAAGGATATAAAATTTACTAGCAAAGTACTGTCCTTTGAGTTAAACATAAACATTCACCTTTTGAATGAATCTTTCCCAGAACAAGGATTCCTCAACTAGTGAGTGTATTTTCCTTCATCCCATTCAAATGGCAAATATTACATAGAAAATAACTGCTGTCCCAAGTAATAAAATTGTTGCAATATAAACTACTAAAACAAAACAATCTCAAATATTCAGCATCAATCCTAGCTTGCAATTTAACAACACATTATTTGAGGATCTCTTTATTTGGTCTTGTTTTCTTTGTTTTCAGTATAAATTGTAACTAACTTATAGAAGGATGATTAAGAATCATGCCTTATCATTATTATAAAAGAAACACTAGATTTATGTATTTAATTTAAAAACTGATTACATGATTTTATTTTTTCAAAAATAGATATTTATTAGAATGAGTCTAAAGACGGTTAGTGCTTCAAAATTCTGCATGAAAGTTAAATTGATGATCTAATCTTAATTTTCTCAAACAAATATTCTGAAGGATCTGATCTATTTGTTTGGGGAAGAATTTTTGCTCACAATAAGATTATATTTCAGTCACCTCTCCTTGAAACTTTTCAAGTTCTACCCCCGTCAATCATCACTTTCTGTCCTAGGGAAACATAGCATCTTGCACAATACTTTATATAAGATATCCCATTGAATCATGACTATTTTGTTACCTAAATTGCATCTTATACTCGATTACTGGTGTCATGTGGACAAGCATCATGGCTTTTTTCGTATTTCTATATCTAAAGCTTTAGCTCTGCCTGAAGTGTTGTCAGTGCTCTATATATGTTGTCAGATTAATTGTGTTAACTCAGTAATGCATTTGAGTAACAGCATAGCTAATAGATCATTTTTAATGAGACTATTTAAAATTAGGGTGCATGTTCTTTTTGATAGTTATAACACATGAAACTGCTCACTTTTTAAAATGAAACTCAGGTTAAATACTCAAAATAACTGTCTTTTGATGACTGTTCTTTCATCCGATTTCTCTACACATGACAGAGACTCCGCCATAGTAAATATTTCTGCCAAACAAGATTATAGCAGGTACCATTTTCTTGAAAGTGTTTGGAGAAGTATTGCTTCTTCTCATCCTGTACCCTTTTTTTTCATATTTCTCTCGTTGTCACTACTACATTATTATGTACACAGTAATTACATAGTGAAATGTTTGCTTGATGACATGTTGTTATATTGTTATAGCTGGTAAACCATCTCTCTTTAATTGATGTGAAGGGATGCCCAGGGAAAGGATGGTAAAGTCGTAATCTTTAGCCTTCCACACTCCTTTCTCTCCACTCAAGATAAATGTCACAATAATAGTTCATCTTTAGTGTATTCTTAGTTCATAATAATACATTTCATTGTCACAATAGCCTTATAAATAAAAAAAGAGCTATTTCTTGCAATTTCTCGGAAGGAAGAAGTAAAAGGAAACCAGCACTAAAGTTCCTTTGCCTGCCTTCAATTTTTTTTGAGGAACTTGAGTAAAAAGAGTCACAGGAGAATACGCTTGGGGAGTCTTAGAAATAGATTTTTTTAAAACAAATAATTTAGAAATAGAAAATACAAGATGTGAAAAAGGATAGTAGACATCAAGGGGACATAAGATCTGAATCCTCTTTCCAAATCTTATTCAAACCAGACACCTAGTAAGGGTCTTCACCATTAAAACCTAACTTAATCTCAGGTCGATTCTTTATGCACTTCTTTCAAATTGTGAAAAATCATGTTTTACTTTACTTAGTAAATTTATCATGAATAGTTTGTGTGTGTCTGTACATGAAAAAGAGGAGAAAAGGAGTTAAGGATATTAATAATAAATGACAGTGGAAGTTTAAAATAATTTTAGTAGTCTTGAATTCTTTATCATCTATATTATGATTAAATTTCAGGTTAAACTTAAGAGTCTCACAAACTATTCCAAAAAATTTCTAGTCCCATAGCCTAGTACTCTGCCCCAGGAATGTAAATTATATATTCATAGGCTTATAGTAGTTATATGAGGTATATACTACTACCCCATACTACATGTAGTGGATTGAGTTATGTTCCCCCCAAAATCATTGAAGCTTGAATTGTGTTCCCCCATTTTTATGTATTAGAAACTTGGCTCCCCTTGTGACTGTTAAGAGGATGGGAAATTCTATTATGGTAATTGAAACGTGGAGCCTTGAAGAGGTGATTAGATTGTAGGACTGTACAGTAGTGAATGGATTAAAAATGGTGGTTGGAGGCATGGTTCTGAGGGCTTTGAAAGAAGAGAGAGGGGAGTCTGTCTTTCTCTCTGTTCCACCATTTTTCACAATATGATAACCTACCATCACTGAAGTCACCATCAAAGAAAGCCTTAGCCAGATGTGTTCCCTCAACTTTGGACTTCTCAGCCTCAGAAACTGTAAGCAATTAATTTCACTTTCTTACAAATTACCCAGTTCTGTGTAATTTGTTATAAGCAACAGAAATGGACTAATACACTACCTATATATAAAAATATGTAACTGGTATACACACACACACACATATATATGTAGCCACACACACTCTTGAACATATTTAGTTAAAAAATACAGTATATTGTACCTATTTAATGTGTCTTATTCTATCTCCTTAAATATCATAATTAATCATAAGTAAGGTGTTTCCATTTAGAAATAATTTTTGTTATATACTTAACTATCCAGATTTTTCCAGAAGTACTCTTACCTATACCAGCTCTCTTTTTATTTTATCAATTTGAATATGTTTGAATGAATCAAAATTCTAACTTTCTTTGAAAATAATTGGCAGGTATTGACATTTCTCCTTTTAATAACTAACAGAGAGTACATTAAGTGATCATGGAGATCTAAAGTGCTAATTCTAATGATTCAGTAGTTCTAAATATTACATTAACAATGAGCCACTCTTTCTTTAACAGAATTAATTCTAAAATAATATAAACACAATAAATTTAAGCTCTTTAACTATTGGTAGTAGTAGTGTATAATAGAGTTTTTTGTATACTTTATTTCAAAATGCTGGCTAAATAAAAGGACAGATCATTATAATAGCAGCAGAAGAGGGGGACCTTGAACATAAAAACTTGAAATCAAACCTAGCCTTTTCATCCTTCCACTGGAAGCTTCTATTATCACTGATCCGAGAAAGTCCAACATAACCAAATGTGAATAATAGACAAGGAATAAGCATCCATTCAATCATGCTATAAGATAAAAGTTGTAAAATCATGGCATAACCCTTCCAATAAAAAACCTCAGCAGAATGAAAAATTGTGACATGAAGCAAATAAGAGTATATTTAAATTGAATTATGAATGAAATTCATATTTGAATTATGAATTAAGCAATTACAAAAGTAAAAATAGCAACTAAAAATTTTTTAAAAGCTCAGGGAAGAACAGCAAACATTATGTGATAGCCACAGATAAAACAGGATATACAATAAAAACTGGTAGAATCCAAAAAAGAAAGAGATAAAACAATTTCATAAACAAAAAGGCAAAGAGAGTAATAACTATAAAAGTCATAATAAAGAACACAAAAATACAAATAAGAAATTTGTTTAAAATAATAGAGATAACAAAAGGGATAAAGAGAGAGTTCCTCAATATATATTTCTAGATAACCAATTTTTTCACACATATATTTATTCTTCTATTTTATTGCTCACACATAATATCTCACCTAAATTATTTTCTTAATATTTTATTTTTGTTATATATTGCTATTATTTTCCTCTATTTTTTAATCTTAAAATAGTTGGTGTGTCTGTTTTAGTTTACATAGAATAAATTGCACAAATCACAATTTTCCTTTTGAGGCTATTGAACTTTTCAGGTATCTCTATATTTTGATCTTGTAGCTCATATTTCCCTAAGGGAATCTCAGCACTGATCTTAAGGTATATGGATCAGGGGTCTAGCATGTGAGTTCAAAGACCGTGTGTCCCATCATTTTAAGCTCTGATATATCTTAAATCTGTCCTTTCCTCTCCTTCCTAACTATACTTTCCTTTGTTCATAATCACACAGTTCCTTGTCGGGAAGATAGAAAAAAATCTTAAGATTTTTGTGTTTTTAAGACATCCCATTGGTCTCTCTAGCAATACATTCTATGCACTATGATCAGAGCTGCCTTCCTAAATCAAAATATATGATTTTGTTACTCCCCAAGCCCAGTGTATCTAATGACTCTCCAGTGTATATTGTAAAAATTTAAGAGTCATTAAGATATTGTAGTGGTCTTTACTCTGTCAATTTGATTAAGCTGGAGCTATATTTCCAAGAAATATCTTTCCCTAGTTGGCACCAGGTTAGAGTCCTTCAAAGGAAAATTTGTGTAAGATTTGGAAGGTAAGAGTAAAGCAGCAACTAAGAAATGAAGTAACAGCATTCCCCTCTGAAGGACATTGTGGTTAGATATGGTGACGCCCAGGCATAGCGATGGTTTCCAGCTTGTCCTTATTTCCCCCATTCATATTTGTTCTTTTCCCTGACTTCCAACAGCAGCAGTGAACTTAGAGAACTGGTAAATACTTAGAGGGACACGTTTCCATAGACTTTCCTCCCAGGTCTCTTTTGTGGTCCTGCTCTGGGAACTGGACATACTTGGCTTCCCAGATTATCTTGTAAATTACAAACTGTTCGCGCATGTCAGAGTTTTAAAAGAGTTAATGGCACTTTTGTCATGCCCTCGTTCCTGTTTCTGGATCTGTGCTCCTGAGATTCTCTTACAACCATGTACAGTCTATTCCTATAGGCAATCTTTGAGCACATACTATTGATTGATCAGCTTTCCTAACTGAGCCCTAACTGATTAAAAACTGATGGGTTTTAATCCCTTTTTAATCATGTTCCCACCAAACTTTTCATCCTTATAAATTATTCTCTTAGGTAAATATTATTTGCCTGATAAATAATTAGGTGAATTATTCTATACTGTATTAAATTATTATCTACATATAAATTATTGTCTAGCTGTGTGAGGGCACTTCAGAAAGCTTTGGAAAAAAAGAATTGAAAGATAATAGAAATCTTTCCATGAACTTTTTGAAGTACCCTCGTACAGTGTCTGGCACATAGTATTCTCTCAATAATTTACTCAGACTTAATGTAGTTTTAATTTCTTTATTTAAATAACTATTTTATCTAATTTTCCACTATTAAAAAATGATTTGGAGGATACAGCAAGATGGCCAAATAGAATTGTCTGATGTTCATCCCACTCCCTCACCCCCACAAAAAGAGATTAAAACAACAAACAAATATATTTTAACTGGAACAATTGAAGAAGTATGCTGCGGAGCACCAGGGGAGTGACAAAATCCCTGGAGAGCATGGAGGATGGAGATAGCACCACAGAGAGCAGAGCAGGCATCCTGCTTCTGCCATGCTGTCTCCCCGAAGGGACTGAACTGGCTCAAAGTCAGGTGGAGAGAAGATAAGCTGGAAAAATCCTGTTTCCCACTGCTCCCAGAAACATCAGCATCCCTGCCACGAGACCATCCCCCCAAGTCCTCACAGGACCCAAACACATTTTGGAGAGTAGTTGAGAGTTTGTACAGGCCTCATAATAGAAGCCCAAGTACAGGAACCCCCCTCCTGACCTAAGCTGCTGTGGCACAATGCCATCTTGAAACTGAATCTGCTGCCAGAGTACATCCTGCCAAGGGGTTAGTGAAAGCTGACTCTCACCATCCTGAGCACCCCTCCTCCATTCCACCATTTTTACACAAGAGCTGGAAGGACCATAAACCCAGCTGCCTGGAGCCCAGGCCAGACAAAAAGACTACCCAGTGTCTGAACTCATGTGGCTCTCCCTTCTCTCTCAGGCAAGCAGGCAGATCCGCTCAGCAGGTAAGCTGCCAACACTTGGTAGGCCACCATATATGCATGCGCCCACCCTGTACAACACTAGGGACTGCTGAGCCCACCCATGACCATGCCAGCTCAACAGCCAGTCCAAGGGTAGCATCACCTCCCCCCAAGGTCCTCCACAGAATTGACTATACTGCACCACTGTACACCTGCTCCCTGACTGACGGCAATCAGGCAGGGTCCTACTTTCCCATGGCAGACCTCTACAGGGCTGCGAGGCCCTGCTGCACCAGTGTATATCAGTTCCAAGACCAACAGCAGATTGGGCAGAAGCTTTCCTTCTCATGGAAAGCCTGTTTAGAGTGGCCACACTAAGTCCTTGCAGAATTGCACCAAGCTCACTGATCCAATGGCCCTCTACAGAGGTGCTGGGCCAGTGTACATCCACTCCCTGACCAACAGCAGATCAAGCAGCAGCTTGCTTTCTCATGGCAGGCCCCTACAGAGCTGCTGGGCCCTGCTGCATCCTTTCAGGCTTCCTGCAGTCTTGGCAGCTGATCCTACAGCCCTCTATAGAGATGCCTGGCATTGCTGCACCAGTGTACACTTGCTTCCTGACCAACAACAAGTTGGTGAGCAGCTTGCATTCACACGGTATGCCTCCACAGAGTTTTCAGGCCCTGCTGCATTCTGCAGGCTTTCTCCAGGCTCAGCAGATGATCCAATAGCCTTCTACAGAGCTGCTGGGCGCTGCCGCCCCGGTGTATACGTGCTGCCTGACAGACAGCAGATCAGGTGGTGGCTTTGCCGGGCCACTGCAGGTCTCTACAGAGCAACTCACCCTGCTGTGTTCTTGCAGGCTCAATTCAGGCTCGGCAGCTGAGCCGGCAGCCCTCTACAGAGAGACCAGGCTCTGCTGCCCCAGTGTACCTATGCTCTCTGACTGATAGAGGATTGGGCAGCAGCTTTGCCTTCCCATGGAAGGCCTCTACCAAGTTTCCAGGCCTGGATGCACCTTTGCAGGCTTGCTCCAGGCTTGACAGCTGATCCAGTGGCCCCCCCACAGAGCTGGCAGACCCATTTGTACTGGTACATGCCTGCTCCTTTCTGGACAGGGAATCAGGCAGCAGCTCCACTTCCACCCAGCAGTCCTCTACAGAGATGCTGAGTCCTGCTGTGCCTGTGCACACCTGTTCTCTACTCGACAGCAGACTGGGTGGTGGCTTCACCTCCTCTGGCAGTCCTCCATAGAGCCACCTAGCACTGTTGCACCTGCTCATGACAGCTCCTGTCCAAGAAGTGGCATCCATTCTACTGACGGGCATTTGCAGAACTGCTTGATCCCAACCTCACCCCACACCTAGGCTCACCTGTTTCCAGCCCATAAGCTGGTCAGGCAGCACACCACCCCCTTGGAGAGATGATCTCAGAGCTGCATGCGCATGCCTGGCCTGATAGCTGGCCAGGGAGCAACTTTGCACATCAGAGAGGCCAGCAAACAAATGGTTGGCCCTCAGTGCCTACATATGTCTGACCTGACAAAAAGCCCAGAGTCTCCATCCTAGAAAAACAGTGCCAATGTTGGTGCAAACTCTTGTAGACATCACTGAAGAGGATTACAACCAAAGAAACTACACAGAGACTATGCTACAGAGTCTACCCAAAACCAAAGCCAATGCAATATATCCAACAGACATCCTGGGACCCACTGACAGGAAAAAAGTCATTTCTACATAATACACTCCATAAAACTGGGAAAAGCAACTACTAAATTAGTTCTGCAGATATCAATGTATGGATACAAGAAACATCAAAAAGGAAGGATATATGATGACCCTAAAGGAACACAATGTCTCCAGCAGCAGATGTTGGAGAAAGGGGCAGTTACAAAATGCCTATAAACATACTCAAAATAACAATCTTAAAAAAACTCAATGAGTGCAAGAGAACACTTGTAAACAATTCAGTGAAATCAAGAAAACAATTCACGATCTGAATGAGAAATTTAACAAAGAGATATCATTTAAAAAATACAGAAATCATGGAACTGAAGAATACAATGAATGAAATAAGAAACACAATTAAACGGTTCAGTAACAGACTAGATCAAGCAAAAGAACTACTGAACTTGAAGACATATCTTTTGAAATATCCCAATGGCGGCGGGGACTAAGAATAAAAAAGAATGAAGGAAATCTACAAAATGCATGGAACACCATTAAGCAAACAAATGTTTGAATACTAGGTATTCCAGAGGGAGAAGTGATGGAGAAAGTTTCAGAAACTATTTAATGAAATAATTGAAAACTTCCCATGTATTGAGAGAGATATGAATATTCAGATTCAGAAAACTCAAAGATCCCCAATGAATCTGAACACAAAAGATTCTTTCAGAGGCACATCATAAACAAACTGTCAAAAGTCAAAGGCAAAGAGAATTCTAAAAGCTGCAAGACCAAAGGGTCAAGTTACCTATAAGGGAAACTCCATTAGATTATCAACAGATTTCTCAAGAGAACCTTTGCAAGACAGGAAAAAATGGGATGATATATTCAAATTGCAAAAATAAAAAAAAAGACTGTCAGCCAAAAATACTTCATGAGGAAGAGATAAAGACCTTCCAGACAAGCAGAAGCTGAGGGAATTCATCACTACTAGACCATTCTTACAGGAAATGTTTAAGGGAGTGCTACAACTGGAAATGAAAAGATAATAATTACAATTATGGAAACATTTTTTTTAAAATACAAGAATCTTTTTTTTTTTTTTTTTTTTTGTCGTTTCGTGACCAGCACTCAGCCAGCGAGTGCACCGGCCATTCCGGTATAGGATCCGAACCCGCGGCGGGAGCGCCACCGCGCTCCCAGTGCTGCACTCTCCCGAGTGCGCCACGGGCTCGGCCCATAAAAATACAAGAATCATCATATACGGTAAATTCATAATTCAAACTCAGAGAGGTAAATACATAATATAAACTCAGAATACCCCAGTGAGGTAATAGTGCTACATAAATCCTTTAATCCAACAGTATGATGGTTCAAAGTCAAAATAGTCAAAAATAACAACAGCTACAATGAGTGGCTAAGGAATATATATTAGATACAAACTTAAGTTAAGGCAACAAAAATATAAATTGGGGAATGGGAAGTACAAAGTATTTTCATGTGACCAAAGTTGCTATAAACTTAAAATAGTTTATTATAACTATAAGACTCTTTATGTTAGCCCCAAAGTTACTACTGCTCATTATCACTAGTCATCAGGGAAATGCAAATTGAGACTACATTGAGATACCACTTCACTCCAGTGAGACTGACTATAATCAAAAAGACAGTGAATAACAAATGCCGGTGAGGGTGTGGGGAGAAGGGAACACTCCTGCACTCTTAGTGGGACTGTAAATTAGTACAACCACTATGGAAAACAGTATGGAGGTTTCTCAGACAACTACAGATAGATCTTCCATGTGATCTAGCAATTCCACTTCTGGGTATATACTACAAAAAAATTTTTTTAAAGAAATTACAGCAGATACACAAATGAGAAAGAGAAATAACACAAAGATTATCACCAAAAAAACCACCAATCTACAGAGGTAAATAAAAAGATCAAAAGAAAGAAATTAAGGATCTATAAAACACCCAGAAAACGATTGAGAAAATGGCAGGAATAACTTTCCATGTATAATTAGTAACCCTGGATATAAGCAAATTAAACCCTCCAATTAAAAGACATAGAGTTGCTGAATGGATTAAAAAAAAAAAAGGCTCAAAGATATGCTGCTTACAAGAGAGTCACTCAACTATTAAAGATAAACATAACACCTAAAGGGAAGCTTTTGAATGTTTTTGCCACAAAGTAATGATAAATGCATGAGGTGATTGATACATTAACTACTCTAACCCGATTATTATACAACATATATATGCATCAAAACATCAGATTGTACCTCAAAAGTGTGTATAATTACAATGTGTCAATTAAAATTCTTAAAAACGATCTGTAATATCTTAAGTTGATGATAATTGCTTCTTATTTAAAGCAGAAATGTATCTGTGCATCTATTTTTGAATTCATCATTTTATACCCTTTGTTATGGTTGACCCTGTATGTGACTGATCTTACTAGTTCATGAGCTTTTGAATGTAGCACATCAAATGTATAATCAAAAACTTGTTCAATGGAAAAAAATGAACACATTGTATGATTATGCATATGCTTTACATCGCTTAATTCAATCAACACATTGACACTAGTACATTAACGCCCATAAGAAACTTACAGGCACAGTTTAACATTTTTTTTGTTTTGGGCAGCTAGCCAGTACAAGGATCGAACCCTGGACCTACGTGTTATCAGCACTATGCTCTAATCAACCAAACAAACCAGCCAGCCATGATTAAAACTTTTAAAAATCTTTGTTCTGTTTCCACTAAGGTATCAATTATTCAGGAAGTAAAATCATTTACCTGTCGGGTACAGAGCAAATTTGTAACTAGCATGTTTGTCTTAAAAAAATTTTTCATGGATGATTTTTTTTTACATTCTCCTAGTAATAAATTATGATACTTTAATTTGTACTCCACCTTTAAACAAAAGATGGTTGTCAAATGACCTTATATAACTATTTCAGCAAGTATGACTATTGAACGTGGACAAATCATATTTTGTATTTTGGCTCAGTGACTTCACTTTTTATTAAAACTGTTTTGACAAAAATCACACACTTTATTTAAGATATTCTAATCTATGTCAGAAAAAAATGTTGATAATGAATAAGGAAAGATAGTAAAAGAAGGGTTATGGGAGGGAAAGTATAACAGAAGGAGCAAAAGAAAAAGAGACTCCTTTTAATAATGGTTCTCAATTTGTAGGCTTCAGATGCCTAGGGAGCCATGACTTTATTTCAACTGTCCTATTTATACAAATAATTGTCAAGTATTGTGTGTGCATAGTTTTATAACATTTCATATACATATATGGTTTTTTAAGTATATAAATGCTTTGATTAATAATATGCAAATTTTATTAATTTTATTTTTTTATTTATATGTATATATATTTTTTTACTTATCTTTATTATGAACATTCATGAGATACAACGTTAATTGTCACCCATCGTGCCCATGATGTGAGGGCCAGATTCATACTGGGGCACACCCATTACTGGAAAATACTTTTGTACACCGTGTCCCCACTGAATTATCCCCCAAACTCTTTACCCATCCCCTTTTGGCCCCCATTCTGCTTTGTAGCCCTAGAAATGTTCCCTCCCTCTGTTAGACCAATGCACTACTGTGGTCTTTCTCTCCTTCCTTCTTTTCTTTCCTAGCTCCCACATATGAGTGAGCACATACAGTATTTATGCCTCTGTGCTTTGCTTATTTCACTCAACATAAGTTTCTCCAGGTACATCCATATAGTTGCAAATGGAAATACATCTTTCTTTTTTATGGCAGACTAGTATTCCATGGTGTATATATACTACAGTTTCCCTATCCAATCATCTGTTGATGGACATTTAGGTTGCATCCATGTCTTGGCTATTGTAAACAGAGCTGCAAGGAACATGGGAGTGCAGGTATCCCTTCAACATGATGATTTTCATTCCTCTAGGTATATACCCAGAAGAGGGATTGCTGGATCATATGGAAGATCTATCAGTAGTTGTCTGAGAAAACTCCATACTGTTTTCCATAGTGGTTGTACTAATTCTCAGTCCCACCAGCAGTGCAGGAGTGTTCCCTTCTCTCCACACCCTCACCAGCATTTGTTATTCACGGTCATTTTGATTATAGCCAGTCTAACTGGGGTGAGGTAGTATATCAATGTAGTTTTAATTTGAATTTCCCTGATGACTAGTGATGTCGAGCATTTTTTCATATATCTGTTGGACATTTGTACGTCTTCCTTTGAAAAATGTTTATTCAGCTCCTTTGCCCATTTTTTAATTGTGTTTTTTTTTTTTTTTTTTACTGTATAATTGCTTGAGTTCTATGTATATTCTGGATATTAATCCCTTGTCAGATGCATAATTAGCACCCAAACATCAAAGGTAAGGCCAATATTTTTCTCTGACACAGTGTGCTAGTATTTCTGTAACATTTTAACCATGCCCAGAGAGTCTAGAGTTCTGGAGCTATAGCCTCACAGAGACTCAATGAGGTATCATGCAGTTAGAATGTCTATGTTGTAAGATCGTCGAATGCTTCTGAAGGTGATTATGATATGCATAACTACAGTTATTTTAGTCATAGTTCAGGATTTTTAACAAGTATGACCCTTTAAAATGCTATATATGTAATTAAATTATTTATTTAAAAAACAAAACTGTTACATTTCTCAGAGATAGAGAATGACCTGTTTCTTGAGTGGTTCATCTCCTCCTTCCATCTGAGTTGAGTTTCCCATTGCTTTCTCTCCTTGCAAAAGTCAATTAAGTAATTGTTGTTAGTAAAACACAAAACACCAGATATATATTTGTCATATTCTTTTGTAAAAGTAATTTTAGAAATTAATTCCAAGCTATAATCCATGAATTCTTTAAGACTTTTTTTTTTTTTGGCCAACTCTTTCAGTTAATATAGTTCTATCTGTTCAGCTTCCAAATAAAGATACATACATTGAGAGGAATACTTAATTTCCCAAATTAGTCTGTGAATTCAGTGAACTACCGAACAAAATCCTACCAAGACTTCTCCATGGGATTTTAAAAGGAATTAAAAATTTTAGAACACTAATTCTAAAATTTATGTAGAAGACTAAATGTGAAAGTATAGCCAAGACTTTTTTAAAAAATAAGAACAAATAGAGATTTAATCCTGTACAGAATATTAGGTGATAAATGTGCCATTTCAATTAAGTGGGAAAATAAGAGTCTATTTAGTAAATTATGTAGAAACTGCTTCATGAATTATATCTAATTTATACTATCACATTATATGGAAAAAGATCCATTATCATAAAAACACAAGCACTATAATAGAGAAAGTTTTGTCTTGGAGGTTAGGGCTGCATATATCTTTTGAAATAAATTTCCAAAGAAATTATCCCATAATCTTTCCTAATATTTTAGTAGTAATAATGCTATAAAAGTTTATAATTTTATATGTAACTTGTAATTGTTTGATTTTAGTTCTCATCCTATAACAAAATCCTGATTTAAAAAAATTCAGAGTGATGAGCATTTGAAAGGGTTTCAGTTAGTAGAAGTCAAATCAGTTTTTATCATAAAACTGTTAATTGGAATAAAGATTTCAGCCCTATAACCTTAGCAAACATTTTCACCTACTAACACTTTTGTTAAAGCCCAAACTAATACACTTAAGAACAGAAGCCATGATTAGAATTTGGCCAGTGTACTTGACTATTACGGATAAAACACTCATTTTTACTTTCATCCTCAACATATTTATGAAAGACTGCTATAACTGCATTGTTGTAACAGGGATTAAATTGGTTCGGGCTTATATGGGGGCACTGGGGCAGGTACAGTGAACACAGTGAAGCATTAAGTGATTATAATTGAGTAAAGTAATGGTGTGTGTGTGCGTGTGTGTGTGTGTGTGTGTGTGTGTGTGTGTAGATTATAAAATGGTTTGATTCATGCTTGCTAGAGTACTTTGATCTAAAATTTAATACAGTATTCCCCTTATATCCATGGTGGATATGTTCCAAAACCCCAGTGGATGCCTGAAACAATGGATACTCTCTCACCCTATATATACTATATTTTTCCCATACTATACTATACTATGTTTTTTCCTATACATACACACTTAAGATAAACTTGAATTTATAGATTGGGCAGAGTAAGAGATTTCCTGAGAACAAATGCAATCACATTTCTAGGTAGAGACATAGATGATGATTATCTATTTACACTACATTTTTCTCATAAAAATTTAAACTAAAGGTTTTGTTTTTCTTCAGGATTTCAGTAATAAGGGGCATGTAAATAAGAAGAAAAAACAACTTTATATTGTAATGTATTTTATCTTTGGCTCTAATCCAGACATGTAAAAATTTCAGCAATAATTAAATATTTACTCTCTCAGATTTGTATATATAAGAAATGGTGTTGTAATATGTGAGGTTATGCATAATAACTAAAGTGACATCTTGAATACGATTAAATTCATTTTTAGACAATTATTATTCTAATTTTATCACTGAATTTAGCTAGGAAGTGACTTAAGAGTACTTAGGTCATTGTAATTCAAATGGTAAATTAACATTTTTATTGTTGCTATTCAGAACAAAAACAAATTAATCCACTTAACATTGCCATAACATTTGTCAGGTTGCAAGCCCTCAGAGTTTGCTGCTTACACTTTGTTTTATAAAAATATCATAAATATAATTAATGACAAGAGCACTCCATTGCTACAGTCCATCATCAAATGATATTGCTACACTTAAAATTCTGTCCTGGATGTCTACATAGTGTCAAGTTATATAAATTGCCCTTACTTGCCATCTTCACTGTTAAACTAGTTATTGACACAGGAGGGAGGACATTGAGTGATTTGACAATGAGTGAATGAATCCTTTATTTGTCATCTCACAATGGCTCCAGTGCCTGGACATAACAGGAGGTTTATGGCTGGATGACAAAATTATCAAATCCATTGTGCAACCTGCCAAAGAAATGCACAATTCATACAGTTTTTCTTGTTTGCTTGTTTTTTTCTTTCATGTAAGAATTTAATTTTATAACAATATTAGATCCCTTCAGGCAAAGCATTTGCAGTCATGATACCTGTATGGCTGTTTAAGGCACTTAAACCCTTAAACCTTTGGTCTCCCAATTTATTTTACTACCCCAGTGTAGTAAAATTGGAAACCCAAAAGAGGAAACAAAGTATTTGAATGCTGAAATTAGCAAATTTGTAGAATGGGAAAGAGAATAAAATATTGCTTATGTAGAAAGGTTTATTAGGATGCACATGTGCACAAATATAAATGTGGAACAATTTAAATAACTTTTCAAATGTGTAAGCTTGGAAATCCACATGTTTTAAATGGTACATTTCTAATACCCTGAGGAATTTATTAGAAATTTAATTTACTCACCTGTAAGCAGGTTCGCAAGCAGATTTTGCTTGCATACAAACTTTGTTTTCCCACATTGAGTATACAGAGATCCAAAGGGAAAAAATATAAGTCCCCAGGCAAAGTAATGAAGTGCCTAGTAAGAACGAAACAAAAACAAATTTATTCAACTCAACAATGTCAAGCAAAATACAAATACATATTACATTTACATATCACAGTCTTTTGCAAATAGAAATTGGAAATAGCAGTTTAGTAAGATTAGAGTTCAGTATATGTGTGTCCACATTGGGGGGGAAAGAGATGGCAGGATAAGTAAAGAGATGACAACCTTAAGTTCTAGATTTAACACTTTTCATACTGGAAAAACTGAGACTAAGAAATGATAAGTGATTCATAAAGTATCACTAAGATAATTGGCATTAGGTCTCTGTTCTAATCGGTTCCTCATTCCATTTTTCTACATATGAATTTGAAATTTTAACAATTGCCATTGAATCGTTGTGCTTTTTAGACATAATTAATAAGGTTATTATTTACTGGATTTTATGTCAATATAGCTGTTTGTATGCAGTTAATATAATTTGAGATGAAATTAAATACAGAAATTAAGCTACTATGCTTCTTTTTTCTTTATGTTAAAATACACAGAAAAGAGTTCTGTTTTCAATTAGGAAAGCCACATCATTCACGTGCTAACATCATTCACATGCTAACATCAAGATAATCAACAAATGTATAACATTTCTTGATCCCATAGGAAATATGAGGCCACCAGTTAATGAAATGAACTGAATTCCAAAGTGTAATGAATGCTTCCAAGGAAGGTGGAGGCACATTAACCATTTCACCTTTGGCAGAAGTGAGAGCTATAAAAGTAAGCAAGAAGAAAACAGGTAAAATTGAAATCTGTTCTTTAAGACTGAGCATGGGCTGGTGTGACTGTTTAGCATCCTGGAGAGCCCTAAACACACAGAGAGTCTGAATGCACTTGGAAGTCCCTTTTCAGACAATAGAAGACCCACGGATGACCTACCTGCTGGACATATCAGAGATGACTTTGAGAATGCCTGCAATATCTATGTTCAGATAAATAGATGGTAAGATGAATCTTACTAGAGAACTGAAATCTCTGAAAAAAGAATTAGAGAGGAATTCTAGAATTTTAAATTGCAAAAATTAAAATTAAGATGTCAATAAATGAATTTAAAAGCAGAATGGGCACAGCAAAAGGGGAGAGAATTAAAAGCTAGATCAGAATCAAATACCCAACAGAATCATGGAAAGTCAAGAGGATGAAACATTTAGAAAGGATTGTAAAATATATTTTACATATGTGATACATACATACATATATTTTACACATATATATTTCTCTCTCTTAGAAGGATGAGAGACAGAATAGAAAAGTCTGAGCAACTACTGGGCTAGAATTTTCAAAACTGAAGACGTGAACCCAGAGACAACAGATTTATTCTGTTTGTGACTCAGGCAGAATGAATGCATTCTATTTCCTTTACTTTTTATAGTCAAACTCAGGAATATAGATGACAGAAAATACTTAAGCAGCCAAAGAAAAAACAATATTATCCTAAAGGGAATAACTACAAGGCTATGACTGACTTTATAAAGAAGATATAGATGTCTCGGGAAAACAGAATAACATCTTTAAAATATTGAAAGAAACCAACTGTCAACATGCATTTCTATTTCTTTCAAAGTATCCTTCTAATTGAAGATGAAATAAAGAAATTTCATGACCATCAACAATGAAACAATTCATCACTTTTTTTTCTTCTGAACTACATTAAGTACTAAAGAGAGTTCATCAGGTTAAAATTAAATTATTTCACTAAAATATGGTAATGTAGAAAGATAAAAAGGAAGAGCAATAGGAAAAATATAAATGTAGATAAATATAAATAAACATTGACTATAAAAAAGCAACAATATTAACTCTAGTAGAGGTTAAATATATGTTAAACTAATATGTGAGGTAATAACTATACAATATCTGGGACAGTAGGAAAAAGGATCAAAGGGTTCTGAAGCAGCACATTCCAATAGAAATGTGAGCATTCTGTAAATGTTCTATTGTGCCATGTCCAATAGGGGAGACACTAGCCACTTGTCTATTAAGCACTAGTGATGTGGCTAATGCAACTGAGAAAGTAAATTTTTAATTTTATTTAATTAAGTTCAACTTATGTTTAAATGGGCACATGTATCTCATGGATACTATATTGAACATAGATATTCTAAAGATATTTGTATTGCCTGGAAAGGGGTAAAAGTGCTAATTAATACTAGGTTGGGAAAAAAAACGAAAATCAAGGGTGCAAGTTTTACTGTTTAGGGTAACCATGAAAAGAATAATTAAGGAATTAATATTTAACAAAGCAACAGGTGGTAAAGAATTAAATAACAACAAAAAAAAGAAATAGAAAACCTGGACACACCAATAATAGCAACAAGACTGAAGCAATAATCAGAAGTCTTCCAATAAAGAAAAGCCTAGTACTAAATGGCTTCACTGCTGAATTCTACCAAATCTTTAAGAGGAAATAACACCAATTATTTCAAACCATTACAAAAGATTGAAAAGGAGGCCATTCTCCCAAACTCACTCTATGAGTCCTACACCAGCCTGATAACAAAATCAGACAAAACTGCAACAAAAAAAAATGACATGTCAACATCCTTGATTAATATAGATGCAAAAATCCTCAACCAAATATTAGCAAACAAAATATAGTTGCACATCAAGGAAATTACACATCATGATCAAGTGGGATTCATCCCAGGGATGCAAGGATGGCTCCACATATGTAAATCAATAAATGTGATACACCACATCAACAAAATCAAAAACAAAAGCCATATGATCATCTCAGTAGAAGCAGAAAAAGCACATTTGACAAAATTCAACATCCCTGCATAATAAGGACTCTCAAAAAATCAGGTATTGAAGGAAAGTATCTCAACACAATAAAAATCATATATGACAAACATACCACCAATATAATCTTGAATGGGGAAAAGCTAAGTGCTTTTCTTTTAAAAACAGTTACAAAACAATGATGCCCACTCTCACCACTCCTATTTGATATAGTACTGGAAGTACTTGCCAGAGTAATCAGACAAGAGAAAGAAATAAAGGGTATCAAATAGGAAAAGATAAAGTCAAATTGTCCCTACTTGCAGATAGCATGATCTTATATACAGAAAGCCCTAAGGACTCTAGCAAAATACTTTTACAGCTAATAAACTAACACAATAAAGCTGCAGGACACAAAATCAACACCCAAAAATCAGTAGCATTTTAATACTCTAACAATGAACTGGCTGAAAGAGAAATCAAGAAAGCTAGCCCATTTACAATAACTACCAAAAAAATACTTAAGAATAAATTTAACCAAAAAGCTGAAAGATCTCCACCACTAGAACTACAAATCACTGCTGAAAGAAATTAAAGAGGACACCAAAAGATGGAAAGACATTCCACATTCATGGCTTGGAAGAATTAACATAGTAAAAATGTCCATACTACCCAAAGGTATCTACAGATTCAATGTGATCTCATCAAAATACACATTGCTTTCTTCACAGAAATAGAAAAAACAACCCTAGTATTCATATGGAACAGCAAAAGACCTGGAATAGACAAAGCAATCCTTAGCAAATGAAAAAAAGCCAGAGCCATTTCACTTCCTGACTTCAAATTATATTACAAAGCTATACTACCAAAATAGCATGGTACTAGCATAAAAACAGACATGCAGACCAATGGAACAAAATAAAGAACCAGAAATCAACCCATGTATCTACGATCAACTGATCTTCAAAAAAGGCACGAAGAATATACATTGGGGAAAGGACATTCAATAAATTGTGATAGGAAAACTGGATATCCATATGTAGAAGAATGAAACTAGACCTCTCACCATATACCAAAATCAACTCAAAATGGATTAAAGATTTAAATATAAAGCCTGAAATTATAAAACTCCTAGAAGAAAACATAGGGGAAACACTTCGGGAAGTAGGGCTGGGCAAAGACTTCATGAATAAGACTCCAAAAGCACAGGCAACAAAAGAAAAAAACAAACAAATGGGATTATATCAAACTAAAAAGCTTCTGCACAGCAAAGGAAACAATCAACAGAGTGAAAAAACAACATACAGAAGGGGAGAAAATATTTGCAAACTATACATCTGACAAGGGATTAATATCCAGAATATACAAGGAACTCAAACAACTCAACAGTAGAAAAGCAAGTAACCCAATTAAAAAATGGGCAAAGGAGCTGAATAGGCATTTCTCAAAGGAAGATATACAAATGACCAAAAGCACATGAAAAAATGTTCAGCATCAGTAATCATCAGGGAAATGCAAATCAAAACCTCACTGAGATATCATCTCACCCCAGTTAGACTGGCTATAATCGAAAAGACTGAGAATAACAAATGCTGACAAGGATGCTGAGAAAGGGGAACTCTCCTGAACTGTTGGCAGGACTGTAAATTAGTACAGCCACTATGGAAAACAGTATGGAGTTTTCTCAAACAACTGCAGATAGAGCTACCACACAATCCAGCAATCCCACTTCTGGGTATACACCCAAAGGAATGGAAATTATCATATCAAAGGGCTACATGCACTCCCATGTTTATCACAGTTCTATTTACAACAGCTAGGCTATGGAAACAATCTAAATGTCCATCAATGGATGACTAGATAAGGAAATTGGGGTATACATACACAGTGGAATAATACTTATCCATGAAAAAGAATGAAATTCTGCCATTCATAGGAGTATGGATGAGTTTAGAGAAAACTATTAAGTGAAACAAGCTGGGCACAGACAGAGAAATACCACATTTCTTCACTCATAGTGGGAGCTAAAATAAACAAGGAAGGAAGGAAGGAAGGAAGGAAGGAAGGAAGGAAGGAAGGAAGGAAGGAAGGAAGGAAGGAAGGAAGGAAGGAAGGAAGGAAGGAAGGAAGGAAGGAAGGAAGGAAGGAAGGAAGGAAGGAAGGAAGGAAGGAAGGAAGGAAGGAAGGAAGGAAGGAAGGAAGGAAGGAAGGAAGGGATAGAGAAAGATTCACAAATATACCTTGAACTTTCACAAGTAGAAAACAGAACAGTGGTTATTAGAAGTAGAAAGGGGAAGGGAGGTTAATGAGAAATTGGTTAATAGTCACAAATAATTATTACATAGCATAATGATGAATAAGCTAACTATCCCAATTTGACTACATACATTGTACACAAGTACCGGCAGTCAACTTCGTACCTCACAAAAATGTATAATCAGATTTTCAATAAAAAGGGAAAGAAAATACCCAAAGTATAATGCAGCCTGTATTCTTAGAAGTTATTGTTATTATCATCATTATTATTATTAAAGTAAATTATAATAGCTAAAAAAAAAGAAATGATAAATGTTTAGGTGATAGATATGCTAAGTATTCTGATTAGATCATTAAACAATATATACATGTATTGAAATAATAAACCGTACCCCATAAATATGTACAGTTAAAAAATAAAAGAAAAATATAAAAAGAAAATGATGTAATAAATAAATAAAAATATCGAAAAGTCCAAAAAAATGCAAGAAATTAGAGAAAAGGGAATAGGAAACTTAATAATACATAAAATAAACTGCAATGTGTAGTTATAAATCTCAACAGTTCTAATTACATTAGTTTAAATGCACCAAATTCTTTAATTAGGAGATCAAATTGCAGACTCTCTTACCTGGCCTAGTACTGAAATGGTGTATATATATTAGTATGTGGTTTTTCTAAATTTTACTTAACTTAGAATTCTCAGCCTTGGGATTCCCCTAATATTGATAGTCAACAAGAATTATCTTTTCCTTTAAACTCCAATACTGTGTCTTCTGCCATACTTTTATAAATGTTTTTATTCATATTTCACTTTCCTTAATATATACACATACATTTGTGTTCCTTCTTGATTATGAGTACTTTTATAACAAGTTTTTTGCCTTCTTGCATATTGCTTTACCAATACTTTAATATTTAATATTTGTAGAATGAATGAATGGATTCCCATGATACAATTAGCAACAATGTTTACAGAGTAGAATAAAGTAAAATATAGTTAATATTTATGCAATTTACAAATTAGTTTGGGTTTGAGTGGTCTCATGCAATTTTGTTGTTATTTAGAGACATTATAATACTATTCATTTACTTTTTAATTTAAAAGAGATAATATTAATTTCTGATTTTTAAAAAGTATATAAACAAATTGTCCTTTAATGCATTTTATTCTTAATAATAATTTCTGGTATATTATAGTACTTTACAGACTTCATGGAGCCTACAATTGTATTATCTTATGTATTTGCCACACTAGCTTTGTAAGGAAAGAGAGTGGATATAAATCTCTCCATTTGGTCAATGTCAAAGACATAGTGACAAAATTAGGCCCCAAATATTAATAACCTAATTCTTGATATATTTGTTTCTCCTTTTTTTATAATCAAATTCAGTAGTAGAAAACAAGAATTAAAAACTAAATAATCAGACTAGAAAAGAATTCTACTAGAAAGGCAAATACTCTATTGATTTTTTAATTAGAATATTTGCTTTAGTTGGAAATTAACACAAAAGAGCTGAATGACTGGGTGATGTCTCCCTGTGAAAGAAAATTTTTAATTTCAATAATGTATTTTGTTGATTCAATTTGTTGTAGTAAAGTTGTCAAGGTTTATGTCTGATTCAACCTGAAAATAACCCATTGGAATAATTCTCCGACCTAGACTAGTTTTCGCATTTCCTTTGTCCTTCCTTTTGACTATCTTATCCGAAGGCATTTGTGATTAACGTTTCTATACAATAAAATTAAACAAACAAAATTCCAAATGAAGTATAATGGTATTTGGTCAGCTACCAAAAAGATATCTTTTAGCTTATTCATATTCCAATAAATTACAAAGGTGTTTGAAGAACACAACTGTATATTAAGTTTTGGTTTTAAAATTAACATCTGTCCATATGTAACAAATCCATACCTCCTATCTGTATGGAAATGAAGTATTATAAAATACAAAATCTTTAGAATGTTCTTGGTTATTTAAAGTAGAAGGAAAGAAGAAAAAGAGAAAAAAAGGAGGGAGGAAAGAAAGAGGAAGGAAGGAAAGAAGAGAGAAAGAAGGGAGGAAAGAAAGATAAAGGAAGGAAAGAAGAGAGAAAGAAGGGAGGAAAGAAATGATGGTTACCTGCATAAAATGAGAATGCTTCTAAATGTGGTATTCATCCTGATGCGTGGATTAACTATCTGTGCCTACCAAATCCCCAGTCCCAGGCAAAAACTTATTTTTAGAGCCAACATATTATTTCTTGATTTTTTTAAATAAAGACTTTGCCGGTATAGAAGAGCAAAGCAAATCACACTTACAGAGTGCCCCAGAAAGAGAAGAAAGTTGGGAATTTGTCCCTTTATGTCTCACGATGGAGCTGTTTTTTAGTCACATTCCCTCTGATGTTCTACATTAAGGACAACTATTTTTGCCATTTTTACTTTTAAAATTATTCTTAATCACACTTCTGTTCATTTTGTTCTCTCACAGAAATGAACCTAAGGTTTTCAACATTTTTAATTCTAAAGTTCTAAAGTGGTTAAACAGCTAATTAATTTTATAGGAAGAGAAGTGATTTCATGGCTTATATTTTCTATTCTACTGTACATTAAAGCCAGATAGTTCACAGGCCAAGCCTCTTAAAATCCTTCTAAAAAGGCCAATTTTTGTTAAAGGCAAGACTACACAATTACCAATTAAATGCTGCAGAAATATAGGAAAGTATTCCTCCACCATCATCAAATTTATATCTCCATTAAAGATGCTAACATTTCATTTTGTCTTTAAATTTGCAAAATAATTAGGCTTTGCCTTGAGAAGCCAACAATTCAAAATCTTTAAGAATGGTACCAACTTTTGTTGATGTAACAATTTTCTATGCACTTCTCTGATGGCAAGAAGTATGAAATATTGTGAAGAAACTGAAAGATAACGATTTGCAACACAGAAGTTTTGGCAATTAATTCTAACCTAAAGAATCTAAGTTTTGAATACATATCTGACTAAAGGATGTTATACAAGCAAAGATTACAATTGTCACTAATTTATTACACTTACCTTTAACATTAAGAGGATTGCACAAGAAAAGTAACTGGTCATTTTATAATCTTTTTTAATCAATAAAGCAACATAAGCTTTTTCAATATTACCAAGTTTGGGTGCATTAGATTTCATGTTGATCCTTCTCTGTCCCGGGTAGATTTAATCCCTCCCTACCATCCCCCACCCCCCACAAACACAGCTTTGAAAAAATTAGTTGACTTTCTGCTCAACCAACATAGTAGCCAAGCCTAATTTCAAATTCATGTCTCCACGTTTTGTAATTTCTTTTCCTTTCATCATTCCATAATTTCTCCAAATAATCTTTTTCCTAGTACAATTTTATAAGAAAAATTAGACTATTTTGTATTTTATTTTGATTCAATAATTCACAAACCATGTTCCATTTATCTTGTATGTGTAAAGTCAAGTTATGTACCTTCAGAAAATAAATGATGTTAGACGAACCCAGGTCTAACATCTTCTCTTCAATTTGTTTTCACTGTAATATGCCACATTTATTTAATAGTAATGAATAATAAATCAGCAGATCAACCAAGAAATTTTATAAGGCAAAAATACATTTTTCCTTTGCTAATTACTTGAGAAGTTGCCCAAATTTCTGGTATTGGTATGAGACAGGAAATAACAATCAATAAGAAAAGAAAAGAAAAAAGAAACCAAAAGATAAGGACAAGTTACAGTGGCAAAAACCCACCCAGAATAATCAACACCATGGTGAGAATATATATCACATAATATAATTACACTTTAATATCTATGAGGAGAAAATTAATAATAAGGCAAAGACAAAATATTTTTGATACTTACATGATACACGTACGAAATTTAAATAACTGAAAGGCAAATGCTGGTAAACTACCTTAAAACATTTCAATGATTAAATTTTAATGATATTTTTTCCTTTGGCTATTATTAGAACATTACAATTTTTTTTTAATGTCTTTCTGTTTAGAAGGCAGGTTGTAAAGACATACATCCTTTTTTGAATAGTAAAATAATTTAAATCCTTTGATGGAGTTTGGATGTGTTGTCCCCTCCAAAACGCATGTGGAAATTTGATCTCCAATGTGGCAGTGTTGGAAACTGATTGAGACATGGGGGCGGATCCCTTATGAATGAATTAATGCTCTCTCTCCCTAGGGGAGGTGGCAGTAATGAGTGAGTTCTTGCTCTATTAGTTCCTGTGAGAGCTGGTTGTTTAAAAGACCCTGGCACCTTCTCTCTCTCTCTCTCTCTCTCTCTCTCTCTCTCTCTCTCTCTCTCTCTCTCTCTCTTCCCCCCCCTCCCTCTCTCTCTCTTGGTTCCTCTCACCATGTGATCTGCTTGTACCTGCTGGCTCCCTGCCACTTTCCACCATGAGTAGAAGCAGCCTGAGGCCCATGCCACATGCAGCTGTCACAGAATCATAAGCCAAATAAACCTCTTTCCTTTATAAATTACCCAGTCTCAGGTTTTCTCTTATAGCAACAGAAAATGTACTAACACATCCCTTTAACAAATGATACCAAGACTAAATACTTTGGAAAACATGTCAGGTTAGGTTCTCTGAGAAGCAAATGCCATGATGGGATCAAATATGCAAGTTGTTTATATGCAAAATACCTGTGATAGATAAGAAGTAGGGAGCCCCAGAAGGCAGGGAAAGCCTTAAGACCCTACTGCAGATCTGACCTTCATGAAGAGGCAAAGGAAGGAAGGAAGATGGGTTAGAAAAAACTCAGAATTCACTGCAATTTTAAGAAAGTTCCAGCCAGACTAACGGAGAGTCCTTGAGCCAAAACACTCATTAGAGGTTTCCCACATCTCCTAGAAATGTGTAAGGAAAACTCTGTGCTTCAGTAGAAAACTACACATTCACCCTTTAATTTGATCTGATTCTACAGAAGCTTATAGCTCTGTAAGTTGTAGATCACTGATGGCAATGCAAAACCAATTCTTGTCTATGCATGCAAGTATATATTTTGTAGCAAAAGGACGGCCCTTTTCCAGTGTGGGGGATAAAAAGCCTTGTCTCCCTTTACACAGTCATTTCAATATAAATTTGTCTATTTCTTGAATTCTCCTTTAAAGCAGTTATTACCTCAACCTGACTCCCTCGTTATTAACTAAATAAAAAATTTTAACAAGTGTTTATTTTATATCTGTACCAGAGTCCTGATTTTCCTCATTATGAAATTTCTTCTTTTAACAATTTAGAGGTCTCCCACTGAGATGTCCAATGGATTCATCTAACAACGCCTACTGAATTTTGTCACCAGAGAAGTACACTTCACAGGTAGTTTAAGCCCAAGCATGTCTTGTCTTGTCTTCCAGAGGTCAATTTAAAGAAGCAATGGAATTTTGCTGACTATTTTTTTTTAATTTAATTTTCTTCTTTCCTACTTCTGTGTTTTGTTTTTGCTTTTGTTGTTTTGGCTCTTTTACAGAATATTATATTGTTGGCAGCAATGATTGGGAATTTGATTTGGTTGTCTCTATAAATTGATTAATGATTTATAGAGACATAGTTTTTTGAGATGAGAAAAGACAGAATTATGTTTGTTAGTTTTTATGTTTGTCTATTTGTTCATCTTAAGTTCAAACCAATTAAGAATTCTGTGTTTACTAGGAAGAAAAACAGTTCTTTGATATCTAGACCAGTGAGTTTTTGTGTTTCTATATTTACACTTCCATGGAAGAAAATGTGCTCTCTTTTTCTGTGTCTGTATACTTATGTGTCTTTATGCAGAAAGCCTTTACCTTTATGCAGTATGTCGTGTTTTTCTACCTCCAGGTAGTATTAATATATTAGATTATAAAATCTATTCTGATTGACATAAATAAGCACTTTCTATAAATAGAATATTCCTAAAATTCCTAGTAAACAAGAAAATTGAACTTCAAATACTTTAAATGGGCTAGATTAACTTTTATACAGAAATTGACTCAGAGATGGTTTAAATTCGAATTCATATTTTTTAGGTGAAATCATTGACAAATAAGACTAGTTTAATATTTTAATATAAACAGCTATGTCTTATGTGAAATATCAGTGTTAAGTATAATAAAGTTTACCTTTTTATTCTAGTTGGATATGTTCTTCCTAAACATATACGGATATACTAATCAAGTAAGATAGTACTAATTCCATTTAATGTATAAAGTTATGATAAATGTAAATTTGTTTTCAACCAAATTGATTGACTATTCTGACTATTTTAATAGTAACAATATTTTATAGTATGTCAACTTAAAGATAATTTCCAGGAACTTTAAGTGACTTTAAACCTTAGATTGGTGGTAAATTCAATTAATTAATTGATATTCATTGGATGTCTACATAATTTTTATGAAAGATAGAATACTGAAACATTAATTACAAAGAATATGTTTCAGTTTATATGGTTCTTCCATTTTTTTAGTATGCTAAGAAGAGACTATATTTGGGGGTCAGTTAATGAACATGTTCATTTTAAGCAACTTTGAAAGATTGTATAAGGGACATGTGTGATTGTAGAAAGTTGTGATATATATATATATATATTCATGACTGCTATTATTCTGTTAAACATTGATGTGTGGAAGATGGTTTGCAATTATCCACCTAGAAATTATTTCAAATTAAATGTTATAATTAAAGTGAGTGATTGAGACTTAACTTAAAAGCAATAGTTTCAGATAAATATAAGTATAACTGTGTATATGTTTCTGCTTTTAGGGAGAAGAGTAGTTTACTAAAGATGAAGGGCATTTCCTGGTGCTGTTTATTTGCTTGTTTGGTCCCCAAGCCCCTTTGTGTTCCTCACACTTATTGATATTGAGGACCCTCTTTAAATCTTTCAATTACTGGTACAGTTTTTTTTAAATGCATTTTTGCTACATTATTGATACTTTTTATAATTGAAACCAAAACTAGGAATTTTTAAAATGCATATTTATTGATTTGTTTGATGGCAGCAACAAGAAATACATTGCATGTTAATAACATCCTAGTATAATTATGAAATTATTTCTGACCTAAGCAAGCTCCCAAGGTCTGTCCAAAAGCAAAGCGTGAGTTTTTTCTAGAAGACAGGATCATAAAGATCAAAACATGAAAGTATATTTAATTTGCCCTCGTTACAATTTCTGAGGCTGAGTTTATAAAATGTGTTAAAATCATAGAAAATTTTGCTCAATGTAATGGACTTATTTTCTTGTTCTGTTAGGCTGAACATGATCCCCCAAAAGATATCCACATCCTAATCCCCAGACCTGTAAATGTTACCTTATGTGGTCACACAAGGCAAAGGGAACTTGTAGGTGTGATAAATCAAGTCAGTCAAGAAGCAGAAGGTTCCATGAGACTGCTAACTCAAGATCTAGTGGAACAAAGATAAATTATATAGGACTCAATGAACTGATAAAGATAACCTTAGTTTTTGTTTGAAATATTGTTGATATTATCTAAATACTTTATTTTCTGGATATATAAGAAAACCCTTTCTCTTTGGTCCTAAGCTGTCTATAACCCAAAACAATTTAGTAGATTCTGCTTTTATAAACCAAAATTAAACATTTGTAAATGATATCTTATTCTCCCCACCTGACCACATTGATCCTCCTGCTGCCCAGAATTTAGAAATTTTGATTTAATATTTTTACTTTTTTGGCAATTTGCATAGATTTAATAAAAATATTTTCTCCTTTTTATGAGGATATAATTGGTAAAAATAAGTTGTGTAACCAACGCCTTGCTTGGACTGTTATATTTCATAATAGTGTGTATTTAATTAGATATTGCCAGCCTCTTTTAAGCAACTAAGGTTTTCTTTATGAAGCAAAAGTTTATACTGCAGTCTCTGGAAAACTGGCCCGGCACCTGCCTTACAGGTATTAAGAAAGGTCACTTCCTAGCAGGTCAGGGACTTTGGGTTATTTCAGGGACCTCAAAAAGAGAGGAATTTGTCCAAATTGATATATACCAGTTGAAATCTGGTTGAGAAAATTTCTTTTTTTCTCTTTTAAACTTTATCGAGCTACAGTTGATATACAAAAATTTGTACAAGTTTAATGTGTACATTTTATTGAGTTTGGATATATGCATGCTTCCATGATAGCATTACTACAATCAGGGTACTAAACATATTGATCATCTCCAAAATTTCTTTATGTTCTTTTGTATTTTGTTTTGTCTTCTTTGTGGTACGAACACTTAACATGAGATCTATCCTCAACCTCTTTTACAGTGTGAAATACAATATTGTTAACTATAGGTACTATATTATACAGCAGATCTCTAGAACTTATTCATCTTGTATAACTAAAATTTTATACTCATTAAGCAACAATTCCCCATTTCCCCATACCTTTAGCCCCTGGCAACCACCATTCTATTTTCTGCTTCTCTGAATTTGACTATTTTAGATACCTCATATAAGTAGAATCATGTAGTATTTGTGCTTCTGTGACTAGTATTCACTTAGCATAGTATCCTCTCTGTTAATCCATGTTGTCATGAATGGTAAGATTTCCTTCTATTTGAAAGCTGAATAAAATTCAGCTGTATGTATAAACCACATTTTCTTTATCTGTTCCCCTGTCAATGGACATTTAGGCTGTTTCTGTATCTTGGCTATTGTGAATAATGCTGCAGTGAACATGGGAAAGAATATGTCTCTAGAGATACTGACTTTAATTATTTTGGATGTATACCCAGAAGGGGGATTGTGAGATAATATGGTAGTTTTATTTGCAATTTTTTAAGGAACCTCTATACTGTTTTCCATCTTAGCTGCACCATTCTACATTCCTACCAATTATGTATAAAGAATCCAATTGTAGAGAGAATTTCTTGAGCTTAGCTTTCTAGCCTCAGGATAGTAAATAATGGAAGCTTTAAAAGCCCAATCTCAGATTCGTTATGAAAACTTTCAGCGAATCAACTCAGTATTATAAATCAGCAATCTTCCTCCCATGTAAAATGATCAGACCAAATTTATTAAGAACACCCTTGTTTACTGAGGTGAGACTGTACAGAAAATTTTGTTCTTCAATGAAAATGTCATAACTCTCTATAGCACACCTGTCTTCAGTTATCCAACCCTGATTTTATAAGAGGTATTTATTTTACACTCTGTAAACTGTAGATAACTGATAGTAATGCAGAATAATTCTTGTCTGTAGGCATACAAATAAATTCTGCCAGATGGAACAAAAACTTTGCACCTTTATTTCAATATTCCTTATTTATAAATGTGTATGTTCTATGGATTTACCTTTGAATGGATAATAACGTATGTCTGCTTCTTTCATTACAAGTAAAATAAAACCTTTATCATCTGTTTATGTTACATTTGTATGAAAGTCGTGATTTTACCCTTTTCTGGGAACTATCTTTTAGCAAATGCATTAGTATCCTGCTGTGCTCAGACAATAAATGAGAGCAGCTCACAGAAAGCCTGGCTTCCACATAACACAGTGACATCACAACAGTGGCAGCAGTGGAGACCATCAGTCAAGTATACTCTGAGCACCAAGAGATTTTAGTAGCATATTTTTATACCACCCAAGTTCTATAAGTATATTTAAGTAAATGAGGTTCTTGAATAATAAAATGCCTAAAATATGTCATATTTCAAAAACCAAGTTTAAATTCTAATAACCTGTTGTTAACCTAAAATAAATTTGAAGTACTGCAGGAGAATTAATTAGTATATCATACAAATGTTTATTGAGATGTTACTAAATGGATGTTATATAAACTAAATAAATATATGTTATTTCTTCATTCTGAAACATATTTATTCTAGAATATAAGCTATGAGAAAGTAAAAACAATGCATATTTCTGTCTAAATCCAGGCTTTAAAAAAAAACTATATTTTAGCCAAACTATATAAAGCTTACAAATATTTCCACAATTATAGGGCTCCTGTTGATTACTACAGAGGTATGTAACAATATTCTGACGGTTCATTATCAGCATGACATTTAATTGTATAGAAAATTATTTGCCTATTAATGTACACTATAATCAATTTCTTGCACATAAAATTCAAAGCTAATTTTTTCTTTTTTGACTGACACTTTTTAAAAAATATTGTAGTGGATGTTTTATAGGAAAAATGTGGGAGAATGTATTGCTTCTCCTTAGGTTGTGGTTTTGATTCATGGATCAAAACAATAGTAACATAATAATGTTAACATGAAAGTGTCTTTTTCATTTAAAGTTCTTTATATGTATTTAATCAATAAAATATCAACATTATAAAAAAATCCTATCCTTAAGAGACTGAGAAAAGTAATCATATAGATATATGTAAAAATTATGCATAGTTAGACAGACAAATCATTTTGGCTTTTTTTGTTCTAGTAACAGATTCAGCCTGGTCAATATATTACTCAGTTAAGCAGAGAGATATAAGTAATTTACACAGGAAATTCCACTTAAGCCAATGATGATATTGCTGCTCTCAGAATTTTTCTCCCATTGAGAATAAGTATGACAGCTGGATGAAGTAGCAAAGAAAAAAATGAAACAGTTTCTTGAAGGCATTAGCAATTGTATTATATCTATGCTGAAAACAATCAACCTCAAGCTCTACTATATAGTGTATATAAAAATCAGTTGCAGATAAGTTATAGAATTAAATGTGAAAGGTTAAAAAAAATAATAAAGCTCCGGAAGGTTCCATAGTTGAATATCCTCATGAATTTGTGGTTTGCAAAGATTTCTTAGTACACAAAAACTAAAAATTATAAAATAAACAATCTATAAATTGGATTTCATTAAAATTAAAGACTTCATTACTTTATAATAACCATTAGAAAAGTGGAAGGCAAGCCATGAAATACAAGGAAAAATTTGCTTTAACTATATCATATATATGTGACAAAAGACTCATATTCTATATATGTAAAGGTTTCTTACAAATCAGTAAGGAAAACACCATGCAGTTTTTTTAAATAGTCAAAAGACTTGAGTGGGCTCTTTACAAAAGCAGATGTGCCATGGATAATAAGTGTATAAAAATGTGCAAGTCTTCACTAGTCTTTAGCAAAATGCAAATTAAAACCATGTGTGACCTTCAATTACAAATTCAAAAGAACACCTATATTTAAAACATCGCTAAAACAATTTTCAAGAGTATCTGACTATCAGGCACTATTGGTGGGAGTGTAAATTTGTGCAACATTGGAAAACCCTTCTTCAGTGTCCACTAAGCACCAGAAAATGTGAACAGAATTGTTCTTAGCAGCACTTTTTTTTAATAGTTACCAACTGGAGACCCTAAATATTCAACAACTACAGGATAAGTAAATTGTCACATTTTCATATAATGGAATACTGTACTGCAATGACAGTTTGTTGATTATTGCTACAGCCAAGAACATGGATGAATTTCTCAGACATAATGTACAGCAAAAAAAGATACACACAAAAAATTACATATAATGTTTCCAGTTTGTGTAGTTTCACAACCAGATAAAACTAAGTTAGAGTGGTAGAAATTAGAATAGTGGCTACAACTGAGGAAGTAATGACACAGAGGAGAAGAATAAAAAAGATTTTGGGGGGTCTGTAATTTTCTATATCTTGAATAGAGTTGTGTATATGCTGTTGAGTCCAATGAGCTATATACTTAACATGTATGTTCTTTAATGTGTGCATAGTATATTTACATTTTAAAAGCTTCCAAAATGGATTATAAGTATAATATATTGCCTCTACTGGTAAAGTAAATGTGTCTTTATTGTAAAAACTAAAATCATTGTTTTCCTTGAGCAGTAAATTCATATCTACAAATCTACAAATCTACAAACATATCTAAAAACGTATCTACAAATGAATGGATTGCCTTTTTTTGAACATATTTTCTCAAAATAATTTGTATTTTTTTAGTTTAAGAAGTTGAGATTTAGAAAAATTTGTAGTATAGTAGTCTAAAAGCAATATCTAGACTAAATCTAAAAACTCACAAGGAGTTCTTTCTATTTGAATTTAAAGAATAATCATTTATGTCTCTTTTAATATTTAATAATAAAGTCTCATTTCTTCAATGAAAAGAATAAACTGATTTCAGTATATCTTATATTTGAAAGATATAACTTCTTAAGAGTCCCTGTTACAAATACATATATAAATATAAATTTCAATATTATTTTCTTACATTGTCATTCCCGTAGATCTTTTAGTAAGGTAATTCTCTATAGTATGCATATTTATCAAGTTGAAAATACACATTAAATAAGAGTAAGTCCAATCTCTCATTTGTATACCTTGTATAAGAGAGGTATTATTACATATTCGTAAGAAGATTCAGTAATTTATTTTTACTCACTGTGATGAGTAATTCTATGTGTCAACTTGCCTGGGCCATGGGATGCTCAGATATTTGGTTAAACATTATTATGGTGTGTCTGTGAGGGTGATTCTGGATGAGATTAACATTTGAATCACTTGACTGAGCAAAGCAGATTGTCCTTCCTGATGTAGGTGGGTCTCATCCAGTCAGCTGAAGGCCTGAATAGAACAAAAAAGCTAAGTGAGGGGGAATTCCTCCTGTGTGCCTGCTTACTCTGGGACATTTGTCTTTCCAAGCTTTGGACTCAAACTTAAAATTTTGCTAGCAATTTTTTTTTTTAATTGGCCTTTCTGGAATCTCTGGAACAACACTATTATTAGATTCTTTTGCAATAGAAAGATATTTTTTATACTTTTACAATTTTAAATATTTTCATGTGATAAAAGGCAATTTAGTTTTATTATCCATATATGTACCTTCTCGTCACTTGAATACCATCCAGACAGCTAAAGACTTGTTAGATAATAGCTATATCTATGCAATTCTTGTGGTTTTTTCATTGGTCTAAAATGGGATTTATTCCTATGATATTAACATTCTCATTGTTCCTCTTCTTATCAAATGACATTGTATTTAGTGGTGTGATTTCTAATAGTGAACATAGCTCTAAAGGCATCTCCAAAATCCTCCAAGAGTCTTTAGACGGTCAGCAATATTTTTCTATGTCCCACATATTTTAAGAAATAAAATGATTTATCTCTCAGATTATGTTCATCTTCTTGAGATTAGATTATAAATAAATAAAGGCATGCCTTGTTTTATTGTACTTCTTGTTTATTGTGCTTCACGATATTGTGTTTTTGACAAATTGAAAGGTTTGTGGCAACCCTTTGTCAAGCAAGTTTATTGGCACCATTTTTGCAACAGCATGTGCTCACATTTTGGTAATTTTACAATATTTCAAACTTTTTTTTATTATATTTGTTATCGTGATCTGTGATCAGTGATCTTTGATGTTACTATTGTGATTGGGGGCACCATATGATATAAGATATCTTACAAGATAGTGAACTTAATCAATAAATGTTGTGTGTGTTCTGACTGCTCTGGTGACTGGCCGTTCCCTGTCTCTTTCCCTCTTTTTGTGCCTCCATATTCTGAGATGCAACAATATTGAAATAAACTTACAATGGCCTCTAATGGTTCAAGTAAAAGGAAGTGTCACATGTCCCTCACTTTAAATCAAAATCTAGAAAAGGTTAAGTTTAGTGAGAAATGCATGTGGAAAGCCAAGATAGGCCAAAAGCTAGGTCTCTTAACCAAAACTTAGCCAAGTTATGAATGCAAAGGAAAAGTTCTTGAAGAAAATTAAAAGTGCTACTGCAGTGAACACACAAATGATAAAATAGTGTAACAGCCCTATTGCTGACATGAAGAAAATTTTAGTGGTCTGGATGGAAGATCAAACCAGCCACAACATTTCCTTAAGCCAAAGCCTAACCTGGAATAAGGCCGTAAAGCTCTTCAATTCTTATTGCTTTTTTTCTGTTTCTGTGAAGAGTGTCAATGGTATTTTGATGGTGATTGCATTGAATTTGTAGATTGCTTTGGGTAGTATGGACATTTTCACAAGTTTAATTCTTCCAGTCCATGAGCATGGGACGTCTTTCCATCTTTTTGTGTCCTCTTTAATTTCTTTCAGTAGTGATTTATAGTTCTCCTTATAGAGATCTTTCACTTCCTTGGTTAAATTTATTCCTACGTGTTTTATTTTATTTCATTATTTATTTATTAATTTGGTAGCTGTTGTAAATGGGCTTGCTTTCTTGATTTCTTTTCCTGCTACTTTTTTGGTGGAGTAAAAAAAAAATGCTACTGATGTTTGTATATTGATTTTGTATCCTGCAACTTTACTGAATTTTTCAGTCTGCTCTAAGAGGTTTTTAGTAGAGTCTTTAGGTTTTTCTTTATTCAGGATCATGCCATCTGCAAACAGGGACAATTGACTTCATCTTTTCTAGTGTGGATACACTTTACTTATTTCTCTTGTCTGATTGCTCTGGGTAGTACTTCCAATACTATACTAAATAGGAGTGGTGAGAGGGGCATCCTTGTCTTGTCCCTGTTCTTACAGGAAAAGCTTTCAGCTTTCAGCTTTTCCCCATTCAGAATGATATTAGCAGTGAGTTTGTCATATATGGATTTTATTCTGTTAAGATACTTTCCTTCTAAACCTAGTTTGTTGAGAGTCCTTATTGTGAAGACACCAAATTTTGTCAAATGCCTTTTTTGCACCTATTGAGATAATCATGTAGAATTTGTCCTTGATTTTGTAGATGTGGTGTATCACACTTATTGATTTGCATATGTTGAATCATCCTTGCATTTCTGGGATGAATCCCACCGCCTTTTTCTCTCCTTACAATAACATTGTTTTTCACTTTGGCAAATGGTTAAGGAAAGACTTTTCAGCCTTCTCCTATGCTGCTAAAAACACACATGAGTTTTGTGTCTACCATTTGGACTGCATGGTGAGCAGGAAACATCTCTCTATTTCACTTTCTTAGAGACACCTCCAGTAGCATGCACCAACAACCAATGGGACCTCTTTAATGTTACTTTTGTGATGACTGTCAGAAAGATTCACTCCATTTGGATCCTTCTTCTCTGACAGGGAGGCCAAAACCCAGCAAGTTCACAAGCAAGGAGCATAACTCATTCCCAACTCTGTGACAAGGACAATTTCCAGCCATTCAGATGAGGCTAGAGGAATGCTTGAATTTCACTTTAGACAATGAGCACTAAGTGCAACACATACAGGATAACTACCCATTTGGTAGGTATCTAAATGGATGGTACCCTTACAGAATAACATAATTCACATATAACCCTACATTGTTGCTTAGCTTTTCTTTCTGAGACCTGATACCTCAAGAATGGGAGCCACATCTTATATGTCTTTTTGTTTCTGCAATTCCTAACACACAGATATGCATGTGTTAGCTGGCCCATCAATATTGTTGCTGAATTGTTTAACAAAATATAATTCAAATCCTCAAACTTAAAATACATTATGTCTCAGTTATTTGATCTTGAGTTTAGTTAATGTTCTGTATTCATAGAATATTCCCAATGTTTTGGTCACCCAGTGCTAATTACTTCTATATTTTCTTTGAAGAATAACAACTAGGTAGTTTCATGAATATATTTTCTTAATATATACAGGATGACTGTTAACATTTATTAATTACTGATTATGTGCCAGGCTCTGCTCTAAGTGTTTCATGTATATTTGCTCATTAATCATCACAACAACTGTAAGGTAGGTATTACTTTTAATATTGCAGATGGAGAAATTAAGGCTTTTAAGTAACTTGCCAAATATTACCCAAGTATCAAGTGGCAAATCAAGAAATCTGATTTCAGAGCCTATTATCTTGACTACTATGCTATGCTGCCTCCAGATTCAATGTTTCCCAATATATTTGAGTAAATCAAGTACACAGCTAGTGTGGTCCTTTTAAAAAGGAATTTTATTTCCATTGCTTAAATATCCTTAATAATATTTCTGTATACTGTCCCACAGCAGCAGTTTTTTTAAACAACTTGAAACCCCTACCAGCAGCTCAGCCCTTGCACCTGTTCTTTTGTAACTGTTTTCTGCTGCTCCTGTAAAGAATTCCAAATTCTTTAGCTGAGGTCATTCTAATGTAATTAAATGAAAACCCGCTGACTACTTAAAGGCAGCAATTTGTTAACATGACTGTTAATTTGTCTTTCTTCCACTCAGATACAGTCAAGAACCATATTCCCTGAGCTGAAGGCTGTTTAGCTATTAGCAAGGCCTGGAATCATGGCTGCTGCAGACTGCTTGAGCAATGAGATGGCAGTGATGAGAATATGCACTCCAAGTTCTCTGCATGTGCTCTACAGCCCTGCCACTCAAAGTGTACTCTTGGGACCACCAGCATCAGCACCACCCAGAACCTTGTGAGAAATTAAGAATCTCAGGCTCCACCCAGATCTACTGATCTATTTTACCAAGATCCCAAGTAATCTGAATTCTTATTAAATTTTGAGTAACACTATTCTCTTGACTATACCTGAATTTACTTCTTCAGAGATCCCTTGGAGCATGGAACACTGTCAGCATTAGCTCCAAGGAAATGAGTAGGTTATAATGCTCACCAATATTTTTGACCATGCACCACAATTAGCATAGTTTTATTAGCATAAATGAATAGTTTCTGAATTTCACACATGTATTACTGTAATAATATATTTTGTACATTATAAAATTATGCACAAAGTAGAAATGGAAAAGGATGAGATAAAGATAAAATAGTAAATAATATTTTAAATAGTTGATTTTAATGGTACTGAAGTATCTCACTTTTAATAAAATTATTGATAATAATATATTAATGATATTTTGTGTATTATGTGTTTATATTTATTATGTGACATTATTAGTGTAATAAGTAAAAGTAAACATTCTGAATTTTTTGATTACCTGTTTAACCTTGTGATTCAGCCATTTAAAGGTATGTTCATTAGTTGTTATTTCTATACTTAATTCAACGACTGTCATCTGAAAAACAAAGTAAAATATATACAACAGATATAATATACAATATATAATTCTGTTAAGAATCATGTATAATGATAGTGGATATAAATCTCTATATTTTGAAACATATTGATAATTTATTTTGAGCACAAAGTTTTTGTAAAATTGATGATATTAGTATTTTTAGACTATAATGCAGCTAATGAAAAACATTGCTTGGAAGAAAAGTATGCAATCTGCCCTTTTCTTTTTATTTGTTTGTGTTTGCATTATTAGTATTATACTCAATGTGAGGTCTCTTTATATGACATCTTTGAAGTCACGTGATACTGTAAATCTGTAAATCCACCTAATAGAGCATCTGTAAACTGTAATATACTAAGATGTTGAAACTGAATGAACAAACACAGGTTCCACCTTCATCTCTAGGCTAAAGAGCTCCCATCCTTTCATTTCCGTTTACCTAAAATAGTATGTGAGATACATAATTATGCATAATATGCACACGCTGGGCTTGACAGTATCCTTTCATACATTTATAGCAGTGAGACTTAATTCATTTCTTAGTGGAGAATAAGTATATACGGAAGATTATTTTGCCTCCCAATACACATCCCATTTTGGAGACACTGAGATGAACCCTTCAAATGCTGGAGGTCAAGAAAGGCAAGGAGTACTGCGCCAAATCAATTTTGGGTGTGGGGTGGGAGAGTCTGCAGTAGGAATGTGAAGCACCTCGAATGAAGACGTGCAGCAAGGGAGGCACCTCGAGTGAAGATGTGCAGCAAGGGAGATAGCCAAGGGTCATAATGCAAGGCCAGCAAGTCCACTGGAAGTCTTGTCTCAGTCCATCTTGGAAAATATCCCTTAGGAAACAAGGTTGGTAAGAATGGGAATTGAAGCAGACCACCGTCAACAATGGCAGTACAGACAGGGAGAAGAACTGAAAAATCCCCAGGACTAAGAGGTACTTGAAAAAGCCCAGCAGCATTGGCTCCTCATAAGAGTAAATGGAGGAGCTGTCATGTGATACTATCAGTGAAATGCAATGTGTCTAACTAACTCCTCAGTCAGTGAGCAAATAAATAAGTACTATCTATCTCTATTATTGAGCAGCAAGACTCAAATCAGTTGACCCCAAACAAGTGCTCACTGAACAACTGTGAGATAGGACTACCGTGTCCTATCTCCCCTTTAGAAGCCTCAACCCTCATTAGGAAGAAAAGTCAAACATACAGAGAAAGTGAAATAAAAAACATGTTACTATATAATAATTCACCAAGCATCTACCACGTACCAGCAAGAGTGTTAGCTGCTTTACAACATAAACAAATATTCAACAACTCAATGAGGTTCATGTTGTTATCCTTGTAATAAAGATAAACAGAGCCCAGAGAGGTTAAGCAACTTACTCAAAGCCATATTCACACAGGCACAAATTGACAAGCCTCATAATATAAATCCAAGAAGAAGATTATGCCCTTGCTCATAAATACCAATAGTTACATGAGCTATTGATACAAAATTAGCCATCAAAAAAGTGGTATAGAAAAAGCAAATGCTATAGGCATTGTGATGTGTGAAAGTTCGTCTGTATTACTGAAGAATGTGATTATTATATGTTAAGTAGAAAAAATACTCCAAAATGTATGCACAGAACCTTCAATGGTCTTTTCTGACCTTGATTTTTATGGGGCACATATTGCCAACACAGATGATGTATTGAACAGCCCGAAGCTGGTGGTCAATTTTGGGCTTACTGTGAACTCCTACATTCAATGACTCTACCTTCCTTTACTTACCAATGTATGCAAGGATAAAGTTAATGGTGTATGACGAATGCTACTATAAATTTCCAGTCACAACTTAGCTATTTGCAAGCTGCTTGTCACTACATATTGGGTTTGCTAACCCCAACTTCCTTTTTATTATCTATCACCAACTATTTCTTTATGACTTTGTGCTTCATGAGAGAAACACAGCAAACTGGAACAAATTCAGGAGTTCTCCTCTGCACTCCAGATGGTTGATGTGTGCCAGATTTGAGAAATCCAGTAAATCAATGAATGCATGCTGCTAAATACCTCCTTATTCTTTCCCCTACAGAATGACCTTGAGAGTTTCATCTAAAAACTGGTCATAATTTACATGATAGTCAATCAAAGAAAAAGAGTTTTTCATCCCACCAATTAGAGTTTATGTTCTTGAAATCCCAGGACAAAACTAAATTATCTCTAGAATGAAAGACAAAATGTAGTTGGATATTTGTCATTGTCTATTATTAGTATTAGTGCTTTAGCTCAGTAGCATTACCCAGTTACATTTTAAGAAACTAGCTTTAATAGCACTATTTTCAAAAATACATTTGAAGACATTCCAGAGATGTGAGATATTTAGTCCAATTTGAAAACTACATTGTTGACAAATGAGACTGTTTATAGGAGAAGTAAATAATATGAAAATGAAAATTATAGTAAATTATAAAAGAAATGAAAGACCAGTTAATCTGGAAAAAGAACATGGATGGGAGAAATGCTCTGAAAATGTTTGCCTGTCACTTCCACTCACTTCAATCCCCATGCAAACCATCATCCTCTGCTATGTTCAAGCTTATCTTTTGTGTTAGACCTTCATACTCCTGTCAGTATTGGAAATGGCTTCTATAGTCAATGATTTTTTCCTCTTTGAGGGTTTTCTTAGCATTCAACTCACCCGTGAGAGTCAGAGATCCCTTTGTCCAGCTTTCATCATAGTATCAATAATATTGGCTAATGAATGTCTATTTGACTTGCTCACTTTTCAAGAGCAGAGATATTTAATATAATTTCTATATTTAGGATCTGATAAAAATTTTGTTTATTAGATATGTGATAGATGAATACATGGATGAATAAATAAATGAATGAATGTCATAAGAAAGGAAGAGCAGACTTGCACTTCATTTTTCTCACGTGTCCTTTGGCCAATAGGTAGGAAGATAGGATTACCAGATTTAGCAGATAAAATTTCAGGATGCCCAGTTCAATCTAAATTTCAGATAACCAAGAAATAATTTTTTTAGCATACGTATGTCCCAAATATTGCATGATTATCTTGTATTTTACCTGGCAATTCTAAAACTTTAAAGACAGATGTTTACAGCTCAACAGGAGGGGGGAAAAATGGTTTCTCTAACAATTATGCATGATGCAGACTTCTCGAGGAAGCCCTCTGCCAGGATGGATGTCACGGGATGGACTAAGGAGAACATTTTCATAAAATTTGCATACAGATAAGCCTAGGCATTTAGAGCGACTATTACTACACATCCAAATTCTACACTCCATATTCAAGTGGTTCTTTAAACTGTAAAATTCTACTTACCGTGCACCTGCCAGTTACTTTTTGAAGACTAACTTAAAATGCAGTGTATATTGATACATTTTAATTAAATTTAGGTTGAAGTCGACCAAACTATTTCTTTTTTTAACTTTTTAAATTATTTTTATTTATACATATTTACGAGGTACAGAGTTGACTATCAGTAGTTGTGTACAGTATGTGATAATCAAATCAATATTATTAGCACGTTCGTCATTACAAATCGCAATTCCTTTTTGTGTCCCTCACCCAATTACTCCCTCTCCCTCATTCCCCTCCCCCTTCCCCACCTCTAGTAACAATAGTTCTGCTCTCTCCTTCTG
Organism: Cynocephalus volans; assembly: GCF_027409185.1. Taxonomy (NCBI): domain Eukaryota; kingdom Metazoa; phylum Chordata; class Mammalia; order Dermoptera; family Cynocephalidae; genus Cynocephalus; species Cynocephalus volans. The sequence goes on from NC_084465.1 coordinate 37,263,353, forward strand.
AAAGTTCCATGTCTCATTATGGTCTTTCTTTCCTTGTATCTTAGCTCCCACTTACGAGTGAGGACGCGTGGCATGCAGGTCTGCTGACAGTAAATTCCCTCCGTTTTTGTTTGTCCAGAAAGTCCTCATCTGCTCTTCAATTGTGAAGGATAATTTCTCTGGATATAGAATTCTAGCTGGTAGTTTTCTTTCAACACTTCAGAGATTTCACTACACTCTCTTCCTGATTGCACGGTGTCTGATGAAAAGTATGAGTTGTTATCCTTGTTTCACTCCCTGACCAACTTCTTTCAAGATTTCCTCTGTCTTAATTTTTATTTAATTTGAATATGATATCCGTAATTTTTTTGTTTTTTAAATCTTTTTTTATAATTTCTGAGCTACTTATATCTGTGGTTTGATGTCTGTTATTAATTTTTGAGGATTCTTGACCATTCATTGATAGTTCAAATATTTCTTCTGCCCGATCTCCTCCTTCTTCTGGTTTTCCAATTATACATATATTACACCTTTTGATATTATCTCACAGTTATTGGATGTTCTCTTTGATTTGTTTTTTTTTTCTTTTTTTTCCTTCACACTTCATGTGAAAAGTTTCTATTCTCCTGTCTTCAACATCACTGATTTCTTCTTCAGCTGTGTTGCATCTACTGTGGAGCCCATCCAAGGCATTCCTCATTTATGTTATTCTTTTTTTATTATTATTTCTATCATTTTCTTTTGCTTGTTTATTTTAGTTTTCACCTTTCTGTATCTATTACTTATGTTGTCTTGTCTACTTTTTCCATTAGAATGTTAATATGCTAATCACACTATTTTAAATTCCAAGACCTGCAACATAGCTGAGCCTGGTTCTCATTCTTGCTTTGTTTGGACAATATATTTATACAGCCAGCCAACAGTCTCCAACTCACATTTTATTTCTCATTTTTCTGACTTTAAAATTGCCAATTATACCCTTTTCAAATTACCTGATACAAGCCCCTCATATACCATATTTAATATCATAACTTTATAGTATTCTAGCTGTAGACTTTTTACATCAAATACATTATTTAAACATGATTACATGAGTCAGGGTTTAGTTGGAAAACAAAATCCATACCTATAATTTGGATAGCAAAAATGAATATAAAGAATTCTTAACTAAGAAAAGATGATTGCTAAAAGAAGCTAAAGAAGACTCTAAGAGATGCAAGAAGTAGTTATTATTCCTAAGTTTGAAGAAGAGTAAACAAGGAAGAGATTTAGGGCAGGGTGGATACCAAGCCTGAGATTCAGATATGTGATAGAGGCCATGGTTACCAAGGGAACATGCAGCACCTTAATAGAGAATAAAGCTGATAAAGACACAGGCCAAGGCCAAGTTTAACTGTAAGGGCCACTGAATTGAGTACTACTGGCCACTCACCATCCCCTCCTTCTTCCCCCACATACACTGCACTAATGTACAAGCTTCCATGAAGAAAATAGCACACTGGAATCATAAAGGAAAGTCCATTCTTCCTACTCTAGCCTTGAAGAGTCCCTCTATTGCTACTGGCAAAAACTAACATCATGCAAGCTGTAAAAATAGACATGTTTAGAAGATCCATATCCAATATCACAAGCAGAGTAAAGAAGAACTGATTTGGAGCTAAAAGACAATAGATTAATAACTGTCACAGCAATTCTTTTGTCTTTTCCTATTGAGTCTAGATTCCTTTTCCATTTGGGGGTTGGGAATGGTCAGAAAATGGTGTATAAAAAAACTCATCAGATCTATGTGAAAATCACTGTTTTTTCCTCCAGTTTATTCTGTACAATTACAAGTAAATCTAAAGTCTCAAAGTATAATGCAAATAAATACTTGTACCTTAACTATGTACAATTACAAGTAAATCTAAAGTCTCAAAGTATAATGCAAATAAATACTTGTACCTTAACTATTAGTCAATACATTCCCAGGCGATATTAACCTCAAAACCTGTGATTAAAATAACTGCAAAATAATGAAATTTAAAATAATTTTAAACTGTAAATTAAAATAATTAATCAAAAATAGCATTGTTTTCCTTTTTCATATGCTTTTAAGGAGTATCCTCATGTTTAAAAACTAAATTCTTGATGCCCAAGTAGTATACCTTACTTAGAGTTTGCCGAAACATTGCTCTTTTAAAAACTTAAATCATTTTAATTAATACTACTTTACTTAAAATAGGAGTTTTATTTGATTATTAGTGCTATTTTTCAGCAAAGGAAGCATTTTTATAAATATAATGCTAACTGTATAAATTTTTCATTAAGAAATCAAAGTCTCATATAAATCACTAATTTTTAATTTAAAGAAAGCATTTCTGAAATAACATTGTTATGAAGTGTAACAAGAAATAAGAAGGGGCTATGGAGACCTTCTGGAACATTCAATGTACAACTTATTTTTATAGGCAGTATACATTATGATCTCTTAATATAATGCTCTTTAAGGAGCCTAAGGAGACATGATGACTACATGTAATGTAGTATCCTGGGTAGGATACTGGAACAGAAAATGGACTTTAGATAGAGTGAGGAAATGTGAATAAAGTATGGACTTTAGTTAACAACAACCTATTGATGTTGCTTAATAAGCTGTGACAAATGTACAATAGCAATTTAAGATATTGACATTAGGGGCAACTGGGGGTGGGTATAGGAGTGCTCTCTGTACTATCATTTCAACTTTTTTGTAAATCTAAATCTATTCTAACATAAAGAATATTCTTTAAAAAAGAAAAAAAAAAGATGTAGTCTTGAGTGTATTCCCTCTTATTTTAGACTCCTTACAACACCTTGAATCTCTAAGTAGGGCAGGAGATAATACTCCTAAACCAGTGGGTAGGTCTGAATACATGGAAATGTTTTGGAGTATGTGCTTACTACCATCTACTAACCTTTTGAAAAGAGCCTGGTGTCTGTGTTTTATGGACAGCACTTAACAATAGAAGCTGCTCCTTTAATCTGTAAGACGTATTGTGATGCAGTCTCACCAACTCGTGACTTTTATTGAGCCACTATAAATATCGAAACTGGCATGTTCAAGAGGTACATTTTTAAATATATTCATTGTAAAAACTCTCTAAAAAGCAAGTCAGGAAACTGTCATTTAAGAAATTATCATAAAATTAGAGTGTTGAATAAGATGCCACTTTTCTATAATTGAGCAGTGACCTGAAATTTAAAATTCTAAATAATGGCTGGTCCTGTACTATGGTTTCACAAAGGCACCAACTCTTTTTATTTAAACTAAAGCACAAACATTGCAAGAAGCCTTATGGCATATTTTTTTATTTGTTTTCAAACAGTATGTTAGCCAGCACATCTCTACTCAGGATTCCCTATGGTGCTTGGCTTAGGATAAAATAAAAGCCTCTGTTTCTGTTATAATTACAAATGCTGAAAAGCACAGGCACTGGCATCAAACTTTCCATTATATTCTCAAGTTTCTGGCCGTGGGCCATATTCAATTAATTATTAAGGGTTTTTAAAAGTAAATTTATAAATTATAGCACCATAATATTATAAGATTCCATAAGAAACAAAATCAATAATATTCACACAGAGATGAATAAGAAAAATAAGTTAATCCTTGTCTTTATGGAGTTTGCAGCCCAGTGAGAAAGCCAGATAAAAACCCATTATACTTCAATGTTACAGAAGTATAAAAAGTCACTAGTTCAAAGAGAAACATAGTCAAGAACAACTCTGATGTAAAGTCTGAGCAGTTTTTTTTTTAACTTTTTTTACATTTATTTTTTTTAATTGAAACATAATTGATTATACACATTTATGGGGTACAGAGTTGACTAGCAGTATTTGTGTACAGTGTGTGATGATCAAATCAATATTATTAACAGGTTCATCACTACAAATCATAATTATTCTTTGTGTCCCTTACCCAATAATTTAAAAAAAGAACCCTCAGATCTGTAACTTTATATAAATACCATAATTTTTATTTTTCCAAGATTCAAGTCAATGTTCCTTTTTTGCTAGGTTACACTCCCATCTAAAACTGCACTCACTGATTCATTCGTTCAGCAAAAGATATATAGAACGTTCACTACAAACACGAAAATAAAGAAAAGCTTGTGATATACAGTCTTTTCTGCACCCACCCAGAAGTTGGTTTGCTTATTGGTAAGGCCAGAGACATTCTGCATTTTCTCATTAAAAAAGAAAAAGTTCTACCAGTTTTTTTTTTTTTTAATTTCAGGAACAAATGAATACTGACATATCCTATTAAAATACATTTTTACTGGCCTTACCTCATATCTGTAAGTTAAATAATTATCTCCAGAAAAGATTTCTTGAAATAGAAACCACTTGCCCACTGAATTTGCACAGATCCTCAGGCAAAGCTCAGAAAATAAGAACAGACAGAAGTTGGTTATGTGTGGCAGATCAAATTCTCAGAATGAAGCAAAAAACAGCATACAAAAATATGTAATGTGTTATTTTAGTTGGGAAGCTGTGACCAGAATGTTGCCATTTTCAGCTGAAAGTCTGGCCATTCTTCATAGTTTGGTCAAGGTCTCTTTACGCAAAAAACTCATAGGTTTAATCATAAGTAAACTGTTTGTTTTTGAAGTGATGGAATTTGATATAAGGATAAGAGTTTATTCATAGAAACTGTGCTTAGGAAATGTGACAAGTTCTCAGGATGGACAGGATCCAGAAACTGGAAAACCCTAGAGTGGAAGCCCAGGCTCCCTCCCTCCCTCCAAGCTTCTCTCTAAATAGCTGCTTCATTCCTTTTACTTCAACAGGCTCTTAGCAGAAGCTGGCCATCATCTAAGTTCTGGAAAACAGCTGAGTCCAATCACTGGCAACCGGTGAGATGATACTGTTCACAAGTAGCTGACAAGAGAGCATGAATATAGGAAGTAAGGAGGTGGTTCGGCTTTTAGAAGAAAACTGTCATCGTGGGCCAAGCAGACACCCAAAAAGACTACTGATACGGTTAACATTACACATTTATATATTCAAAGCCTGTCTCAGCATATGCAAGTATTAAGAAATGCCTCTTTTCTAACTGGGATCAAGAAATAGTAAAAAAAATTATTTGACCCATTACCATCTAAGTACAAGTGATTCATACAATATGAAATACAAAATATTCTTGTCAAATAATCTAAAAATTTCACAGAGTATAATGGAACACCATTAATAGATTTATTGATCTAGGAACACAAAGAATAACAAACCAAGAATGAGTATTTGTAGCAAAGTGATTACAACCTGTATTAAAGCTTGTAAAAACCAAAACAAAACAAAACAAAAAAAACATTGATTTCACCTGGTAAATGAGTCAAAGACACGAAAAGATAATGTATGCAAGAGATAAAACAGTTAATGAACAAACGTGAAAAATGCTTTTTATATACCAGAAGTGAAAATTCAAACAATAAGATAATATTACCCATCTATCAAGTAAGCAAAATCATGTAATTACACTGCGATATTCTGGAAAGACTATGGTGAAAACAGTATACTCAAATATCCCTGATGGCACTTTAAGTTCATGAAACTCTTGAAAAGAAAGCGTTACGGAAAAAAATATTTAACTAATAGTGTCATCTCTGGGATTTTCTTCTAAGGAATCAAATAAGGCTAAAGTTTTCATAAACATAAAATTTATCATTAAAATATTTCCTATTATAAGTAAAAAAAGTCGAAACATATTAGGGTCCACTAACAGAAAAATGATTAAGAAAATTGTGACAATGTTCGCTTCAGGAAAAATATAACAGATAGGAGTGGTAATCAAAATTTAAGTGATAATTATTAAAACAAAATAACAGCATAGAGTATTTGATGTAATGCTAAATGAAAAATAAACTGTACAAAAGTACAGGGTGTGTAAGCACATTAAAATTACATATGCATATTGGGTAAGGATAATATAAAAAGTGAAGGGAATTCATTTTGGGGTGGTAATATAGTAGGATCATGTGTGAATTTATTTTTCATTTTGGTTTTTATTAATGTCAGTAATTTTACAACAATAAAAATCTGCCCAGGCAAGTTTGTTTGTGTCCTCTGGCAGGTACAATATCCCTCCTGCAGGTCTGAAGGCTTTTTATAGCTTTTGCCACAACCAAATTTCTTCCCTGAATATTCCTAACCATGCTTCTTGATTCCTAGATAAATATACCTGCTGATACCAAAATTATACTTACCCACAACTTTTAGTTCTTTCATTAAATACAACCATAAACATTTTTAAGGCAATTCAGAAATGCTTCCTATAGAAAGTCTTCTCTGCTAATTCACCTTAAATTTTCACCACATTCTACCAAATAATTTTCACTGTGATGAACAGAGGGTTGGTCTGCTGTCCAGGTCTCAGGTCCACATGTCTGCCAAAGAACTGCCCAAAAAGATTCCCAACTACTTGTTTTTATTTCATAAGAAAAACAAATTAGGATTAGAGATCCAATTCTTTCCCTTTAAGTCAAGACAATAGAACTCAGTTCCATTTTGTGTTAATTCTTTTAAACATACATTTTCTTTGCATTTCCTCGCTTTTACAATAATGAAATAGCATTGGCTCCATAGTCATCTGGCACAAATGGAATGTTTTATAGGAATGGCATTTTTGAGCATTATTCAAAGAAACTGCTTAGATTATCTTTATTTTCAGTAACAAGTGAGCTCTAGATCTTATTCTATTTCACATTGCACTTAGATTTGTTTTTGACAGGACATAGAGAAAGAATAGAAAGAGATATCCTTTTCCTTGAGATGTAGTGGACACTTCAAATATTATTTGTTATCTCATAAATCTATATCTTCTGTATATAGTCTATTTTACTATACCTGCCCATATGTGATTTTTCATCCCTTTCTAAATGTGAGCTTCTTGAGAGATAGGATTACATCTTGCTAAAACTATAAACAATACCAAGATTTTTTTTTTTTTTTTTTTAATTACTGAGGGCTCTCATGAACTGAGCTCTAGTCCAGTGACTGGGACTACAAAGATAATTAAAACTTTACCCACAAAGGTATTACTACCCTAATAAGGAGAAGACAAACAAGAAAATAGACAATAACAACAAACTGAATATTGGGGGGGACTTCATTTCCATAATAAAATTATAATTAAAAATTTTTAAACTTTTACGTTTTGTTTTAGGCATTTTTCTTAATGTGTATTTGGAAGCATAATGTTCTACTGCAAACATCAGCTGTCTTTAAAAGAGAATAATCCATCAGTGGCAGTCTAAATTCAGAAACCAAGTGTAGCAGATTGATTCCAGGTATGGGAGACCTAATATACATCTTGATAAATGATCAGGTTTAATCAATAGCACCATTTAGAGAATATAAATGTTATTTTTTTTTAATTTAATACATGAACTAGCTTCACTGGCCATAGCCACCCAGAGTTCAAGGACTGGTCAGCACTAAATACTAGCAGAATAATAATAGGGAAAACATGCCAAATAAAATGTCTTTTATAAGTGCATCAGTTCATAAGACAGAGAAAACTGTGTAAATTGCAACATTTTTATGAAAATATTTTAATTTCAAAAATAATTGTAAATAGGAATTGTCTTTGAAAATAATTTAAGGCACTAAACTGTAGCATATCAAAAATTAAAATACTGGAGAAGTACATCTTACACCTGCATCATTAAAAGAGTGAAAACTGATTTGTAGGATGTCATTTATGATCCTCTCAGTGAGTGTCTGCAATTTCTTTCTTATTTTATTTTTTTTATTTTTATTCTTTCAGAATAAAAACCTGAAACGCAGCCTCCGAACTAAAGTAGGAAAAGCTTAAACTATATACTTGACAAATACATGTAAAATGATGCTGCAGATTAAAAGCAAAAACTCTCTAAAAGCAACCAAGGTGCCAGAGGGAGAAGATGAAAAAATGACTGCATTCAGAAAAAAAACCATAAAAGTAGAGTCCATTATTGATGGCCACAAGGCCCCAGGGGTCACCATGGGCACTCTTGTTTCACAGCCCTGGTCAATAATGTATGTTCAAATGCAGGTACTAATTCATCAAAACATATCACATACTATGTTTAAGGGAATAAAGGGGTGTCTGATCTACTCTATATGTATTTCTGTTATGCAAAAGTACATGCATAAATGCAGGTCGTCCAATTAGCTCAGTTGGTTAAAGGGTTCATCTGAATGAACCCTGTACCAGCCAGCTGCCCAAAATAGTGAAATGCACCAAAAATGTTTGGAATACAAAGGAAAATTATATTCATGTATAAAATTTATTTTAGTGAGACATCTAATGTTATAACTATATCAGAAACATACTTTCTATAAAATATTATCTTAATTTCTTAAGTTTTAGTATTCATATTTTAGTAAGCCGTCATGTATGCTTTAGGATTTAGATGTTTAAAAATGCATCATGTTTAACCATAATGACCCTTTGAACTAAAAATTACTGTCCTGTAATATCTTTTCTGTATCCACACAGTTATGTTATGAATCTATAATCAACTATATTTGTTAGATAAGGTACAAGTTAGTGGCTGTCTCCAAAAACTCAACACTCAGTATTCTCATAAGATGTGTTTCCTATGCCTACAGTGTGATGCATTTTGAAAGAAACTTATGTTAGCATAATTCAACTAATAAGTTGCTCATGATCTTCTTTCCACCCATTGTCTTTTAGGTATCCTTTTTTTCCTATTTTCTCCTCATAATAAATGTCTCTTTCAAAATAAAATTTAATATTTGTTAGTAGAAATAGAAATCAAAATGAACTATTTTATTTGTAAAACATTTTTATTTATTAAGGAACCTAATAATTCAGTGAGAAAGATAAGCTGCTAGTAATATTTAATACTGCCCTCCTTTCTGATATGCAAAAAGTAGCTTATATGCTATTAACTTGTCTTAACTTGACATTATATGCTCAGTTGGTTTATTCAAAGAGCAACTCATGCGTGCTTTTACTTTAAATAAATTCCTTTGGCTCAGTGTTCAGTAATCAAGACTTTAATATGTATCACACCCTCTGAAAACCGTTATTAGTTAAATCTACTCTAGATGAAAATGGGCTTCTGCCACAGAAGCCACTGAAGAGCAGCAGGCATGGCCCTGCGCTACCCACGGCCATGGGCCTCAACGAGGACCACAAGGTGACCTAGAACGAGAGCAAACCGAGACACAGCCGCCGCTGCAGGAGCCTCACCAAGCATACAAAGTTCGTGTGAGACATGCCACGCCATGGAGCTGCTCAAGGTCTCCAAGGACAAACAGGCCCTCAAGTACATCAAGAAAAGAAAAGGGTGGGGACATGTATCCACTCCGAAGGAAGCGAGAGGAGCTGAGCAATGTCCTGGCCACCATGAGGAAAGTGGCTGCCAAGCAGGACTGAGCCCCCTCTCAGCTCTGCAGAATAAAAACCTTTACAGAAACCCGGGGGGAAAAAGAAACAATCAAGTTTGGAAGTTTTGGAGGCATACCAAGTACCTACAGCAATCCATCTTTTCCATTAACTGGCATAGCAACCTGGTAATATGCTCATCAGAAGTACTTCTTTTTAATACTTAAAGAATACACACTATGTGGATGAGCATTCTAAGGCACCTTTAACTTTACTAAATATGCCATCTAATGGCAAGCATTTAACAATGATTGAAATTTCAGGTGAACTTAATTAACCACTCATTTGTTCTTTAATTAGAGGCCTCAACCTCTATGTAGTGTACCAGAATATGACTTTATCATGTATTTTACAGGCCAAAACAAATGAGCAGAACAACGAAAGCAGCAAAGGTTTTTACACAGGTTGACTGAATTACCCCAAACTATTCATTTTGCAAATTTTTAATTAGAAGAAATGACAAGCCTTTGAACAAAACCAAGAGAGTTGAGGTAGATGAAATATACATGTTCATCTCCTGAGTTATCCCAGTGAGACAAGTTTTTAGTTAATATTTATTGGATGACTGTCATGTTGTACATTAATATCTTACCATATGAGGAAGATTAAAGATGAAGACTATTTTAATCATCACTATTACCTTGTTAACAAAGTAGACATGTTATAACTGTGGTAACAAATTATGTTGAAATACATTAACGAAGTTATGACAACTTTGTTTAAAACAGCACACCAGTTTGGAACGCACATTATCTGTAAGCTGTCTTCAAAGAGAATTTCATATTTTCAATTCGGGTACCTTCTCCTAACTGGAAGAACAAAGGAGTTAATTCTTGGAACCCAAGAAAAACATATCTGACAATAGGTGTATATATTTTTTAACTTACATTCCATTTTAAAATATCACTTTTCAGAAGATCTGAGAAATTCTTTGATTATCTTAACCACAAAAGCATTCCAAGGACTTCCACCATCTGTGGTAAATATTTTGCCTCACCTGTTTATACCACCATAAATACTCTTTGAATAATATACCCAATAGTGTTAACAAGAGGGCAAAGAGAAAAGAAATGTGGATAAAGACATTTTTAAGATAAACTATTCAGGGCTGGTCAGTTATCTCAGTTGGTTAGAGTGTGGTGTTGTAACACCAAGGTCAAGGGTTCGGATCCCCATACTGCCCAGCTGCCAAAAAAAAAAATGTGTGTGTGTGTATTCATATTCCACAGTGTTATCCTAAGGTTATTTAAAATAATATATAGCTTGTAAGGAATTTATTTTGTTTTTTATCTACACTCGTATTCTCTAATTCCCACTTTGCTTTTCTATATGACATCTCACTGGAAAATTTTGTCTCTTGTACTTTATACAAAAGATAAAATGGATGGATTGACAGATTGATGGCTAAACAGATCAATAGATGGATAAATGGGTATGCATACATACATATATAAATATTTATTGCCACTGTATTGAGTAAATAAAATGTAGTATTTATCTGCAAAGTGAATTAAATACATCCAAAGTTTTTAAATTTTCTATTTAAATGCCTAAATATCTGCACAAATAATTCATAAAATTCAGCTCTACAAACTGGATATAGAGAGTGTTTAGTTAGCAAATTTAAAAAGCCTGTCTAACAAATCCAAGACCTAAAAATGGCCAGGATATTTCTTTCTACTAATTTGGGGGAAAGCTTCCATTGATGATTTTCGTGGACTGGGATTCAAAATAACACGTGGTGCATATTTACAGGCAAGCCTGCCGAGGAAGTCCTAAAGGAGAAAAGATGAACTTTCCCTTCACATCCTTGATACCCAAAAATTAATGTGTGACTAGGATCTTTGTTTTACAAATACAAATATGCATTTAGTAACAATCACTGAAATGTGCATATTTTCATCTTAATTACCCAAATATTTTTAAATACACTGCATTTTAATAGATTCAATCTGAGATGGTTATTAAATAGTTAATAATGAGATTTAGTAATCTAGAAATTTAATATAAAGACTATACCCTAAGGAGAAAATACTATTACTAGAAGATGTATTTGAAAAACAAATAAAATAAATCCATATTACTAAAACCTAATTGCAAAGCTACCAAAAGCTCCATTAACACTAGTCATCCACATTAACACAATTTTAAAAGATAAAGAATGCGTATATTTTAGCTTGTTTTTTCAACACACAAGTATCATTTAATTGAAGCAAAAATAATTTCTGATTGAGAACTGGAAAGTAACTTAAAATCTCCCAAAGGGTCTAATTTTTTAAAATATATAAATGAATTTTAGTCTTGTAGACTATCAACTGTCAAATTCATTATAAATCAGAAAGAAAGGATTACATTATTTCCTACTGGAGCTATTAATCAGACCACCAGTAACCAAATTTTATAATTTTATTTGCAGAAAGTATTTTAAATTTCCTACTCTCTCTAAATTTGTTTATAGATACATCAGAAATCCTTTATATAGAGAAATTGTTAAAAAAAAAAAACTGTCTGTGTTAAATACCCAGGAGAAGATTATTGAACAAATTGTGGTTGATGTCCATGGTGAGAAATTTAAGTGTATCAAAAGTGTTTCTGTTTACATGACATAATCAAAATTTACTTAAGTAGGACTACTACAAAGTTTATTAAATAAATGCAATTAACTGAACATTCAAGTATGAAATACAATATTTGGTGAACTAAATATACATGGGAATTGCAAATAAATTTCATTGACTCTCAGCCAATAATCAAGGCAGAATCTCTTTCTGAGATATAAATATTAGCAATGGAAGTGAAGAAAACAAAATTCTTGAATTGGCTATTCTTTCTGCTGTGCATTATAAATATATTCATACATATACATATGCATTATATATATATATATATATATATATATATAATGAGACATATATAGTCCAGATAGGTAGCTAAAGAGATTTAATGAAATCAGAGTATGGAAGACAATGCCCTGTGTGACTTTTCTACTCTGTGAAGGTGCAGAATTTAGTTTCCCGGGGTTGCTTCTCAAGAACGATGATTTTGAAGCCAGTGTATTAGGGACATCCCTCACGCAATCTTAAATGAAATCATCACTTTAAATTAGAACTAAGAAAAAAGAAAAAGTTGTATTCTTAATTAAATTTCTTAAAGCAACTGTTAAGCATTGATTAATAAATGAATACCATAAGATATCAGATAAGACATGATACTCATGTAAGACATAAAGGACAATTAGTACGTATTCATGCATGTGATATGCCACGCATGCTGTTAAGGCAATTTTATCACAAAATATGTGTGAAACTGCAGACTAGATATATTATTAAGCTTATTTTTAGGTGAGGAAACTAAGACTTAAAAACTTATTATATGACAACCACCAGTAAATAGAGGAGATGGAATTTGATACCAAGGTCTATTCGCTAAGAAGTTACAATATTATTTTATGTAAAATGCATCATGGCATAATTAAATACAATAGGATTCACATTTCTAATTGTGAAATTTAGTGAGTTTAAATAGCTAGATGACAGATAGGTAGATGTACATGTTTAACCTGACCATAAACAAGATGTAGAATGTTTCTATCACCCCAAAAGTTTCCTCTTCATTTTGAGGGCAGTCACCTCAACCTTACCTTTAACCCCTGCCAAGCATTGATCCTTTTCTGTCCCCAATAGCATTGCCTTACAAGAATGTCATATAAATGCATTCATATAGTATGGAGCCATTTATGTCTGTCTTCTTTCACTTAGCTAAAGCCTTTGAGATTTATTTATGTTGTTGATTATGTATAAAGGGTGTTCCTTTATATTGCATACTAGTATTCCATTACATAGTTGTATCATATATGGTTTGTCTATTCACCAATTGATAGATATTTGGATTGTTTTCAGGTTCTGGCTATTTTGATAAAAGGTAATATAAACATTCACATATAGATTTTGTATGGATATATGTTTTCACTGCTCTTAGTTTTCTATTGCTGCATATTAAATTAGCACAAACTTAATGGCTTAACAGAACACAAATCCATTATGTTTAATGAATTCAATGTTTCTGTGGGTCAAGAGTCAGGTATATTTTAATAAAATCTTCTGCTCAGTGTCTCATCAAACTGCCATGAAGATGCAGGCAGGCCAGGGTTGTACGCTATCTGTGGTTTGATGTCCTTTTCCACACTCGTTGGTTGAATTGCAGAACTGAGGACCTTCTTTACTTGCTGTCTGTCAGCCAGGGCCCTCGTTTGCTCCTCAAGATCATTCACATCTTCTTGCCCCATAACTCCCTCCAAGACATAGTTGTTTGCTTCATCAAAGCAGCAAAAGAATCCTCTCAAGTAGAATCTCTCTAATTTTAGGGAGAGATAGAATATCATGTAATCAGGGAAGAGACTATCCCATCACCTTTGCCAAATAATGTAACCAAATCAAGAGACTGAACCTTCCATTATATTCACAGATCTGCCCACAGTCAAACTGTAGCATTTTAAAGGAAACAACTCTTACAGGCATTTTTCCCCCAAATCAACAGATATCCACTGGCTTTACAGCTTCATAATAAAAGAAGTTCAGGTGAAAGGACGAGTTGACACCAGTTGATGATCCACCGGAGAGAGCTCGTTTATTAGGCAGCACACACACATATATATAGGGCTTTTAGGGAAGGCTCATTGGATCAGGGTGTGATCCCTTGGGGCATTTGGGTTCTTACATTCCTCCCTTTTTCTTGTTTTAGGAAAGGGGACGTTGAAGTCATCGAGCTACTTCCTGCTGAACTGGGGCATTGCTGGGGGGGTGCAAAGGGAGGAAGGTACATAAATACCCATTATGAAACCCCAAAGGAGGGTGGAGAAACAAGTAATTTCAAAAGGGGAAAAGTCCATAAACGTTCCTTGAAGCCACAAGTCGAATATGCACCGGTTCCATTGTTCGTAGTTGGAGACTGGAGGGAGCAGCCAGGCGTCGGTGGCGAGGGCGTGTAGGAATGCTTTTCCTCTGTAAGGTGGTGTCTCTTCAGCATCGGCTGAGGCGCTCATGAGATGAGGCGGGGGGTTCATCGGTACCTAGAAGCTGGTAGTTTCTAAGCAAAAGCTGGTTAAAGGCCTGATTAGAAATTTTTCCCACTTGGGTTTGAAGAAACCTGATGATACAGGGCAAGAAAAGGCAGGTTATGAGGATAAAGATTAGAGGTCCCAAAATGGACCAAATCCAAGTTAGGATAGGGTTTAAGATAAAAGAAGAAAAGGGGTTAGAACTGGATGTGGTTCGTAGGCTGGAAGCTAAGTCGGTGAGTTTGATGATGTTTGTTTCAGTGAGGAGGTCTAGTGCTCTGCGGTTTTGGAGGGTGACCTGAGCTAAAGAGGTAATTTGTCTCTGTAGAGAGGAAAGAGATTCAGCAGTGGAGGTCAGAGCCCCTTCAAGTTTAGCATTTATGTCTTCGACCGCCCATAAACTGTGTCCTAAGGCTCCTCCCGACAGGCCGGCTCCGACCGCTGATGTTGTTAGGGAAATACCAACCATGATCGGGAGGAAGGCGGCCCTTTTTTGCCTTGAGGGGGGATGAAGAAGATGGAACAGTTCTGAACTGGTGTACAGAGTGAGTTGAGGGACGATGGTGACAAGAAGGCATGGGACAGTAAGATTAGGCAGGATGGAGGTAGAGAGGGTTCCATTGCACCAGAAGAAAGAGACTGGTGGGGTGACAGTGTGGTTATAAATGGTTGAGGAAGGGAAGCATTTAAGGGGACAGCCGCCAGGAGCGGTCACATGAGAGAAAACAATTTCCTGGAGAGAGAGAGAAAGATGAGTGTTTCAGAAATGATCTGTTGCCAGGTGTAAATGGGTGACCCTGGGGAGCTAGCAGAGGGGCCTGAAAGCTCCCTGGGTGAAATGAAAAGAACAGGAGAAGGCCAAGGAGAAGGTTCATGTCTCTGGGATTGGGGGTAAGGCTGAGGTCCGGGATAGGCGGAGGGTTGGTAGGATGAGGGATACACTTAAAAGAATGGTGTGTTTGCAAAGGATGACAGGACATGGGCCTTCCCACTTAGGGGTTAGGGGGGTTTTGGGTTCCAGGGAAGTGCAGCTGAGTGAAAGGTTATTTTTGGAAAGTGACGGATCTGGAAGTAGCCAGTCTTGGTACTTCCATAGCTCGGTGCGAAGGTGGGAGAGCAAGGGTAAGGCGATGGTGGGTGGTATGGGTCCTTCAGTTGCTGTGATCCCCGGGGGTAGGAGGGGCCTACCATACATGACTTCAAAAGGGGAAAGATTGGAGGGCCTTTTTGGGACAGCTCTGGTCTTGAGTAGAGCGAGAGGTAGAAGACGGACCCAATCAAGGTGTAATTCCAGAGACAATTTAGTTAGTATGTCCTTTAAGGTTTTGTTGGTTCTCTCTACCTTTCCAGATGCCTGAGGTCAGTAAGGGCAATGTAAGTGCCAGGGGAGAGAGAGTGACTGGGAGAGTTTCTGTATTACCTGGGCGGTAAATTCAGGTCCATTGTCAGATTGAATGGAAGTGGGCATCCCAAATCATGGGATGATTTGGGAAAGGAGAGTCTGGGCGACGGTGGAGGCCTTTTTATTGGCTGTTGGGAATGCCTCTACCCATCCTGAAAAGGTATCAACAAACACCAAGAGGTATTTGAGGCGCTGGACGGAAGGCATGTGTGTAAAATCGACTTGCCAGTCGGCCGTGGGTGTGAGATCTCTGGCCTGGTGGGAGGGGTACGGCCCAGGTTTGAGAGGGGTGTTAGGATTGGTATGCTGGCAGATTGTGCAAGAGGAGGAAATTTTTTGCAAGAGGGCTTTGTCAGATGGGGTGATTGAGAAGAAGGCTTGTAAAACCTAATTCACAAGGTAAATGGGAGTTGGTGATTGTGTAAGCAGACTGCATTCTTTATATGGCGGCATGAGAGAGAAGTATATAAAAGACATATTTGGAGTCAGTGTATAAGTTAAGAGATTTTCCTTCAGCTAGAACGCAGGCTCGCATGGCGGCGATAAGTTCGGCCTGCTGGTTGTAGTACCCTTGGGTAAAGGTTGGGCCTCTATAACCGAATCAAGGGAGACTATGGCATACCCTGCATAATGAGTGTTTCCTTCCCTGAATGAGGACCCATCCGTGAACCATGTGAGATCAGCATGAGATAGGGGTCCCTCAGTGATGGAAGAGCGGTAAGGTATAAAATTTTGAAGGCTTTCTATGCAGCTGTGCAAAGGGGTGTTGGGGGAATCTGGTATAGGCAGTAGGGTGGCCGGATTTAGGGGTGGGCAGGTAGTGAAGGATAGGGCAGGATTTTCCAGAAACGAGGATAGGAGGGTTAGGATTCTGGAAGGTGGGAGGGATTGGAGAGCCTTATAGGTAAGGAGGTCTTTTAGGTGATGTGGTGAGAGAATGGCAAGAGGTGCCCCAAATGTTAATTTGGATGCCTCCATATGCAGTAACTGCCCCGCTGCCAGGGCTCTTAAACAGGGTGCCCAGCCTTGTACAGTGGGGTCCAATTGTTTTGGTAGGTATAAGGGGGTGAATGGGAATGACAGCGGCGTTAACAAGGCAGAGATCTTGGACGAGACGAAAGGTGCCATTAGGTTTTTTTACAGCGACTATGGTAGTATTGAAAGGGGAGCAAGTGGGACGGAGATACCCCTTTTTTAATACGTCCTGAATGATGGGGCTTAACCCGAGGAGGGCTGTTGTGGTTAATGGATACTGAGCCTGACAAATATATTTGGAGGGGTCTTTTAGTTTTATGTGTACAGGGGAACACTGGGCCAGAGTGGGGCTGGCAGTGTCCCAAACTGTAGGGTTAACAGGGTGCGTTAAGATGGGTAAGGACTTCTTTGGAGGGGTGGAATTAGTAGGATCTTGGGCTTGAACTAGCGCTAGGAGGAAGGAAACGGGGGGAGAGGAAGAGGACAGGGGCAAAGTAATGGAGACTTGAAGCCATGATAGAATGTCCCGACCCAACAAGGGGACGGAGCATTGTGGCATGACTAGAAAGGAATGGGAGAAAACGGATTGAATGCCTTGAAGGCAGCAGGTTAAAAGAGGGGTTTTGGGGGGAAAGATTTGTTTACCTCCTACCCCGACTATAGGAGAGCCGCTGGAGGTGGTGGGGCCTTTATATTCCCTTAAGACCGTAAAGGTGGCTCCAGTGTCCAGGAGGAAAGATATTGGGTGGCCATCCACAACCATGAATACCCTGGGCTCTTGCTTTGTTATAGAGATGGTCGGGAAGGGCCCAAGGCTCCTTCAGTCCTCCTCAGCAAGACCCACCATAGGTGGTGTCCACGGTTCGGGGGACTGTGGGGCAGTTGGTCCCTCACCCCTTCGGGCAAGGGGGCAATCAGATCCCCAATGTCCCTTCTTTTTGCATTTTGGACAAGGAGTGGTGGGTGGCCTGGGGGTGGGCAAGCCTTTGCCCAATGCCCTTCCTTTCCACATTTAAAGGAGGCTCCAGGTGGAGGCTTAGAGGTGGAGGCTGTGGGAGGGCGCCCAGGGGGTTTGATAAGCTGGGCCAACATCTAGAAGTTGGCATGGTCAGCCTTTTGTTTTCGACGTTCTTTTTCCTCCTCCCGATTATGAAAAACCTTAAAGGCCACTGACAGGATTTCGGTCTGAGGGGTTGCAGGACCCTGATCTAATTTTTAAGTTTAGTTTTAATGTCGGGGTAGGATTGGGCCAGGAAATAGGTCATAAGGACATACCGGCCGTCTTCTGAGTTGGGGTCTAAGTTAGTGTATTGTTGAAAGGCCTGAGTTAATCTATTGAGGAACTCGGAGGGAGTTTCTTCCTTTTATTGGACAATTTCTTGAATTTTTTGGAAATTGATGACCTTGTGAGCCGATTTTTTGAGGCCAATTATTAAGCAAGAGGCAAAAGGGTCTCGAGCCTGGATTCCCTGGGCTGTGTTATAATCCCAATTAGGTTCCTGTTCTGGGACTGCTTGGGGGCCTGGCGGGTGATCCAGATTGGTACGATGGGTGTCAGTGGCATGGGTTTGTGCTGTATCCCAGACCCTGCGGCGTTCCTCAGGAAGGAGGGTATTGGCTAGGAGCATGAAGATGTCATGATGTGTGAGGCTGTAGGCCTGCAGGATCCATTGGAATTCTTTAATGTAAGTGGATACGGTCGGTAGGGAAAGAGCCTAGTCTTTTTTCTAATTCTGTAAGGTCAGCTAGGGAAAAGGGAACATGGACCCTAACTACTCCTTCAGCCCCAGCTACCTCACGTAGTGGGGCGATTGTTAAAGGGGCAGGGGGAGGTCCTCGGGAACGGGTGAAAGGGGGGCTTAGTGGGTCAGGAGTAGGTGAGGGTAAAGACGGAGGAGTGGATGGTGCAGGAGGTGCAGAAGGTGACGTGGATGACGGGGGAGGAGGAGAGGATGCCGGAGGCGCTGGGGGAGGAGGAGGTCGGTAGGGTGGGGGTTCATCAGCAGGGTCGAAGGTGGAAGAATCGAGGGGTGACTGTGAAGAGGGTTTACAAGCTAAAAGGACTTGAGAGGGAGCACAGGAGGAGCAGAGGGCAGGGTTCTGAGCCAAGATGCGAAAAGCCTCGATGTAGGGGATCTCCTTCCATTTTTTAAGGCACTGGCAGTAGTTAAAGAGGTCTTGTAGAATGTTAGGATCTAGTGTGCCCTCAGGGAGCCACGTAGTTTGATGATGTTTGTTTCTACTAGACCAGATTCATTGATATAATAACAGCATTCTTCCCCAAGGAAGATGCAAGTACCTCCTTTTTCTGCCAATCTTGTGTACAGAATTTGGTGAGGAGTTTGGGCTCAATATCCGGCCTGAGGGAAAGGTTGGTGAGGTTTTTCAGAAGGCACTGAAGTGGAGAGTCCCCTGGGGAGGAGGAGGAAGCGCCCATTCTGGTCTCTTAATGGGAATTTAGACAGAAATCGGACAGAGATTTAGTGATAGGACAGATCCTTCGGCCGGTTGGGAAAGGCGGGATCCTAGAGGGCGTCCCCAGTAGGTCACGTCAGTCCCGGGAGGTTCAGGTACGAACCAGGAGGAGAGAAGGGAGGTGAGGGTCGTCACTCAGACCTCCACTTCTCTAGGGCAAAAGCCCGGTGCCTGAAGGAACCTAGCGCCAGGATTTTCTGGTTGGATCCCGGACCTGGGAAGTGGAGAGAAGAGAGTGGTGGACAGGAGGGTGAAGGAGAGAACAGAATGGGGCTTTTAACCTCCAAAAATGAAAGTAACCTGTTATAGTTTGGGAATTTATGGTGGTCGTGAAGACCATGGTGGGGTGGGGTATGGGCATTAGGGGCTACCGGACGATCTAGACTCCCTGTGGTAGCCTGAAAAAGGGCTGGTGCCCTTTAGGAAAGGGGGCTTACCTAATGATGAGCCGGTGGTGAGTGGAAGGAGCCAGCGCCGAAAAGAATGGATGAGGGTGGACCGTCAATGGTGAGCGGTGGAAGGGAGGCTGGTCCTGGTGGGACGGAGTTCCCAAGGAGCGACTTGGAAAGTGCTGCCACTGCGATTTGAAAAGTGTTACAGCTCGAGGGAGCCCTGAGGGGCGACTTGGAAGGGGTTGCCGCTGCGATCCGAAAAGTGTCGCCACTCGAGAGAAACTCCGTCCCGGGTTTCGGCACCAAGTGAAAGGACGAGTCGACACCAGTTGACGATCCACTGGAGAGAGCTCATTTATTAGGCAGCACACACACATATATATAGGGCTTTTAGGGAAGGCTGATTGGATCAGGGTGTGATCCCTTGGGGCATTTGGGTTCTTACATCAGGGACTCATTTTTTCTCAGCAGCCACTTGATTATATATTTACAAAATAAAACTTTTTTTGAATATATAATGCAAACTACAGGAAGTAAAGCTCAAAGACATTTTATTATATGGCAGTAGAGACCAAAGGTAAACTACTTTCTACCTTCAGGAGATTTCTTGGGGTGAGAGAATATTGGGGGTGTCAGTGAGGGGAATGTGTTTAAAACTGAATTTAGAGAGAAATTAGATTTGCATGTTTATCAAAAGAAGACATAATTTAAATGTAAATGATTGATAAACACTGACCTAAGGTCAACAGGTAAACTTTGTGATGCTCTAAGTAGGCTTCATATCCTGTAGTGTAATTAAAACAGCAAAAAAAAAAACCATTTTAAATAACACATTAGAAATGACTACATAGTCTATCATACATTAATATCCTCAACTTTTTTCAACTTTACCAAGTATGCAAGATTTTCCCTAGATTTCAAAAAAAAAACTAAAATGAAATTGAACTTTATGTAAATCAACTTTTAAGACATGTATTCATGGTCACAATAAATTCCACCATACTTTAGTTATGTGTATTCACCTGAAACAACAGAAAATCAGTACCACATTCCCTGTAGATGTAGCACTTGGGGAGGATTATTCAATATTGTTAACTTGTGGTTAAAGTAAATTGAAAAAAAAATTAAAAGAAGAAGATGTATTTAAAAAGGAAAATCTATAACTTTTGAATTGTAAGAGTAGGGGAATTTGAGGAAAAGATGTAAGACATCTCATTAATTTGTGTTTTTTAACATCTTAGTGGCTGATCCAGCACCTGCTTTTTTGCCCACTACCATTTAAAGGCCTTTGTCTAATCTTGAAAGCTGTAGAAATCCCCTAATTCCTAAGACTATGTTACATAATTAGTTGCTTTATGCTGGGTTTACCTCAAGCAATAAAGCATGATGTAACATTTTATACATGCCTGTGTAACCCGGATATCAGTTAGGACTTACCTACTGTATTAGTCCGTTTTGTGTTGCTATAACAGAATACCTGAGACTGGGTAATTTATAAGGAAAAGAGGTTTATTTGGCTTACGATTCTGGAACAGCTGCATCTGGCACAGGCCTCAGGCTGCTTCTACTCAGGGCAGAAAAGTGGCAGGCAGCCGGTGGGTACAAGCAGATTACATGGTGAGAGAGGAACCAAGAGAGAGAGAGGAGGTACCAGGGTCCTTTGAACAATCAGGTCTCATGGGAACTAATAGAGCAAGAACTCACTCACTACCCCTCCTCCCCCAGGGGGAGCATTAATCCATTCATCAGGGATCCACCCCCACGACTCAACCAGTTTCCAACACTGCCACATTGGAGATCAAATATCCGCATGAGTTTTGGAAGGGACAACACATCCAAACTCCATCATTCCACCCCTGACCCCCCAAAACTCATGTCACTCTCACATACAAAATACAATCATTCTATCCCAACAGTCCCAAAAGTCTTAGCTTGTTCCAGCACCAACTTAAAAGTCCAAAGTCCCACGTCCAAAGTCTCATCTGAGACCAAAAGCAAAAGTCCTTCCAGCTGTGAACCTGAAAAACAAAACCAAATTTATCTACTGCCAAGATACAATGGTGGAACAGACATTGGGTATACATTCCCCTTCCAAAAGGGAGGAATAGGCCGGAAGAAAGGAAAAACAGGCCCCAAACAAGTCCGAAACCCAGCGGGGCAGACATTATGTCTTAAAGCTCCAAAATAATGTTCTTTGACTCCAAGTCCTGCATCCTGGGCACAATTGGGCATCCAGGCCCTGAAAGCCTCGGGCACCCTTGCTCCCACAGCTCTGCCAGGTCCAGCCCAGTGGGCAGCTCTGATGCCTGCAGCTTTTGCATGCCCGCATTACACATTACCAGTGGCCCCGGAGTTCTGGGGTCCTGGCAGCAGCCCCACTGCCTTGGCTCTACTAGACATTTCCCTGGTGGGGGCTCTCTGTGGGGGCTCTGACCCCACTTTCCTGCTTGGCATTGCTCTAGTAGATGGCCTCTGCGGTGGCTCCACCCTGCGGCACATCTCTGCCTGGGCTTCCAGGCTTTTCCATACATCCTCTGGAATCTAGGTGGAGGCTGCTATGTCTCCACTGCTCTCAAGTCCTGCTTGCCTGCAGACTTAACACGACATGGACGCCCCCGAAGTTTCGGGCCTCTACTCTCTAGGGCAGCTGCACTAACCGCACTTGGGGCCACTCCAGCTGGAGAAGCTGGGATGCAGGGAGCAGGATCCCAAGGGCAGCTGCACCCCAGGTCTGTCCTCCAGGATAACTCAGTCCTTCTAGGCCTCAGGCTCTGTGATGGGTGGGGCACCCTTCCAGACTTCTCAAATGCCTGCAAGGCTTTCCTCTCATTTTCTCAGCTATTAGCATCTGGCTGCCTCACCACCAAGATAATGTCTTTAGCAACCAATTTTTTTTTTTTTTCCTTTTTTGTGACTGGTAAGGGGATCGCAACCCTTGGCTTGGTGTCGCCCACACCACGCTCAGCCAGTGAGCGCACCGGCCATCCCTATATAGGATCCAAACCCACGGGAGTGCCACTGCGTTCCCAGCACTGCAATTTCCCGAGTGAGCCACGGGGTCGGCCCTTTAGCAACCAGTTTATCTGCTTCACCCTTGCATTGTTCACCAGCTCTTTGTGTCTTTACTGCACGGCCAGGCTGCAAAGTTTCCAAAACTTTACTCTCTGCATCCCTTTTAATTTCTGGCTTTACAACATGATTTTGCTGCCATAACTCAGAGTAGGATCTTAAAAGCAACCATGCAGCTTCCTTAATGCTTTGCTGCTTAGAAATTTCTTCTGCCAAATGCTCTGGTTCACAACTCTTAAGTTCCAACTTCCACAAAGTCCAAGGGCATGGACACAATGCAGCCAGGTTCCTTGCTATGGTGTAGCAAAGGTTATCTTTTCTCCAGTTCCCAGTAAGTTCCTCATTTCTGTCTGAGACCTAATCATCCACATGGCCTTTACTGTTCACATTTCTATCAGCATTCTGCTCTCCACCACATAAGTCTCTAAGACATTACACAATTTCCCTCGTCTTTTTCTCTTCTTCTAAGTCCTCCAAACTCCTCCAACCTTTGCCATTACCCAGTTCCAAAGCTGCATCCATATTTTCAGGTATCTGTATAGCAACACCCCACTCCACTCCTCAGTATCAATTTTCTGTTTTAGTCAGTTTTGTGTCGTTATAACAGAAATACCTGAGACTGGGTAATTTATAAAGGAAAGAGGTTTATCTGGCTTACAATTCTGGGACAGCTGCATCTGGCATGGGCCTCAGGCTGCTTCTACTCATAGCGGAAAGTGGCAGGCAGCCGGCAGGTACAAGCAGATCACATGGCGAGAGGAAGCAAGAGAGAGAAGCAAGAGAGGGAGAGAAGGTGCCAGGGTCTTTTTAAGCAACGAGCTCTCACGGGAACTAATAGAACAAGAACTCACTCATTAATCTCCCCTCCCCCAGGGAGAGAATTAATCCATTCATGAGGGATCTGCCC
Organism: Cynocephalus volans; assembly: GCF_027409185.1. Classification (NCBI taxonomy): domain Eukaryota; kingdom Metazoa; phylum Chordata; class Mammalia; order Dermoptera; family Cynocephalidae; genus Cynocephalus; species Cynocephalus volans. Next base: position 37,287,020 of record NC_084465.1, read on the forward strand.
CCATGACTCAATCAGTTTCCAACACTGCCACAATGTGGATCAAATTTCCACATGAGTTTTGGACTAGACAACACATCCAAACTCCATCACCAACCATTTGCAAACTGAAGAAAATGCAATTTAAGACTACAGATTTGTTACTTGAGCAAATCTGGTCATCTCTCCACAAATTCTGCAAATCTGAAAATTTAATCCTAGATTTTGTCTGTCTCTACAATTGTGTCTAGAATGTCTTTCAGTTCCTTGAAAGACAGATGTTGGCCCTTTTGATGATTTCTATAAAAGAGCTGGTAATAAGAACCCATATGGTAATTTCACTGAAGACTGGATGGGTTTCACAGAAGAATTTGGTCATAGACAAGAGCCCTCCACCAACTTCGTGGTTTCAATTCCACACTCTGCTGTAGTCTGAAGAGCCTGTATCCTCTCTGTGTTATGCCCAACCCCCTGGGAGATGCAGCCCCCTCCATCATTTCTCAATCTCTCTCTCTCTCTCTCTCCCCCTCCACCTTCCTTTTTTCCCCATGCATTCCCCACCTTGTTAGTGATTCTGCCATATGAAATAATAACCTGTTTGCAAAAGGTGGAACCTTTTTCACAGATAAATGTCTAATCTGTTTTTTCAGGCCTCTCTGGGAAAGAATTTCTTCGATATCCAATCTTACACTTTAAATGGTTTTTTCTAGCAACTTTTCCTCTCTTAATAAGTTACAATAACTGTTGACTCTGATTTGTGACAGATGGTTTATCTCTAAGACCCCACACAGTGATTTACATGTTTTTATAAAAAACTTCAGAATAGTAGGTACCATGAGAAATGCATCCAGACATATACTCTACAAAGTCTTTTCCTAGATCATCATGTAAGAATGCATTTGTATTTGAATGAAGCAAAAATAACTCTGATCTATCATAAATGAGACTCTACAGGATTCCCCACCAGAGAATATGTTGTTCTCTCTATGCAATTTGAATTGCTACTGAATCTAATTCAGGATCAGTTTGTGACATTTTGTACCTGCTAAAATCAGCACATTTCTTTCAGATTACTTTTTAAATTGTTATTAAATGAAAAGAAAAATCTTTCTTTTCAGTTATGTTAACTGATCACTTTTCAGAAGACAGTCTGATGTTCTTCACAATATCTTCCATTATCATTGAAATTTATCAACATCTCACTGGGTTTGTATCCATCTCAACTCTAATATGGGTCATGTGGGTCTGGGTTGAATAAAGAGGTGGTTTGCAGTAAACAGCTAGAGGTGGGGATTGAATTTGTTCACTCAACTTGCTCCTCATTAGAAGGAAATTAGGTATAAATGATAAAAGAGATGATGAAGAGTTGGTCAAAAAATAAACTAAGTTTTGTTTTCTACCCTGTGCAATAAGTTCTCAATCAGAAATTTACATTACAGAAACAATGGTTTGTGCTTTGTTTTGTGTGGGGTTTTATGTTTATTTTCTCTAGGCAGAGTTTCCTCAGAGCTCTCAGCGCTTCTCCGGCACACTGAGTAATCCACATCCAGCACAGGAGCTAGGAGACTGTTAGCAGGAGGAAGAGCAGTGTTCCAGCATGAAAATCAGGAGGAAAGTGAGTTAGGTGTCTAAATACGCCATCATCTTTTACATGTGCTGTGCTCTTGGAATAAAGAGAAAAAACTAGTTTGGTATTTTAAATTTATTTTTCTACTTTGTTGGAAAAATTCAAAATAATTCTTTCAGTAGCTTGCTTTGCCTTTAAAACAAAATCTGCTTATTGTATCAGCTTTACTGATAATCAACTGCTCGCACTCCCACTTTTGTAAATGTGCTTGCTTATCGCAATGGCTACTGCACTGGCTACATGAATGCTGAGAAAACAAAACTTAGAAGAACCCAGAAAGGTCCACCTATATAAATCCTGTAAGATCTAAACTCAGGGCTCAGATCTTAGAGCATTAGCTCATCTGGGCTCACCATCATAATAAAATACCTAACTCTCCAATCCTCTGAGTGCCAACCGCTTCTCTGTTAAGTCCATTCCATAACAAGTTCCATTAAAAGTTCTCTTGCTCAACAAATATAATTCTAAAATATAATGTGGCAAAGACACTCAGCTCATCAATTATTTCAGTGTTCTTTTAGACATCCAAATCTTTTTGCAGTTAGGTGAGGCCATGTTACTAGCCATGTGCAATTGCACATGTCTTTTATAGAGCAAAGCACCTAATTACTAGTGCAAGACACTCTAGTGCCTCTTTACCTATTGCATAGATGGAAGAGGCCATGTAATATCAAATATAAGGAGGTGAAGCCTCTGTCAGAGTCCCTGAGTGAATGTGGAACCAAGCTCCCAGCCCCCAGCCCCAGCTACTTATTTGTATTTGGATATGTTTCATGAACAACAACAAAAAACATTGTTGGGTTAAGCCACTGAAATTTTGGGGTTAATTCATTACTTCAGCTTATAACAAAACTGCAAGAATGATGAAAGAACTACAAGGACAACAAAAATAAAAAGGACTGTTGTCTATACCTGTCCCTCTCCTTTAGAAACACAGCCCAGGAAGAAGAGCCAGTTAGATATTATGTTTACATGACATAGGAACACAATGTTGGTGATGAAGGTCAGAAATATCACATACAAAGGACATTTAATTACATACACCCTACACATATACACATACATACAAACACATCCTAAGCATTCTATAAGATTCTGTGGGATTTTAAAAGTCAAAAATCAACATATATCACATTTTCAAGTCTCTTTCTCTAAGTGTATGAAGTCCTTAGTTCATCTCTAAAGCAAGACTGTCCTTGAAGATACTCTGTTTAGCTGTCTATCTTCAACACCATTTGACAGATATGATTAATTAAAACATGTCTACAATTGTTATTAAACTCAAAATGTACAGGCAAACATTCAGAGAATACTGTCTAGATGGTCCTTTGGAACATAAATTCTTCATAAAAAAATTGTGTTCTGTCACCAATCAACTATTCCTGACTGTTTAGTTCATCCTTCCCCTTGTCTCAATTGTTCTATTAATTATTTGTTGCCATGTCTCTAAATACTCTTAGTAGATGTTATTTTTCAAAGCTGACATGATTTATGATTGGAAAAGGCAGTTTATAATATTCTGTAGCCAGTGGATTAAAACACCTGTTACATTTAGGGGCATGCAACGCTTCTAATCCATAAATCAAAAGAATAAATGGATAACTACAGGAAGGTAGGAACAATATATCCAGAAATACTGATGCTCTAAAAACAAAATCCCTATACTAGTAAACAATGCAAACCATACAATGCCACAGCTGGCTGGTAAAGAGGAGATCACTCGAATTGATCTGGGTCAAGCATAAGCATACCTTATGGAATTTGGAACACAGCAAGTTTAATCATTCCTTCCAGGTAGCTGCTGGAAGTCAAATTTCCTACCACATGGAGAAGGCAAGTCTTCAGTAAGATGAGTAAAAGCTAATGCACCCAAAGAAACAGAGAGGAACCACAGAAAACCCTTGCAGAATTTGAGCTTCTGGTTCCATTATTACTAGAGGCCTAGACATATCTCTGTCCTTGGATTCTGGCATCCTTGTGCAACTGAGATTTCAATGGGATTACCTGCTCCTTAAAATCTAATGGCTAGAACTGTTAAAAGATGCCTTAGCTAATGGGCTTGAACTCTGATTCCACTATTCGTAAACAATGCAAAAAATCTCCCAAGATTCTTGTTAATCACTAGGAATTTGGGGGAAAAGGAGGTGGAACATGGAAGTGGCTTAGATTTATTTTCAGGGTCATCTCTAGCTTCTGCTGAATTAATTCTGTTAGTTTTCCTACCTGATAATGTCCCTCTCTGATTTGTGTCAGTCCAGTCATGGGATTCAGCCTCACTCTCTTTCTGTAATTCTTTAAAACAAGCAACTTTCACAACTACAAAAAAAAATGCTTGCTCTCAAACAAGGCATTTGTGTACATGAAAGATTCTGTTGAAGGTTTGAAGGATCCAGAACAGGACTTATAATAAAGAAATAGAAACAATGTAATTTTTAATATTAAACTTCTGGCCACCTCATTTCAGAATTTTTTTTCACTGACCCTATTGCCCCACTTGGAATTCCAGCTTCTCCTCATCTTGTTGACTCCTGTCTTCTTCTATCTCCATCTCCCCCTTCTCATCTTCTCCTTTCAGGAGGACTATAAATTATCCTCAGACCACTTTGAAATTCAGCTCAAAGCCCAGATTTGCATATTCAGATCCATCAAGGGACTTCCTAGAAAAGAAATTAATTTGACAGTGTCCACCTTCCTTAGACAGCAATTGTTTTAGAGAGCAATGTTTCCTGCCATCAATCCTATAATAAATTTGCCTTTTTGTTTATGCTGGGTCAACCGTAAGAGTCCCAAACTCACAAATAAAGGCATAATAATTGGCAAAAACCAATGTAAATTAGTAAAATATCTCATTTATACAACTTATAAATGAAACTCTTTATTTTCAAGTACATATTGCACACCTGAGGAAGGAAGACCGATTGGGATGAATAAAATGACTATTTTATACAAAATTTTTATTAAATATCTTTACCTTCAAGTATACAAGGCAATTCCAGCCAGGGTAACACATGGTTGGCAAGCAGAAGTCTTTAGGGAAATGCTTTAATTAACACGTGTAATAAATGATGAAATAGATGGAAGTAACAATTAAATCGTGTGCTTATAGAAGCCTTTAAAAGACTTAGATTTTCTGCAATATTTTTTACTAACTACTCTTTTAGTGGGTAAGTCTATTTTACATAAGGAGTAAAAAAAGTAAAATTTGACAGTCCAGTCCTAAATTACCACATTACCTAAACTACAGTGGTCCAGACAGGAAAACATATATATTCTAGATTATTAGTATTTCTCCATGGGAACTTTCTCAAATGAGTAATATATTTCTAACTTGAAATGTCTATTGTATGTCCAAAAGTTCGATTGTGCATTTTTAAAAGTACAGAAAATGCTTAACTAATACTTCCTATGTAAGATGTCTTAGCAGCATTCAATCCTTTTATTTCAAACTCTGCATTCTCAGTGATGATAATAATTAAATGCATGAAAAAGAAAATAACAGGTTAGAGTAGAACAGATACATTTAAAATCAATAAGATAATGACTTAATCAATACAAATTAACCATTTCCCCTCAAGGCCCTTTCTCTAGCAGTGTGATGTTGCCAGACATCTGCCATACATGTCTACCTTTTTCTCAGAGAGGTGAAGAACACTTCCAGCAAGGTCAGCATTTGAAGTTTCCAATTCTGGACTTATTGTTACAATCAGAAGCAGATTTTAAAAACCAAAGTAAAAAGCGGATACTTTATGGGAGCTTTGGCAGAAATGACAATGTGGCCTACAGATCTCTCTTTAAGAAGAGATTCACTAATCAGCTGTGAAGAATGTAATTCGATAATAATCTCCAGTTGTGAGTTCCTTCAAGGTCTGCCTTAGCTTTTGCATCAAGGTCAAACTCTTACACTGGGCCCCAGCCAAAGACTGACTAACACTAAGTAAAAGAGACTGCACCCCTCTCGGCTTTCCCCTAACATAAATCTGCTGCAAAGCTCTGTACTGGGCAGGCAGAGACATCCTCAGTGCTGCCTGGTAGTCCAATTGCCTCTTTCCTGCTCCCTTTTCCTGTCACAGGTATTACCCTTCAGTAAACTTTTGCACCCCTAACTTTGTCCCTGTATCTGATTTCCAGATAACCCAATGTCACAGTTGGTACCAGGAATGTTCTGAGTAACTAGGCAGTAAGATGGGACACGGGACTGTCACTCTTCAGCTGGTAATGTAGACTGTGTCCTGAGTGACAAGTGAAGCATGCATGGCCAATTGTGAAAACTTTCACCTGTGTCCACCTGGGAGACTGCTGGTGGAAGGCTATGCCCTGATAGTGTAAGGATTCAGGCATTTAAACTGTACAGGAGGATCAATAAATATAAAGATAATGGAATTAAATGATTTTTACTAAGTTTATTGCTTCCCTAAAGGTGGATAATAAAAAAACTGAGAGAAATCAACAAACAATTGAAATCTAAGTGTGACAGCAGAGAGTCTCCCTGGCAGCTAATAAGAAGCCCTCCTCTCATGAACTGGACAAGCAGAAAGGGATGGAGATCAAGAACCAGTGTTCCATATTCAGAGTTGCTAAACTTGAAAGTTGGTTAAATGTTCAAGGCAGGGCTCTCATCCAAGATCAGGTCCCTAGTTGAGTAATACCAGGATATTGTCACATGGTAAAAGGACATCTAGGTGGGTAAACCTGAATAGTTTGACTCCCCAGCATTCTCTGAATCTTCTTGATGTTCAGGATGGTCCCATTCCTCCCACTAGGAACTAGCACTCCTCTCATGTGGAAAGATTATACAGAGATTTCTCCCATTCTTCCATGCAAAGCAGCAGATGCCTCTCAGAAACTTCCCTGGCCCCTTCTCCTGGCCATCAGACCAATAGCCAAGGTTAACACACAACAATACAGCCAGGAAGTGTGGGACTAATGAAGGAGGACACAGACTATAGCCCTAAAGGAGATATGATGTGTAGCAGGCATGTACAGAGGAGCCAAAGGAATACTTGTGAAACTGGATCCTGAACCTACTCAATCAAAGAGGCTGGACCACGTGACAACATAAGGAAGAATTTACTGACTTGGAGGCACCTCCTCTAGACACAGGATTTAATATGCTGATGAACAAAACAGATGGTACAAATTTGCTGCTAGAATTTTTAGCGTAAGCCTGGTAAAAAGTCATGACCCAGGGTGAGTGAAGTTGAAATGCCTGAATTACTGCAGCAGATGGGAGAGGAAGAGATTAAAAGGCTTGGGGATTTGGGTCTGCTTAAACAGTTACATTATGTAAAGCTACAAGACCCCAAAGAGGATTATCTTCCTAGAGAAGGCCTACAGGACACACTATTTACCAAGACCATAAAAACTGTGCTTGTGTGAGCATCATTAGCAGCACTAAAATATTCAGTGATGGCTCTGCTCTGCAGGCCAGGGCTGATGGTAGAGGCTATCAAAGAAATTGGTTTGCTGATAGTAAAGGGGACATAGGGCCTTGGAGCAACCAAGGCCATGTGATGTGACTTAACTGCCAGGAGCCAGGGGGTCATAATTATTTTAATGAACAACAAAATCAGAGTAGCAGCCAGAGTGCCTGACCAGTAGAAAATTATGAAGATGGTCAGTAGAACATGACATCACCAAGGACATAATAGGCAGGCAGTCATCAAAGGTATGTAATCAAATGTGAACAAGAGACCAGAAGTATAGTCTATAGTAAAATGACTATTTTACTACAATAAACAATGTAAAAAAAAAAAGTGAGCAGGAATGGAAGAGCAAAAGGCTGAAAGTGATCACTTCAATTAAATTTCATGATCACTTGCCCAGTCTCTATGCCTGAGTCAGGTTTCAGAACCAGAACCTATTGACTGAAGAGGTGAACACATCTCCAGAGGAAGACCCTACAAAATGGCATAATGTCAAGCACACAGTGTAATGATCCCCGTCTTTCCTCAAACAGAGCTATAGCTATTTTTACAAGTGACTGTACACCAGGGAAAGAGGAAGACCTAGATGTTTTGAAGACACAGGGTTCAAGATATTGTTGACACCTGAAGACATCGTGTCGTCATGACTGCCTTGTTAGAGAAAGGTAACAAATGGAGTCCTAACCAAAGTCTGGGTTATGCTATATTAACCACGTCCACATACTCACCCAGTGGTAATGCCCTTAGTTCCCAAATGTAAAATTGGGATTGACATAGTTGGCAGCTAAAGAAACTCCAGCACAGGGTGTTTGGTCTTCTAAGTAAGAGTTATCACAGTGTGGACAGTCAAGGGGAAGCCTCTGACTCAGCTTCCAGCTCCTTGCCAAGATAATAAATCCAAAGCAGTATCACATTGTGGGGTGAATTATGAAGATTAGTGCCACTTTTTAAAGCTTCAAGGATGCAAGAGTGGTGGTTTCCATCACATACCATTTAATTCACCAAAGTGGCCCCCACAATAGCTAGATGGATCCTAGGGCATGACTGTAGACTATCCCAAGTTCAAGGAGTTAGTATCTTTATCACAGCTGTCTTGCCAGATGTGGCATTTCACCAGAACAGATTAATTTGATTCAGGTATATGGCATGCAGGTATTGATATTGCAAATGGATTTTTTTCTATCCCAGTCAGAAAAGAGGAGCAGAAGCAGAATTCACTTGCAACAGGCAACAATACACATACAAATCAGCCCATTTTATATCCTGTTTGTTATTTCAGGTGGTAGGGTAAACCTAGCTCCTGTTACTTCATATTGGTCAGAAGCAGATGTCTTCTCACACTTAAATACTTTGGAAGTACTGATTTTCAATTAAAATGCCAGTTATAGATTTTCTGTTATCTCTTTGTTAAATGATCTCTCCAAAGATTACTTACTGTTAACACTGTCAAATTGAAATCTTTTCATGCATAGAGAGATATTTTCATGATGCCTCATATTCAGACTATCCTTCTTAAATATTAACTGGATATTGAAGTTTTACTGCCCAAAACACATGGTGCCTTAGGAAGGGTTACTAGTGGAATTATTTGTAGTGGATCTATCTTATTTAAAAGAGAGGAAAGGCATTCCCCCATAGGAATGTTTATAAATATGTTCTCTAAGTCAGGGCAGAAATAATCCCAAAGCTTCTGGCTCAGTGTGTAAATCAAATATGAAAATCCATGAGAACTTTTGAGACCTTTTCCTGTAAGACTTAATTCAAGCCTTTTAATAAAGCTGAATTTAAACAACTATCACTTAGGTTTAATTCAATTAAACAAGTGTATACTGATACTCCATTATGTACAAAGTCCCACAGTGCCATGAGGGGGAGCGGGCATGACCAGTTCTTGAGGTGCTGACGTCATTATCATATGGTAACTTAGGACAACTTTACTATAGCACAGCACGGTAAATGTCAAAAATGGTGGTTCCGATAAACTCTCATTGAGGATCAAATTAACTGTCATGAAGAAGTGTAAAATTTGAAATATGCCTTATAGAATTTCAACTAGAGATAACAGGACAAAGCTGTCCAGAGAGTGGGACCAAAATTAACAAAGACGCAAATGTGAAAATACATATGATAAATTCAGAGGTAAGTAAACACAGATCATTCAGATTGGCTAGGTGTCGCCTACATGCATGGAAGTGCAAGAATGGGAGCTAGATACTGCTTGTTGAAGGCTTTTATTATCAAGCAGACTTTCTAGCACCACAGAGATCACAACAGGAATGCACGTATAATAAATACAGAAGAGAAAATGGCTTACAAGAAGGATGAATACTAAAGTAGGATTATAAGGTAGGTGCCTTCAGTAATAATTTGAAAAAAAGAAAACTGCAAATGTGATTTATACATTCTTCTGCTTTAAGAAAGGTGATGGGAATACAAAAGTAAAGTAATTAGGATCTTTACTGTGAAAGAGAGTGCTTGTGGAAGCACAAAAAAGTGTCTGTGAAAATATAATGTTGACTATATGTACTAATTACTAATCAGCATCTAGCAAGTTCCACTAAATAAGTCAACTTCATTATACTCTACTCCTGGCCTTTCATCTATTAAAAAAATCACCAACTGTTCTTTTTTCTTTTTGGTGGCTGGCTGGTAGGAGGATCCAAGCCCATGACCCTGGTGTTACAAGGCTGTGCTCTAACCAACTGAGCTAACCGGTCAGCCCCTCCTCAAACAATTGCAGATAGATCAACCATATGACCCAGCTCTTCCACTGCTGAGAATATACCCAGAGGAATGGAAATCTTCATGTCAAAGGGATACCTGTACTCCAGTGTTCATTGCAGCACTCTTTACAATAGCCAAGAGTTGGAACCAGTCCAAATGTCCATCATCAGATGAGTGGATAAATAAACTGTGGTATATCTACACAATGGAATACTACTCTGCTATAAATAAGAATGAAATACTACCATTCACAGGAACATGGATGGACTTAGGAAAAATTATAAGTGAAATAAGTCAGGCACAGAAAGAGAAATACCACATGTTCTCACTTATTTGTTGGAGCTATAAATAAATAAATAAATAAATAAACAAACAAACAAACAAACAGGGAGGCAGGGAAGAAGACACAGCAAATCACAACAATTCCTTGAACTTGTTAAGACAAGTGAACAGATATGATGTTGATGGGGGAGAGGGGGGAAAGAGAAAGTGGTAAAGGGACATGAAAATCAACAACACTGTATATTGATAAATTAAAATAAAAAATTTAAAAAAAACAAAAATAAATAAATAACCTTTGTTCCAAAAATAAATAAAGTTGCATATGTTTGGTTGCAAAAAAAAGTCACAGACTCTCATTTATAAAAAACTCAAAACAAAAAACTCAAAAAGCAATGTTTTAAGCAATTTTTTGCAATTAAAGATTTTTTGATATTATACTTTGCCTAGTAATACTCTATTAAGCAATTTTAAATGAATAATTGCCATATGTTATAAAAGTCAGTCACATAGTTTAGAACTGAATTTAGTACACAACTCAGATTTATGTCTATATGTTGGGAAAAAAAAGAAGCTTCTTCACAATCATTTTCTTTTAAGTCTAGGTCCTAAAGATAAATTGCTAAGAAAAAAGTTTTTTTTTTTCTTTTAGAATAACAGATAGAATTTGGAATTTATTCAATTTTTGTAGTATCAAGAATTCCCATAAGCCTATCTATAATTTAAATTGCAATCTCAGGAAATACGTTTTGAGAAAAGGTGGTTTGATTTATTGGCAGGCGATTAGTCTTTGAAAAAGTGGACTAATTAGGTTTTTTCCATGTCACAGTTAGACTCTTTCAAAAAACAGAATTTTGCAGATAGTTGTTGGCTAATTTTTTAGTTGGTCCCACTCTCTTGACAACTTTGCCCTGTTATCTCTAATTGAAACTCTATACAGCATGCTTCAAATTTCACATGAGATACCCCATGGGGATTTCTGAAAATATTGGGGAATGCTTAGTCTTAAAGTGAAACCAGAATATTTGCAGCTGGTGGTGGAAGCAAAACTAGAAAAATATCATTTGTTATCAACACCATAACAAGTCTAAAACAAGTCCATGAAGTTAAACTACTATTGCTGGAATAACTAAATCAAGATACCTGCTACCTGGAACACCATAAAAAATAAAGTGCTTACATTAAATAAAAGTTTAATACAAAACTTGCGTAGGTAAAATATGTCATAATGAGTCAACCAGTTATTGAACATCTCTTTGTGTTTCTAAATCCATTTATTATATATTTTAAATCCTATTATGTTACCTAGGTTAATTAAGAAAAAATCAATTAATACTTACTTTTGAATTTACTGTTAAAAGCATCACTATAATTTATATTCTGTACCTAGTACTGTCTGTATTGGGAGGAAAAAAGCATAAAATTATGTATATATATATACAGTCATGGCTCACTTAATAACAGGGATATACGTTCCAAGAAATGAGTTGTTAGATGATTCCATTGTTGTGCAAACATCATAGAGTGCACTTACACAAACCTAGATGGCATATCCTACTGCATACCTATGCTATATATTAATATTAAACACTGCTCCATAATTCTAGATCTAAAACTAGAATTATCTTTAAGGAAGTATCTTAGTACAGAATCTGCATTCAGGCCAGAAGGCATCAAGTAACTGTTTCAAAGCCACAAAGCTAGAAAATGCAGAGGAAAATTTGAGGTTGTTTGCTTGTCCCTAGTACAGCACTATTTCCACTGCATCCTGATCCCTCCCAGAATTAAGAAGGGACTTAATTTTAGCCTGTTTTATTAAATGAATAGTTTACATTTTTTGGATAGAAATTTAACAAATTAGATCTAGAAAAAGATAATGTTAAGATTTTATCAGCATTTATTACTCTTACCATAATTTCTTGTATTATAAAACATGTACATGCTTTCAAAAGTCATGTGGTGACACATATTTATCTTAATACATGGAAACTGATTCAGTGGAAACTAGAATAAGCACTATATTAAACATTGATTATATTTACTAACAGTTAGTGTATCATCAACATTAGTAAAGGTCAGAGGAGATATTCTCCAATACTGCATTATCTATCATGCCAGCTAATGCTAATAATAACTAGGCATCAGAGAAGAAGTCTGGGTTAAACAAGTAAATTACAGATGCCATTTACCTATTCTGTTTTGTTCTATGAGGAGATCTGAAAATGAATTTCAAATGGTAGATCCAGAAAACAGCAAAAGAAGATGTGCAAAGAGGTCTTTTTTCATTTAGGTATTGATGTTGGTGTAAAGTGAATAAACTTTATTTCTGTACCACTAATACAGTTTCATTTATTTCATTTTTAAGGTGTCATAAAAAAACCAATATAATTTTGAATTTCCAATGTCCATCATTACATCATAAATTTGATGGGGTTTTTTGTGTTTTTTTTTTTTTTTTCATTTAGCTATCGGAGACATTCATTTTGCTTTGCCTTATTTGTTTTTATACCCCTATTAATATTCTATTCTGGACTAACCATAGCAATGTGCATACACACGTATACATAAAGTACAGAACGTGTCATTAATAAAGCTTGCATAAAAATTTATCATTTCTTCCAAAGTAGTCTGCTTAATTGTTGATGAACAAGTATTGTTAGGTATTTTTAAACTATTTAAATGAATTCCAAATCTAAAATATCTTGTCAGTTGATTTAAAAAATTCCAAACACATATGAGTATACTGTGTTGTAAGGCTAGGACTAGGGCTCACAGGCCCCTCGAGCCCATTGCACAGACTGGGTCACAAACCCTCTACCCGCAAGTCTGTGAGCTAGGTAATAGGAAAAGGTACTAAGAGCCATGGGTAAAAAATTAATAGGCTTTATTCAGAGCTAGGAGCAGCCGTCCTAGTAGCTTCTCGGAGCATTCTGAGAAGCACCATGTATCAGAGCTGTTAGTCCTTTATACTTAGGTCCATAACCCAGGACACTTTGGTGCCCATAGGCAATTACATTAAATAGTAACCAAGGAACACCTAAGGATATTTACAGCAAATGCTCAGCAAGATTCTGAACATCTGAGGGGCCCTGACCATTTTCCAATATTTTCCCAACATGTGTCATCACTGTTACTTTTTACACGTATTTTCCCGTCTTTGTTACAAAAGAGCCATTTAATGTGGAGAGCAAGGTAGACCAAGTCCTGGGTTTTTCATAGACTCCTGTGGAAGGAATATTATTTTGCCATGAATTAATTCTCAGAAATAAGTGAACTTGAGTAATTCTTATCTTATATAGATGTTTGACAGTAGAGATATACCTCTTCAAAAGCAGATATGAAAAGATAAAAAGCCACCTGGATCTCCGGTGCATCCCAAACTTTAACGTACATATGAATCACCTGGGAATCTGATTAAAATGCAGATTCTGACCCAGTAGATCTGAGATGAGCCTGAGAATCTGCTTAGTGGGCTCCCAGGTGTTGGTGATGCTTGTGCTCCACGAGCCACACTTTGAGTAGCAAGAAGTAGACCACATTTCCCTCTCTCTTTTCTTTAGGTTTCTCCCAGTCCATATGAGTTTCAGTAGCCCTAGAAATGTGTTTCTGACATTATTCAGTTAGAAATCAGAATGCAGTTTATTAGGAAAAATGAATAGTTGTCCTTCCAGTGTTATTATTTTATTTTAAATAAAATTGCAATATACCATATTCCATGTTGTTATGGGTTAAACAGGCTCTGCTTGACAGTCTTACAATTTAATTGCTATTTACTGCCTTCTTTCTTTGGGAATATAAATTTTAAAATCATAACAACTGACAATAATAAACTTTTGGATCAATGCCTATTTATAAATTTGGATTCTACTATATTTTATAAATTCAAATAAACAATAAAAACCCAAATGTACCAAGAAAACATCACAATGGGCCAGGTAAAATACTATGATATATGGTAAGTATTTAAAAATATAGCCCATAAACTGCACTAAACATAATTTATTCGTATAAAGAGCAATTATGGAAAATAACAAAACAGGAAATTGAGTTATAAAGTGAAACACTCATAGTTAGAGATTATAAAAATGCAATTTATATAGCAATAGGAATATATCACATTTCTAATGCATATTCTTAAAATGTTTACCTTAGTCAAACATATGCATTAATCAAATATTTATTGAATACATCCAGTCTAGACAATGTGAATATAAAAACAAGGCATGTCCCAGAATCTCTAGAATAAGGAAGGCAATGTAATAAAAATTTTAACAAACAATATTAATGCAATGTGAGATGTAATTAGAGCAGTATGAGCAACACAGTTGTGAAAATTCTGCTTCCTAAATTCAGAAAGGGCTTCGCTGTGAAAGTAGAACATGGCAGAATCAGAAAGACAAGTGGTTTCCTTAGTTGAAGAAGGAAACAATATTTGCAAGGGCACAGAAATTGAAGAGAGCTGTTCATGTTTAGAAATTAGCAACTAGTTCAGAGAGATTCCATCCCTGGCATTGAGAGTGGGCTGTGCTGTAGGGTGAGGCCGGGGAGAAAAGATCCACGTCTGTTTAAGATGTTTACACTTGATCCTCTAGCCTTCATGTGAGGTAATGTACCAGCATACCTGATTTTGCTGTGTCTTGCAGTTATTGCATTTTATACAAATTGAAGGTTTGTGGCCACTCAGTGTCCAGCAAGTCTTATCAGCCTCATTCTCCCATGTGCTCACTTTGTGTCTTTATGTCACATTTTGACAATTCTCACAATATTTCAAACTTTTTCATTATTATTATATCTGTTATGATGATCTTTGATGTTACTATTGTAATTGTTTTGTGGTGACAGGAACAGTGCCCATAAAAGATGGTGAACTTAATTGATAAATGTTGTGTATGTTCTGATTGCTCCACCGATCAGCTGCTCCCTGTCTCTCTCCCTCTCCTCAGGCCTCGCTAGTCCCTGAAACACAATATTAAAATTATGCCAGTTATTAACTCTATAATGGCTTCTAAGTTCTCAAGTGAAAGAAAGAGTTGCACATCTTTCACTTCAAATCAAAAGCTAGAAATAATTAAGCTTAGTGAGGAAGGCATGTCAAAAGACAAGACAGACTGAAAGGCCTCTTGCACCTGCAAAGAAAAAGTTTTTGAAAGAAATGAAAAGTGCTACTCCAGTGAACATATGAATCATAAGAAAGTAAAACAGCCTTATTGCTGATATGGAGAATGTTGTAGTTGTCTGGACAGATCAAACAAGCCACAACATTTCCTTAAGCCAAAGCCTCATCCAGAACAAGGCACTAACTCTCTTCAATTCCATAACTCTCTTCAATCTTATTAAGGCTGAGAGAGCTGTGAATGCTGCAGAAGAAAAGTGAAGCTAGCAGAGGTTGGTTCATGAGGTGTAAGGAAAGAAGCCGTCTCTATAACATCAAAGTGCCAGGGGAAGCAGCAAGTGTTGATGCAGAAACTGCAGCAAGTGATCCAGAAGACCCAGATAAGCTCATCGATACAAGTAGCTACACTAAACAACAGCGTTGTAATGTAGCCTTATATTAGATGCTACCATCTAGAATTTTCATAGCTAGAAAAAAGTCAATGCCTGGCTTCAAAGCTTCAAAGGACAGGCTGACTCTCTTGTTAGGAGCCAATGCTTATTAGTTGAATCCAATGCTTATTTACGATTTCAAAAATCCTAGGACCATTAAGAATTATGCTAAATCTACTCTCTGCCTGTGCTCTATAAATGGACTAATAAAGCCTGGATGACAGCACATCTATCTATAGCACTGTTTACTAAATATTTTAAGCCCACTGTTGAGACCTACTGCTCAGAAAAACAAGATTACATTCAAAATATTAGTGCTCATTGACAAGGCACCTAGTCACCCAAGAGCCCTGATGGAGATGTACAGGGAGATTAATGTTGTTTTCATGCCTGCTAACTAATACAACATCTTTCTGCAGCCCATGGATTAAGGAGTAATTTCAACTTTCAGGTCTTTTTATTTAAGAAAGGCATTTTGTAAGGTAATAGCTGCAATAGATTGTGATTCCTCTGATGAATCTGTGCGAAGTAAATTAAAAACCTTCTGTAAAAGATTCACCATTCTAGATGCCATTAAGAACATCTGTGATTCACAAAAGCCAAAATATCGATATTGACAGGAGTTTGGAAGAAGTTGATTCCAGCCCTCATGGATGCCTTTGAAGAGTTCAAGACTTCATGGAGGAAGTAACTGCAGATGTGGTGGAAGTAGCAAGAGAACTAGAATTAGAAGTGGAGCCTGAAGAGGAGGCTGAATTACGGCAATCTCTTGATAAAACTTTAACAAATGGGAGTGGCTTCCTATGGATGAGCAAAGTGATTTCTGAGACGGAATCTACTCCTGGTGAAAACGGTTCAAATGATCTACAATATACTTTGAATAGTTCAGGTCAATTTCACACAGAAATTTTTTTATACAGGATTAGATAATAGTTGATTATATTGCTTATCTTATTCATCCTAGTAACTTGACTTTCTTTATTTCCTGACTTAATTAACCTCGTGACAGAAATGAATATATTTATAAATGAATATATTTTCACAAGTAATTAGACAAAAACCAGTTAGTAGAAAAACTATGATTGAGTGTTTTGTGGTCATTAAGAGAGTCAAAATACTTTTTCGATAGGATGAAAGGTGAATCGATATGATTCAACTTTCTCCCTTTGGCTTAGCTGGTCCTGGCACTCTGACTGAATGACATTCAAATTTTTGAGGCAACGTACACATAATTTTTCTTTCTTGAGTTTGTCTCAATAAAATGTGCTTATTTTCCCTGTAACTCTCTGTGTGTAGAAGATTTCATCAAGTTACTGGTATAGTAATTTTTCTCTATAATTTAATATCTCCTGATTTACATTTAAATTATCTGACAAACTATTTGCTTTATAATACTTGCAGAGTGTCTATAGACCAGTACTAAGTGGTAGTATGAAGCTGGTGGTAAGGCAAAGCTGGAATAGAGCAAATAAAGTACTAATCATCTACAAATAATGAGTGCCTAGATTGTAAAAAGGTAGAGGCTTGACATTAATTTACATGTGACTAATTTAGAAAATACACAGTTGACGTAATTGGCTGTATTTCAGATATTCCTGTCAAAGTCAATGAAAAATTACTTATTGGGGTTTGCTTTATTACTCTGTGGTTTGTGAGAAAAGTTTTCAAAGCAAATTGCCCACCAATATAAAATCAACTCCATTTGGGAAAAGTTATCCTCAAACGATCATAAACTTGGAGAAATAAACTGAGTAAACCAAAAATATGCAGCTAAAATTTTTAGAACTGAGAATCTTTTTATAAGTTATGTCTATTGACATAAATCACTACTTTTGACATGACAGAATGGGTAGAAGTTATTTCATTCACATAAAAAAGAGAAAGTAGATCTACTACGAGGTAAGCTTCAAATACAAAATGGCAATAATTGTCTCCGCAGACTCGTATTGGCTTTCTGCTAGACATTGTGCTCCTCAGGGCAGTACCATCTCTGTAACCTCAGGTGCTCAATAAATGTTGGTTAATTTGCATTATCAATGAAGTTACACACCATATGCAGTTGTTCTAAGACACCCTCACTCATTTGACTGATGCTACTAACGAATATCAGGACAACATAAAATACAAGTTGGGTTATTTATAGTCTTAGTCCATAGAAGCAGTTTCTCCTACCCCCACTCAAAGTAATTGGAAAAAGAAGGCCCAACTTCAAACTCATAAACCCCTGGGTCTAACCAATAAACCAGATTAACGTTGCTGAAGCATCTAAATGTCAATTAAATTGTAAGTGAATTTGTTGTAGGAAAATAAGTACCTTCAGTATTTAAATAATACTCAACTTTATTAAGTGCTCTCACATCATATACTTTTAGTGGATTTTAGACACTCTTGCCTAATCATGTTTCTTCTTACAACATTAACACATACCCTTCATCCACTCACTTTCCTCTCTCCAGTCATAAATGAACAAACTCAATTAATAGTCATTGAGGACCTACTCTGAGCCTGGCTCTATGTTTGGTTCTAGGACTCAGTGGCAAGACATAGTTCCTACTGTCTTGGCATTTGCATTATAGCCCCCAAAGCAGACAATAATTAAATAATTAGTTATTTTAATCACAGTTGTTATAACTGCTATAAAAGACGAGCATTACAATGACAGTGGATAACAGGAGCATCTGATCTATTTGCAGGATCACGGAAGACTTTCCTTGGGCATTTCTGGAACTGATGTTTAAGGAGGTATCTGATGGATGAGGAGTTGGCTAGGCAAAGTACGGAGATAAAAAGAAAGCTAGGCGGGGATCACTCCAAGTGAAAAATAAGACACCTTGCAATGAAATTATTTCCACATTGTAGTTCCTAGGACCAAAGTTCCATTTCAGAAACACGTAATAAAACACCTAAGTTAAGCTTGAGAAATATCAGTTATACCTAAAGAAACCGGAGTAACAGTTAAAACTTTGTTTTCACAACGAAATAATTGCTTGTCAAAAATTCTTTTTCCTTGTCATTGCGCTTATGAATTCATGAATGCAAATCTGTCTTTGCAAACTATGTATACTGATTAAGCTTTGTACTCTGTCTGGCAGCTGCTATTCACACACAACTTGTGCTAATTTCAATAAAGTCCTTTTTTTACAGTAATTTGTCATTGTTAATCTAATCTCCAATGAAAATGATATACACAGGAAGAATAAAGATAATCAGATATCATTATTTTAATTCTGCAGGGTTTGAAAAGAATTTATTTAATAGATGTAAGAATAACAGCTATTACAGTGTGAAAATTTAATCTCCTTTGAGGTCTGTTTTATATCAGTGAAATGAAAACCTTTAGGAAATTTCTAAAACATAGAATTATAAAATATTATAACCAGGAAATATTTTAAATAAAAAAAAATTTCAACCATAGATAAGCAGTCAGATTTAACAAATAATTTTTATAGAATGTTCTGAAATTCATTTGTATGGTGTATCAGTTTTATAAGAGCAAGATAAAACTGGAGTGAACAGACAAAAACTAAACTTATTTACTTATCAGTTGTCTCCAGATAATCAGATTCTATGGATCATAGAATATGATTGAGAATATCACATTTCAAGATACATATCATATTTATTCTTCTTTTAATCACCTATACGTATGCTTTTATAAACCCATACATAAAATCACTTTTAAAATAGTTACGGCATGGAGCTAGATTTGAAGATAAATTTGTAACATTAAATGCTATTATTGTTTTAAAAGGATAAAAAATAATAAAAGTAAAAATAAAATAGTTATACAATGTTAAAATAGTTTTCAAAAAATATACAATTTATTTACTTAGATAATTCATTTTAATAGCTAAAAAAACTGGCTTAATTTATTTTTTAATTGAAATATATTTTTAAGAATTTCCAAAAGCCCCATAACTTCACTGATTAACATGGGATAAACAAACCTCCACCTATGTTTTCTTACATATTCTTCAGTGACACTTGACAAACATGTAGTGCTAAAATCGAAAGTTTCTGATAATCTTGCTCTTTAGATTGTTCCATATAACCCAATATTGACATTAATTGTAGAAAACATGAGAAGATGAGTATTTCTGGCCAACCTACCCTCTCAAACTTCAAGTTTACTCAAAAGGTCTGCTTAAGTAGGCACACAAAGAAATATAAGTAAAAAGAAAATTATAAAAAGGTGAGTGTGACCTTGTTTGATCAGAATGTTCCCAGCTTATTTATACCTGTCACCCCAAGAAATATGATTAACTGCATACCTTTCACTCTCAAAATTGTGCTAGTTTGAATGGTAAATCATATGGTCACCCAACTTATAAGCAGGGACAAAGGAATAATCATGTAAGTAGGTTATAGGTCAGTAACATCCATCTTAAAATGGGACAAAAGGAAGGAAGCCCAAAGTTTGAGCCACCAAACATAATATATTCCTTAATGAAACTGACCATATCAATAAGCATTTTAAGTGTAATTGATCTAAACAGCCCATTAAAGACACAGATTATCAGATCAGAGAAAAAAAAAAAAACGACCTAACTATATGTTGTTATGTGAAATCCAATATAAATATAGAGATGAAAAGTGCTAAAAGTAGAAGTATGGGAAAAGATATACTATGCTAACAATAACTTTTAAAATCTGGAGTGACTATATTAATACCAGACTGTCCAAGTGTGAGCTTAGTATAACCACACCAAACTGATAAGGTATCCTGAAACCAAAACCAAAACAAGCAACTCCATATGGTTTACAAGGAATTTATTATTATTATTGTTGTTGTTGTTGTTGTTGTTATTATTGATGGGTGGTTAGGTACAGGGATGGGGTGGAGTTTCAATCTATCCTAGTGCTGTGCAGCTGCTTTCTCCACACTCTCCTTGAGGTGGGGGGGAGTTGAGGCTTACAAGAGACTTAGAGACAAAAGTGGAGCTATGTCAAAGAGAGAAAGGCTGCAGAAGTGCAAGATTCCCACGTGCTCCGCAGACTCCTGTTCTTATCTTTGAGGTTGCCAGCATCACTCCCTGGTGTCACTCCCCTTATCTCAAGCACAGTGTTCTGTTCTTGTTCCTCTCTCCATTTCTAAGCAATTTGTGCAGGGGAAAAATTGTAACTACTGAAGCCAGAGCTCTGAAGGCCATGAGGATGGAGTGGGTTCTGATCAGTATTCCTACACAGACAAGATTGATTTCATAATAAAAGTCTTAAAAGTTCATTTCATAATGATAAACTACTTATTAAAATGACATAATGATCCTACACATATACATACCTAATAACAAAGCTTCAAAATATAGAAAGGAAAAACTGATAAGACTGCAAGGAGAAACAGCCAAATCTACCAATATAGTCAGACATTTCAATAACCTACCTGAGTAATTGATAGAACAAGTAGAAAATTAGTAAGAATATAGAAGCCTAGAACTATTCTAACAATCAATTTTACCTAATTTATGTTTATAGCACACTTCACCCAATAGCAGCAAAATATACATTTTTGCAAGTACACACAAAAACATATTTTTGGCTATAAAACAAATCATAATAATTGAAAAGGATTCAAGTCATGGAATGTATATTGTCTGAACACAATGGAATTAAATTAGAAATCAGGAATAGGAATATATCAGGAAAATCCTCAAACACCTGGAAACTAAGTAACACACTTCTAAGCAATACAAGTCAAAGAGGAAATCAAATAAAAAATTAGAAAGTATTTTTATCTTAATGAAAATGAAAACACAACATACAAAAATTTGTGGGAAGCCACTAAATAATAAATTCAAAGAAATTTACAGCAATAAATACTTGTCTCAAAAAAGAAAAAAAATTTCAAAATCATGGTCTCAAATCTCACCTTAAGAAACTTGAAAAGTAAAAGGAAAGTAAACTCAAAGTAAGCACAGTAAAAAAAATAAATAAATAAAGCATATAGAAAATCAGTGAAATAGATAAAGACAATAAAAAACAAAGCTAAAACCTGGGGCTTTGAAATAAAAAACAAAATTGAAAATTGATAAACCTCTATTCAGGAAGTCAAACTGTATTCATAGATGTTATAACTGTGTATGAAGGAAATCTGAAAGGAATCTGCCCCAAAAAAGTTTCTAAAGGTAATAAGAGAGTTTACCAATGTTTGAGGATCCCAGATCAATATACATCAATGAACCAAGAAGGTTTTAAAATTCCGCTTAGCTTGACTGAACTTCAGACAAGCTTTATCCTGGCTTGCAGGCCTCGGATGTCCCTTTCTTAGAGCATGTACTTTAGAAAACTTGTAAACTCTTTCTCTGACTCTTTGAGAAGTAATTTTTTAAAAAATTTCTCTTTCCAGTTTGACAACTCAGAAATGTCTTTCTCAAGAACCTGGGAGCCATCCATTTTAAATGTAATCATCAAAGAAGATAGCTTCTCTCTCTCCCAGTGTGCACCAACTTGTGAAACTATCTCCTGTCATGAAGACAGAAGAAAATTTGCTTTTCCTTTGGATAAGCCCAATTAACAAACATAGGTGGCCTACAATCCCCCCACTTCAGCTCATAAATCTCTGTAACCCTTTGTTCCTGGGCAGTTGAGCTCAGATTGAGTTCTAGTATCTCTCCCCTATTGCAAAGGTATCAAGCAAAGTCTTGCTTGCCTGTTTAACATTGTCTCCTGCAATTTTTGCTTTTACAAATCAATTGTATTTCTATACACAACTAGCAAAAAATATCAGAAATTGAATTTTTAAAAAAATACCATTTACAATAGCCTTGAAAAATGTAAAAATACTTAGAGATAAATCTGACGAAAGATATGCAAGAACTGCATACTGAAAACTACGAAACACTGCTGACAGAAATTAAAGAACATCTAAATAAAAGGGGCAATATACTGTGTTTATATGCCACAAGACTCATTATTAAGATGTAAATTTTCCCCAAAATTGATCTATAGCATCAATGCAATCACAATCAAATTCCCAGCAGGATTTGATTGGACTTTTTTGTTTGGGGGTTTGTGTTTTTTAGGTAGAAATTGAGAAGCTGATTCTGAGATTGATATAGAAATGCAAATGCCCTATAATATCCAAAACAACTTTGAAAAAGAAGAATGAAGTTGGATGATATATACTATGTGATGTCAAGGCTTATTATAAAACTACATTAACCAACCTGGTGTGATATTGGCATAGAGGTAGAAAATAGATCAACAGAACAGAGTATTCAGAGATAGTCCCACACATATACGGACAAATAATTTTTGACAAAGATGCATAGGTGGTTCAGTGAAGAAATGATAGTTTTTCCAACAAATGGTGCAGAAGCAATTGGTTACTCATGCAAAAAATGTGAACTTCAATTCAAACCTTATACCAAATAAAAAACTAATTCAAAATGTGTCAGATAACCAAATATAAAACCTAAAACTGCAAAATTTCTGGATTAAAAACATAGGACAAAATCTTTTTCTTTGAATTAGGCCAAGATTTCTGAGATATCACCAAAACTTCATCAAAATTTAAAACTTCTGTTCTTTGAAATACACCCTAGGGAGAATAAAAAGATAAGTCTCAGACCATGAAAAAAAATTTTGTAAGTCATCCATCTTATAATGGGTATCTACCTTGAAGATGTGTATTTTAAATAACTCAAAACTCAATAATAAGAAAGCAAGCAAACCATTTTTAAAAACTAGGCAAAGATTTGAAAAGTCACCTCACCAAAGATCCTATATGCATGGAAAATAAGCAAATGAAAAGATGCCTAACATTCTATATGATATGGAAAGTGCAAATTAAAATTATGAGATATTAAACACCTATTAAAATGGGTAAAATCTTAAAACTAACCATACCAAGTATTGCAGAGGAAATGAAAAAACTGGAATTTTCATACACTCCTGTGTGCTACTTGGGGCAGGGATTTTAAACTTTTTCATCTTCACTTCCAACAGTTGGCATAATGTTTGGCACAGAACATATAACACACTAATATTCTTTGAATTGCATTCATAAATAAGCTTTTGATTTTTCATGATGATTTAGTATATGCAATAAAACACTACTTGGCCATTAAAAAGTATGAAATTCCGTCATTCACAACAGCATGGATGAGCTTGGAGAAAATTATGTTAAGAGCAATAAGCCAGGCACAGAAAGAGAAATACCTCATGTTCTCACTCATGTGTGGGAACTAAAATAGATAAATAAATAAATAAATAGTTGAACTTTTAGGAGAAGAGAGTACAACTGTAGTTACTAAAGGCAGGCAAGGGGTTATAGTGGGAGACTGGTTAATGGACACAAAATTACAGCTTGATAGGAAAAATAAGTTCTACTGGTATGCAGTCAAGCCTAGGCATCTATCATTAACAAAAATTACTGCATGTAATCAAATGACTGGAAGAGAGGAGATCGAATTGCACATCACAAAGAAATGATTCCGTTTTGCAATGATGAATATGCTAATTACCCTGATTTGATCATCACACATTGTATACATGTATTGAAATATAACTCAGTACCCCAGAAATATGTATAATCTATATGTTTCGATAAAAATAAAATAAAATAACAAGCAAATATCTATTTACCATGACATATTGAATAAAATTTTTTTAAACATTTAATTTAAAATAAAAACGTGTTAAGTAGTGAATCCTTGAAAAAGATCATCTCATAACTTACTGTACGTAAAAATTCAAAATTTCTTCATAAGGAAAAAAAGGTGTATCCACTAACACTACAATTACAAATGATGGTGAAAATTAATAGTCACAGCACTGCTCATGTTATCCCCACCTAAATTATGTTGACTTTGTCTCCATTGGTATCCTCGCAGTTAACTATTATTTATAAACCTAGTAACCTCTGTATTTAATACATAGTTTTCCTTTTCAAGACTAGACCATTTCTTAAAATGAACTGTAAAATGAAACAGGTAATTTTCATAAAGCATACATTATACTCCTGAGGTAAAACAAATTCAGCTTTTAATACAGACGTGGTGAGATAACTAATAATCTTAAAAAGCAACAGAAATAATTGAAAGGTATAGAATGGAACAAAATAAAATACTTAATTCACACAATATTACATAACGCATTGCTGAGGTAACCTTTGGCTTATAGATTTGTGTTCTGGACTGTATGACAAAGTGCAGTAGTGCCACCTCCTGGCAAGTATGATCCTGAAGAAGAGGTGTAAATTTCAAGTAAGCTCCTTATAGAATAATTCATATTTACTAAAATGATAAAGAGAGGGGAGAGAAGTCCATAGATTTTTTCTTCAATGGTAACATTATTTCTTAAATACAGAAAACATAACTTAATTTTTTTACCTATATAAGGCTTTTTTTTTACTTTTAAGTAACTTACCTCAACTTACATCATGAATAGCTGTAGCATTAAAATATATTTATATAACTTATAAGTATATATTTATATTTATTTATATATAACAACTAAATATGTACTGTGTAGTATAAATAATATATAACATGTTATAAAAGTATAATATATAATAATATATTCATTAAGTATATTTATATCAATTATATTATATAAAAGATATAAATGTATTTATATGAATATATAATATATAATGATTTATATATAAATATATAATATAAATCTATAAATAAGTATTTAATTATTTATATATTATAAATATATAAATTATATTAGTATATATTACAAATATATACTAAACTTAAAAGGACATGTGATGTAAATTGTCTCATGTTATTATATTAACTTCCTGCTAGTAAGGTTTCATGCCTCATGAAACTGTTTTTTAACCTACATAATTTGCAAAAATATTTAAATATGATTGAAAGGAAAGGTATTAGAATCATCTACTGAGGGAGTGCGCACCGATCAGGGAGACGCCCAGCCAGAGAGGCCCAAGATCCTCGGAGATTGTGCATGCAGTGCCAGCACGCGACCCAGCAAGTAGGCCTCTTCACCGCCGCCTGACTCCATCCACTGCCCCACTGAGTGCGCAATGATCAGAGAGGTGCCAAGATCTGCGGGGACCACGCACCCTGTGGTGTCGGTGTGTAACCCAGAAGGTAGGCCTCGCCACCACCACCGGACTCCATCCCCAGCTCCACCAAGTGCACGCCAATCAGAGAGGCGCCCAGCTGGCGAAGCCCAAAGATCTGCAGAGACCACGAGCCCTGCGGTGCCAGCGTGCGACCCAGCAGGTGGGCCTCACCGCCGCCACCTGACTCCATCCCAAGCCCTACCTAGTGTGGGCTGATCAGAGAGGCACCCAGCCACAGAGGCCCATGATCCGCGGAGACTACCTGCCCTGCCAGCGCGCAACCCAGCAGGTAGGCCTTGCCACCACCGCAGGATTCCATCCCCAGCCTGGCCAAGTGGTGCTGACCAGAGAGGCGCCTCCCTGAGAGGCCCAAGGTCTGAGGCAACCGGCACCCAACGTACTAGTGGGCAACCAAGCAAACACTGAGGCAGCCATACGAAATTGGCAGCCCCAGCAGCATCCTAGCCAGACAATAGTGTCAAACCAGTGGACTGTGAAACCCCCTGCCACAATGACTAAACATCAAAGAAAAGATACCAGAAATATGAAAAAGCAAGAAAGTACACCACCAAAGGTTAATAACTCTCAAGATATAGATTCTATAGAACAAGAAGCCCTTGAAATGTCTGACAAGGAATTTCAAGTGATAATTCTAAGGAAACTAAATGAGATACAAGACAACTCAGCTAGACAACAAGATGACATGAGGAAAAATATACAGGACCTGAAAGAAGAAATGTACAAGGAAATCAATGCCCTGAAAAAAAATGTAGCAGAGCTTGCTGAACTGAAGAATTCATTCAATGAAACAAAAAACACAACAGAGAGTTTAACCAGCAGGCTTGCAGAAGCAGAAGAGAGACCTTCTGACCTTGAAGATGGGCTGTTTGAAATAACACAGGCAGACAAAAAAAAAAAAGAAAAAAGAATTAAAGGCATTGAAGAAAATCTGAGAGAGATATCAGACAACCTTAAGCGCTCAAATATCCGAGTCTTGGGTATTCCAGAAGGGGTGGGAAAAGGAAATTGCATTGAAAACATACTCAACAAATTAGTGGCAGAAAACTTCCCAGTTATTGGAAAAGACACAGATCTTCAGATTCAGGAAGCTCAAAGATCCCCAAACGTATTCAACCCAAAAAGGTCTTCTCCAAGACATGTTATAGTCAGATTGGCAAAACTCAAAGACAAAGAGAGAATCTTAAAAGCTGCAAGAGAGAAGCATCAAATCACCTATAAGGGAGCCCCAATCAGATTAACATCAGACTTTTCATCACAAACTCTAAAAGCCAGAAAGGAATGGGATGATATATTCAAAATACTAAAAGACAGAAATTGCCAGCCAAGAATACTCTACCCTGCAAGGCTATCCTTCCGAAATGAAGGGCAAATAGTATATTTCTCAGACAAACAAAAACTGCGGGAGTTCACCACCACACGACCACCCTTACAAGAAATTCTCAAGGGAGTGTGAAATGAAATTTTAAAACTTATTTCCTTAGTCACACTAGTCACATTCGAAATGCTTAGTTGCCACACAAGGCTAGTGGCTACCACATCAGACAGCACAGATACAAAACACTTCTGTCATCAAAGAAAATCCTGTTGGACAGCATTGCTCCAGAGTAAGAGTAACTGGGTTCACAATTTAGCAGTTGCTTGAATTGGGTCAAATTACTAAACTTCTTGGGATCTGTTTTTCCTCTTCTACACACTAAGGATAATGATAGGATAAACTCATAGAGTTGTTGTGAGGAATTAAATGAGCTAACATTGTGGAAAAAAGGGAACTCTTTTTCACTGTTGGTAGAATGTACACTGCTACAGCCATTATGGAAAACAGTATTGGGGTTTCTAAAGAAATTAAAAATTGAGCTATCCTATGACCCAGAAATCCTTCTCCTAAGTATATACCCAAAGTTAATGAAATCACTGTTTCACAAAGATGTCTGCATTCCCATGTTTATTATAGCATTATTTACAAAAACCAAGATATGAAAACAACTTAAATGTCTGTTGATGAACAAATGGATAAAAAAACTACAGTACATAAGTACAGTGAAAAATTGTTCAGACCCCAAAAATGAGCGAGATCTTGTCATTTGCCACAACACAGATGAGCTGGGATGACATTATGCTAAGTGTAATAAGCCAGACATAGAAAAATACTGCATAATTTCACTTATATATGAAATATAAATAAATAGATTGATTGATAGATAGGTACAGAGAGATAGAAAACAAAACAGTGGTTACCAGGGGCTGGGTTGGAAATGGGGATGCAGGGCAGAGGATACAAAGTAGCAGATAAGTAGGATAAAGAAGTCTACAGATCTGATGAATAACATGAAGACATGAAGGTAATAAAATTGTACTGTATATGGGATTCATGCTAAACGAGTAGATTTTAGATGGTCTTGCCACAAACACACACACACACACAAAAATGGGTAACTATATGATATGATGTATACATTAATTTGCTGCACTATAGTAACATTTTTACTATCTATTTGTATCCCATAACATCACATTGCATACTTTAAATATACACAATACGATTTATTTTAATTTTTTTAAAAAATATTAAGTGAGCTAATCATGTAAAATGCTTATAGCAGGACCTGACACATGGTTATAATTCAGTAAATATTAAGTGATATTATCCATTAGTACTATTAAAATTGTTCTCCCTCACAAAGTGAATAAACACCAAGCTTCTTAATCTGCTATTCACATCATTTTTTATCTGTTCCACTTGCCTTTTGGCCTTTTTTTTCTGCTATTTCCTTATATTCAGCCTGGCTTGTAATCAAACTCACAGGTCCCAATAAGTATCTCATAGTTTGCAGTCTCTGTATCTTTTATAAAGTTTTCTCCTTTGCTGGAAACACCCCCACCACTTCCTATCATTACCATATCTACATTATGTTCATTCTCTAGAGTCAAGATCAAATTCTACCTTCACCACAAAGCAAGAAATAAACTCTAATGCCACTGACTATTGTGGTTTGTTTGCTCTCTGAATCTGTTTTTTAAAAAACCAATCTTGTTTAGTAGTATGTGCATGTACGCCTTATTTACATCTACATAAATTGTATTATAAACCACAATACATCTTATGCCCTGGGAAGTGATCAATAAATGCATCCTAAATAAATGAATAAATCATATTTTAACACAGAATAATTATGATTTGTCATGATGAACATGCTAACAATACTGAATTGATCATCACATATAGTACTAAAATACTGATAGCCAACTCTGTACCCCATAAATATGTATAATCAATTATGTTTCAATTAAAAAATTAAGACATTAGCTTTGCTTAGTTTAGCCTCCAACCCTACTAAGTAATATATGCTCTAACTGTACCTTCTATGATATTCATGAGAATGGCAAGGGGTAAAAAGGATGTATATCGAAACCTCTAAGTCTGGCTTTTCATATTCCACACATTTTCTTTCCCCTCACCCCAATAACTAGTTCACAGTCCTTGATATTTATAAGAGATGCTATGGATGGGAGAGAATTGCACCTGTGAATAGCATAGAGACAGAAAAAGCTAACAATCGATGCCTTAACAAAACAAAATGAACATGGAAAAAGGAGATGTTCAGAGGCAAACGCTAGTCATGTCAACTCAGAAAAGTGTGCTTTAACATGTCAGGCATCTTGTAGGCTTTTAAGTACACTTTATTACAGCCATTCAACGATGCCATTAACAATTGAATCTCTTGGATAATACCCTTGGTTTTTTGTGGGATTTTTTTGTCTTTTTAAAATTTATTTTTCAAATGACACATATTGATCATGCATATTTATGGGATACAGAATTACATTTGAATACATGGATACAATGTTTGATGATCAAATCAGGATAATTAGCATATTCATCATTGCAAAACTTTATTGCTTCTCTGTGATGAGAACATTTGAGGGCCTCTCTTCTAGCCATTCAAGAACAAATAATAATACGTTATTTATAATTATAGATGCCTAGCACTACTGTAAACCACTAGAACGTATTTTTCCTATCTAACTGTAATTTTGTATCCATTCACCAACATTTTTCTCTCCCCTACCACTCCTTCCCAGACTCTAGTCCTCATAATTCTACTCACTACTTCTATGAGCCCAACTTTTTTTTTTATCTCCCATATATGAGTGAGAACATGTGGAATCTTTCTTTCTGTGCATGACTTATTTCACTAAACATAATGTCGTCCAGGCTCATCCATGTTGCCACAGGATTTCATTCTTTTTTATGGCTGAATAATATTTCATTTTATGTGCCATATTTTATCTATTCATCTGTCAGTGGACACCTAGGTTGATTCCATATCTAGGCTACTGTGAATAGAGCTGCAATAAACATAGGGGTGCATATATGTCTTTGGTACAGAGATTTCTTTTTCTATAGATAAATACCCAGCAGTGGGATTGCTGTATCATATGGTAGTTCTACATCTAGGTTTTTGAGGAAACTTCATACTATTTTCCATAATGGCTGTACTAATTTACATTTTCACCAACAGCATATGAGTTCTCTTTTCTCGACATCCCCACCAGTATTTGTTATTTTTTGTCTTTTTGATAATAGTCATTCTAACTAGGGTAAGATGACATCTTATTGTGGTTTTAATGTACATTCCCCTGATGGTTAGTGATGCTGAGCATTTTTTCATATACCCGTTGTCCATTTGTATGTTTTTTGAGTAATGTATATTCAACTAATTTTCCCATTTTTTAATCAGATTATTGGGAATTCTTTGCTACTAAGTTCCTTGTATATTCCAGATATAATTCCTTTGTCAGATCAATAGTTTGCAAATACTTTCTCCCGTTTTGCTGGTTGCCTCTTTACTCTGTTGATGGCTTCTTTTGCTGGGCGGTAGCTTTTTAGTTTGATATAATCCCATATGTCTGTTTTTATTTTTGTTGTTTATGTTTTAGAAGTCTTCCCCATAAAATTTTTGCCCAGACCAGTGTCATGAAGTATTTCCCCTGTGTTATCTTCTAGTAGTTTTATAATTTCAGATCTTCCATTTCAGTCTTTAATCCATTTTGAGTTGATTTTCGTAAATGATGCATATGGATATCCATTTTTACCAGCAACATTTATTGAAGAAGCTGTTCTTTCCCAGATGCATGTTCTTGGCACCTTTGTCAAAAATCAGTTGGTTGTAAACATGTGAATTTATTTCTGGGATCTCTATTCTGTTCCATGGGTGCATGTGTCTGTTTCTATGCCACTATCAGGCTGTTTTGATTTCTACAGCTTTGTAGTATAACTTGGAGTCAGATAGTGTAATGCCTACAGCTTTGTTCTTCTTTCTCAGGATTGCTTTGGCTATTCGGGGTCTTCTGTGGTTGCATATGAATTTTAGGATTCTTTTTTTTTTTTTTTCTGTGTCTGTGAAGAATGTCATTGGTATTTTCATAGGGATTGCATTGACTCTGTAGATCACTTTGGGAAATATGGTCATTTTGACAATACTAATTCTTCCAATCTGTGAACAAGGAATATCATTCCATTTTTTTGTGTCCTCTTTAATTTCTTTCATCAGTGTTTTGTATCTTTCATTTTAGAAATCTTTCACCTCCTTGGCTAAACTTATTCATAGGTATTTTTTTTGTTGTTAGCTATTGTAAATGGGATTGCTTTCTTGATTTCTTTTTCAGCTAGTTCATCATTGGGGTATAAAAATGCTACTGATTTTTGTATGTTGATTTTGTTTCCTGCAACTTTACTGAATTTGTTTATCAGCTTTAAGAGTTTATTGGTGGAGTCTTTAGAAAATCCTAAATTAAAAAATTTAATTAATCCTATTATTATTATAAAGTGCATTATTATTTTAATAAAATCCTATTATCCTCTATATAAGATGTTTTCTGCAGACAGGAACAATTTGACTTCATCTTTTCCAATTTGGATGCCCTTTATTTCTTTCTCTTGCATAATTGCTCTGGCTAGGATTTCGAGCACTATGTTAAATAAGAGTGCTAAGAATGGGCATCCTTATTTTGTTCCTGTTCTTAGAGGAAAAAGTTTCAAATTTTTTCTATTTAGTATCATCTTAGCTGTGGGTTTGTCATATAAGGCATTTATTTGTTGAGGTAATTTACTTCTATAATTAATTTTTTGACAGTTTTTATTATGAAATGAAGGAATCTTGCTGCTCCTTCTGTATCTATTGGGATAATCATAGGATTTTTGTCCTTCATTGTATTGATGTGGTGTATCACATTTATTGATTTGTGTATATTGAAATGTCCTTGCATCGCTGGGATAAATACCAGTTGATCATGGAGTATAATCATTTTAATGTGCTGTTGAATTCTGTTTGCTAGTAATTTGTTGAGAATTTTTGCACCCATATTCATCACTGATATTGGCCTCTAGTTTTCTTTTTTTGCCATGTTTTTATCTTATTTTAGTATCAGGGTGATGCTGGATTCATAGAAAAGTTTGGAAGAATATGCTCTGCTTTGATTCTTTGAAATAGTTTTAGAAGAATTGGAATTAATTCTTCTTACAAGGTTTGATAGAATTCAACAATGAACTCATCTGGTCCTAGGCTTTTTTTGTTCTTGTTGGGACACTGCTGATTACTGATTCAATCTCATGACTCATTAATGGCTTCTTCAGGTTATCTAATTCTTCTTGGCTCAGTCTGGGTAGGTTGTATGTGTCCAGAAATTTATTCATTGCCTCTAGGTTTTCCAGTTTGTTGGCATATCATTCTTCATAATAGTCTCTATTGATTCTTTGTATCTTCTGTGTTTGTAATGTGTCCTTTTTCATTTCTGATTTTTATTTGGGTCTTCTCTCTTAGTCTAGCTAATGGTTTGTACATTTTGTTTATCTTTTCAAAAAACCAACTTCTCATTTTATCTATATTTTATCTCATTTTTAAGTCTCTATTTTAATTACTTCTGCTCTGATCTTTATTATTTCTTTTTGTTTACTACTTTTGGGATTAGATTGCTCTTGCTTTTCTAGTTCCTTGAAATGCAATGTTAGGTTGTTTATCGAAATCTTTTTATTTTTTTGACATAAGCACTTATTACAATAAACTTCTCTCTTAGTACTGTTTTTGCAGTATTCCATAGATATTGATATATTGTGTTCTATTTTCATTTGTTTCAAGGAATTTTTTATTTCCTGCTTAATATATTCTTGACCCATTGTTCATGGAGGACCATGTTGGTTAATTTCCATGTATTTGTACAGTTTTCAAAGTTTTGCTTATTATTGATTTCTAATTTTATTTCATCATAGTCTCTGTGGAAAATAGGATAATTTAGTCAGGCTCCCTTGGCTCAGGTCTGGTTGGGGGTCAAGCAGCACATTTCTTGTAAACAAGTTGTGTGGGTGGAGTTAGTGCACATGTGCACCAATGTATCTTTTTATTGTGTGTTCTGCAGTTTGTGAAGCAGGCTGGCCGGCAGAGCTTGTGTCAAAAAATAGAGCATGTTTACTCTGCTGGCAGCTGCTCAGTTTTTCTTTGGACTTTGCTGGTAGCAGTTGAGTTTCTGAGTTTCTCTTTGGACTGCCTAGTATTAGACGTGTGTGTGCTGAATAAAGACTATTCCTTCTTCAACCAAGGCTCCAAGGACCTTTTTGCCGATTACCTAGCTCATAGGCCTGCGTGTGAAGGATTTGTGAATGGGCTCAAGGGGTCTGTGAGCTCCAGACCCAGCCCTAGCTCTACATAGTCTGAAAAGATATTTGATTTTTTAATGTTGAGACTTGATTTGTGGCCTAACATGTGGTCTGTCCTGGAGAATGACTGATGTGCTGATGAGAAGAATGTGTATTCT
This sequence comes from Cynocephalus volans, assembly GCF_027409185.1. Lineage (NCBI taxonomy): Eukaryota > Metazoa > Chordata > Mammalia > Dermoptera > Cynocephalidae > Cynocephalus > Cynocephalus volans. The sequence goes on from NC_084465.1 coordinate 37,320,459, forward strand.
GAAGTTGTTGGATAAAATGGTCTGTAAATGTCTAAGTCCATTTTTATCTGTAGTGCAGTATAAACTGGAGATGGCCTATGGTGGAGGCAGAAGTGGGCTGGGGAGGGGAATGAGGGAAGGTGAACTCCCTGCCCTCACATAAGCACAAAGAGGAAAAAGGCCTCAGATACCAAGGGTAAAGGCATTCTAACATAAAGCCCACGAGATGAAGAAGTAAGCTGAACATCAAATTCTGCAGAACTGAACTACAAACATAAACAAAAATGATCCGTAGGATAGTTAGAAAGTGCCTTGAGCTAATTTCCACAATCCATTTTTTTCTGACTTTAATCCTTAGAATGACTCCTGTATATACCATCGTATAAAAAGTATGTGTAGCAGGTTCTGTTGGAACATACAATAAGTCAATTCTTTTTTATAAAAACAAACTACTATTAGGATTAAATAAAAGGTATTGATTTCTTCTTCCACAAAGGTGTTACAAATTCTGAGATTGTACTAAATTATATAGGTTAAAAAGCATTTCTCTGAGAAAAATAACTGCATGTTTGTCTCTCTTGCAGTTTAATTTTTAGAAAAAATTACTTAGGCAGCAGGAAACAATACTAGAGCCTATACAACCCAGCCAAATGATAGTAAATGTCAGATTCCATAGGGTTTAGTGAGGTGGAGTTGGCTAGGACATGCATGGCACAGTTCCAGAGAGAAGAGAGCAATGCAGAAAAAGAGCTCTAGACATCTACACAGGGATCCTCCTGAGCGTTTACTAAGTACTGACAGAGCATATTAAACTCTAAAGTGCGACAAAGAGAGACAGGGGAGTTGTAAACTGAACAATTTCTACCCAATTTCAAATCATTCCCCAGGACATTCAAACATTCATTCAATAGAATCCCCAGGACCAAAGATAGATGTTTTTACGTGTATGTATACACACACACACACACACACACACACACGTATACATGTATGTATGTATGTATGTATATGTGTGTATAGATACACATTATATCATCTTATATTTTCATTATATATTCATGATATACTATACATGTGTGTGTGTGCGTGTATATACTGTGTGTCTATAAACAGATTAGAGAGAGAGAGAGAATAAGCAGTTACCTATTTAACTCCAAAAGAAAAAGTCTTCTTTAGGTTACTGAATTACTCCCTGAATTTCTATTCATTCCACTGTTGTGTTTATAGGTTTCTTCTTTCAAACAAAAACATTCTGGGAAGTACCACTAAGCCATTAACACCTTGGCTTGGATGAGCTTCTGAGATCACGGAAGAAGGGCCCTGCTGACATGCTGGACAGAGAGAGGTATTTTACCCTGACAATCAGGGAGGACCAATTCTCCTGGCTCCAGACTACCCCTGTATCCAAAGGCATAGTCTTAACTCTACAAATGTCATTAGATTACAGTCATCACTAATGAAGAGACCTTAGGAACTGCAAAGTGCCATGTAATTAATGGCTAATTTTTAAATGGAGTTTTAACAGCATATGGTCATTAAGTTTTTATAATTCTTAAATTAGTTCAAAAATGAACAAGTCATCTTTTGACCACTTTTTATGTCTGCATGCCAGTCAGCCAGACTGATAAATTTTGAAACAGAGCCAACCATTTTTTGTTTCCTCCCAATCAAAATATTTTCTTTCTCATCTCATCTCATTCCATCTAGTCTAATCAATCTGCCTTCCGGTATATCTGAGCTTCTTACCACTTTCTGTGTGTAGTATATATTAGCAAAAAAACAAAAAAAAGTCATAAGTGCCCCCTCCAATATACCTCTAAAATTTTAAAAGGACATTATGCAAAGAAACATTTGATAGCATTGCTTTAAAAGTACATAGTTATTTAAAATTAAATAAATTACTAATAACGATATTATTTATTGAGTATGTGCTAGATGTCTGGCACGATTCTAACTTGTTTGATTTGCATACCAAACCTATGAGGAAAGTACTATTATTCCAGTACACACTTTGTGAATGAGGAAATTGAGATAAGGAAATTTTAAATAATGTTGACTAAGGTCATTTTTGTACTTAAAAGCCAAGTAGATATATTCATTGCATTTTTATTTCTCAGCATTTGAATTATTTATCTTGACAGAAAAATCCTCTCATACTAGAAATTGATAACTGTTAATTCTGTAAGAAGATAAAATAGTAGTTATCCTACAGCTAATTAAATTTAAAAGTGGAGACCATAGCATGATGTTTTCTTAATCTTCTTCCTAAAACTCAACTGCAGGCTGCTTTTATCCCTTAGGAAACCTGCAGTACATGGTGCCCATCACCACTCTCCTAAAGAACTTTCTCAGCAGAGGCAAGAAGCTCTGGCTATTTCCAACAGCTCTACGCTTAGAAAGGGCTGCTTTTCACAGGTTTAGTCTGACTCTGCCCTAACAGTAAGAAGAAAACTTTAAATAACTTTGATGAGAAACATTTCCACCAGCTACACAGTCTAGTCTCTCAAATCTTTAGTACATTTCCTCGTAGATAAATATCAGCATAATATTGAGAAAACTAATTTTGCAAACCATTGAGTAACTTTTGCCTGTTGAAAATTCTAATCTATTTGGAAAATTATTTCATGAATTATAATTTTAAGAGGGCTAAGAATACTACATTTATAGATGCTATAAATATTTATTTGTTTTTGTGTTTTGCTTTTAAATTTCTAAAGTTGTAGCATCATCATCTGTTTTCATTGCAGACCAGTGAGTGATCTGATTCAACACAGGCCTAAATTAGAAGTACTGCTGTACAAAACCTGCTGTTTCAGATTTGAAATAATTTAAAATATATTGAACAACAACTATGTAGTAAGCTCAATTCTAAGTGCTTTCTCGTATTTTATCTCAGTGTTTTCTCATACTTTATTTTTGTTTTTGTTTCTAACTACTCAAAGCCCCCAATTGCAGGCTGTTCCTCTTGTGAAACTGAAAGCAAAATAAAACTTACATACATATGAATAAAGTTTCTGGATATTTCCAGGAAATTTTTCACAATGGGAGTTTAGCTTCTATCTAAAATATTAGTATAAACTATTCCTATACTAGAGAACACTGGACAATCATTACCTGAAACTAAGTTTATCTACCACCTAAAATATTTAGTACAAATTGTTCTCAAACTAGAATGCACATTGGACAATCATTATCTATAATTTCCAGTCACTCTGGTCCCAGGGCCCAGGCTGGTTGGAAAAAAATAACCACCAATATCTCTACTTTCATGACATTATTCAAATCTCAGGAAAATTCTTCTCTATATCAGTTAACTCTGTATATTCAAAACAGGGTGACTGAGTCCAAACTGCTTAAATGTTTAAGAATTGTAGAAACTGATTTGGATTGTAGGGTGAATTTGAGTGGTAGAAACACTTAGGAAAGAGGAAAGACAAATTAGTTAACTTGTCAAATCCTTCCTCACAAAAAGTATGAATGAAATGCACTCTTGCATGAGATACTTCCCAATAGTACCAAGTGCCTACTTTTTTGCTTCTCATTTTGTTTTGGAAAATTTTCTGGAAATTGTCTCAGTTGTCTGGAAACAATTGTGTTTCCAGAGATATTCATGAATTAAGGCAATATTCGCAATATTTGCAAATGGCAGCTGGAGAATATTTTGCAATATTAAACAATTCTTATTACTATTTAAGTTGTATGTATGTAAGTCTAGAGGAATATGCATAAATGTAATGCTGATTATTTTTCAGACTAGATGAACATTGACCAGATGAATATTCCAATTGCTCCACATTCTTCCCAACAACTAGTATTGTGAGTTTTTGTTGTTGTTGTTTTGCCATTTTGGTAATGACTGAATTTTATTCATCAAGGGAAATGTATACAACAAAAGTTTTGCCTTAAATCTGGAAGTTTTTGCACCACACATGGCAGACTAAAGTTTGAATTGTTACTAGGTGAAATGGTCTTAAAGGTGGCCAGAGCTCTGACAGTCATCACAGCAATTCAAAGAAAACATGCAATATTTTATGAATCTACTTAAAGATGAAAAATCATGGGTAAACATATATCAAATTTGACCCACAACAACTTTCAGACATATGATAGGAATGCCAACTAAATGATGATAAAGGAGTTAAGTTTATTTAGACACAGTAAGTGTTGAGGGAAATAACACAAGATCATCAAGGAGCAAATTGTGGTCTTTGGTATAAAACAAAATTAATTTTGAATTTGTAATATCCAGAGTTATATGATATAAAGTGTTATGTGCTATTAATAATATTAGCAAACCTGTAAAAAATCCAAATCTAAATTTGGCAATTTCTCTTTTAAAAAGACTTATTTTTTTTTTAACTTAAAGAAAGTGTGTTCTTTTTAATCTAAAGAAATTGTACATGAAATACTCTAAAGTGATAGTCAATTAAAAACAGCAAAAAAAAGTTTGCATGACCACGAAGGAGAAGATTTATATACAAATAATCTTGAAACTATTTCTACAAAGACTATATTTCTGGCATTATAGATTAAGCTATAGTCTTTATTAAACAGAGATTTTAATAAATTAAGCCCCATTGAATAAGCTGTTTGCCATATCCAACTTCCCGTTTAGGTTTCCGCCATGGTTCAAGTGAAAACAAACCATAGGTTGGCCAGTAAGTAATGACTTCAGGGTTATTCCAAAACAAACAAACTATAATTTGGGTGGATCACATCCATTCTTTCTTTCTCTCTCTCTCTCATCAAAAATAGCAGTTGAGACTCATCAAGAGAAGCCACGGTTGGCATAGGCCTGCTGAGGGGTGATGAGGAAGGGCCTGTGCAATTAGAGAAATGAGAGTGAGGTGGTGAGGGAAGAGCAGGGAATTCACTCAGAAACAGATAAAGATGGAAAACCATGTAGCTTCGTAAAGAGCTCTTGTAAGAGAGCAGGATCTGAGGTTGATTCTCATTCATATCCTCAATGTCTTACAGATATTAGGTACTCAAAATTGTCTAATAAAGGAATAAAAACAGATTTAATTTAAAAAGCAAATCGCAAGTCCTCCAACCCTCCAACTTCACCAACCTGAGTTTAATAATACCACAAGTTGAATCATGCTGGAGGGAAGAAAAGAGAGAGAGAATTGGAGGTGGGTTAGAACTGAACAGAAAGAAAAGATTTCTAGCAGTCCTAGCTTACAGTAGCGGTTCTCAAAACTGAGTGCACATCAGAATCACTTGGGGGGCTGGTTAATACACTGATTACTGTGCCTCATCCCCAAGTTTCTCAACCAGTACATCAGGGATGGAGCCAAGAATGTTCATTTCCAACAAGTTCCCAGATACTGTTAATGATTCTGGCCAAGGACCTTATATAGAAAACCACTGGCTTAAGGGAGTGCAGGTGGGGGTGGTGGGGAGATAAAAGAAATAGAGAAGACCAGGAGAATTATAATTGGCCTCATAGATAAACAGGCATTAAATTATGATAATTTGTCAGAATAATTAAGAGGCTATGACTGATAATTTACAATTGGTTGGTAAAGTGTGATTATTATTACTGTTTTAAGCAAGTAGAGTTAAGATGACCATACGTCTACATCTGTCTGGGAGAGTATTGATTTTGTCCTGTAGCCCAGCATAATAATTAATAGTACTCTGTTTCTCTCTCAAGAGTGCCCCAATTGGAACAATAAATTATATGGTCACAACCTTGGGTTGAATGTCCTGCCAAAACTTAGTCCCCACTGTGACAGTGTAAAGAGGGTGGGAAGTCCTATTATGGTAATTGAAAAGTGGGGCCTTGAAGAGGTGATTGGATTGTAGGACCATGCCATAGTGAATGATTAAAAATGATGGTCAGGGGCGTGGTTCTGAGGACTTTAAAAGAAGAGAGAAGAGAGTCTGTCTCTTGCTGTCTCTGCTCCACCATTTTCACAATGTGGTACCCTCCTATCACTGAAGTCACCACCAAAGAAAGCCTTCACCAGATGTGTTCCCTGGACTTTGGACTTCCTAGCCTCTGAAACTCTAAGCAATAAATGTCGTTTTCTTTATAAATTACCCAGTTCCAGGTATTTTTTTATAAGCAATAGAAATGGACTAATATAGTCACATTACTTACAAGAATGAAATATAAAATGTATGCAAGCTGGAAGGAGTGCTTCTACTCAGTCTGTCTAGGCAAGAGAACGAATGAGCTGGTGGAAAGAAGCAACAAAGATTTATATACTTAATATCCCTTTAAAGGATCTTTGAAAAGTACTGAATAGCAGACACTGCTCAAGAAAGAGAGACAGTACTCTGTAAACCAAGCAGAGAGAGAAATGAGTGCCAGAACTGGAGCCAGGATGATTAATGGCTGGATTTTTCTTAGCTCAGGGAAAAGTTACAGGTTTTGGTGGATAGGCCTTCTCAGGACACACTTATACAAAGGAAATAAATATTAATCTCCAGATATTTTCACTAAGGACAGCTGAGAGAGTTCGGGAAGGACTCTGCTTTTTCCACAAGCATCCCAGGGAATTCAGATCCATGCCATCCACTAATCATACTTTGAAAAACACTTTAAAAAGCATGGACAAGGTCTGATATGCTACTCTTCCTAGTAGCAATGACATTTTAAAATATTAACCCCAAGGAATGATTTGATAATAGAAGAAACTCAGAAATCAACTGACTGTACACAGATGCTCCTCTTCTCCACATAGAGAAGACTGAGGTAGGTACAAGATCTCAATTCCATTTGTCCAGCACTAGAACAGGAAAGTAGGCTGGAAGGAAGTCATCACAGCAGACAAGCCTGGGAATCAGAGCATCTTGACTACCTCACCCCCTTCATGAAATGAGAAGTTCTCTAGTACTGTCAGCAAATCATGATGGGAGGACCTGTGAATTACTTCCATAAAACCCCTCAGGTCCAAGGACATAAAATATTGTCAGTGGGGTTGGGGTAGTCCTCCAGTGTTGGAGATATAATAGCATTTTATAATCTGAAGGCACTTTTATGCCATAACTTGAAATTTCCTTTATTCAGTAGAATTTACATAATCTGTAACAAAGCTCCCTCCAACTTAATTGCTTTTTCTTAGTAACATAACATTTGCATGACTCAATTTTGACATCTTAAGAAAGTCTGCATAAATATGCATTTTGCATTGAATTTATGATATAGCCATGCTGAATGTATCCTTGACATTGTGTCACCTTCTTGGTCATATGTTAACATTATAATGGTATTTACTACAAAATTGCATTGATAGCATCTTAATAACACTGTGACAGCATTTTAGTTGCAAAGTGGATATTAAAAACACACTGACAAAAATTACTTGAAGGAAACAAAAATACTACTGAATAGGCCTTCAACATAATCATCACAGATTTTAGAAAACAATTTAACTATTTGAAGGTTAGCCGTTCATTCTGGATCAATGGCAAAAAAAGGACTGAATTTTACTTAGAAAGACTTCCTCACAAATTATAGAAAGAAAATTTGGCTGTCTCGGGATGCAGTACACAATCTAGAATCTCCTGCTTTTATTTTCAAGTACAAGGCAATATTATTACCCCTCTTCTGTGAGGAGCTGCCCGAAATCGCCATTACAAGATGGCGCTGATTTCCGGTGGAGGGCAGGGCTGCTCGGTAACACGCCTGGGCCGATTAGGCAGCCACCAATAAGGTAGGAGCACGTCCTAGGCGAGGAGCAGTCTCTATATAAAGGGCGCGGGTTCCCTCGCTCGGGGTCTCCATTTTTGGCAAGCTTATGCTCTCCCTCTCAAGATGCATTAAAGCTGATCTGCAGAAGGATCCTTTGTGTGCCGCGTCGTTCTTGCTGGCGAGACGGTAGCACGGGACATTTGGTGCCGAAACCCGGGAACTTGTGTCATCGTCAGCACCTTCGGAGACCCCCTGGAGACAGGGAGGATTCAGAACTGCAGGAGGGTAAGTTCGGAGAGGTATGCCTGTTCTTGGTCTGGGGTTAATCCGGTTGGTTTAAAAGGTTTTGAAATCGCCCGTTGGTGTGGTCAGACTGACGTAGATAAGCAGCTGCACCAGAGACCTGTGTGAGCCTCTAGTATGTAAGGGAACGGCGCGTCTCACAGCGCCTCCCACGGAGTGGGGCGCGTTATGGGTTCCACTCAGTCCATGGTTACCGCGTTAGAGGCCGTGCTGAGACAACGTGATATAAAGGTAGGGGGCCGTGTGCTCAAAAATTTTGTAAAAGAGGTAGATCGTGTAGCGCCGTGGTTTGCTTGTTCCGGCTCCTTGACTTTGAGCTCTTGGAACAAACTAGGCAGAGACCTTGACCGCAAGTACGCGGAGGGAGACCTCCGTCAGGGCACCAAGACCATTTGGAAGTTTATTAAAAATTGCTTAGAAGATGAGGGCTGTAAACCGGTAGTGATAGTAGGGCAAAATACATTAGAGGAGGTCCAAGACAGCATGTCAGAAACTGAACGGAGTGAGAGGATGGGTACCCGCAGGAGGAGAGACGTCTCCCATAAGAAAAAGGGCCCTCCCGGTAAGTCTACGGACGAGGGAGAGATTCTAAAACAACAAAGTGACACTCCCGGCACATCTGCCGGTAAAGGAGGGATTTCAAAACCCAGACAAAAGTTGGAAGGGAAAGAAGGAGGCCTCTACCCTATGCAAGAGCTGGGGGCCTTAAAACAAGAATTAGAAGATTTAAATCTGGATGAGTCCGACTCCGATCCCCTCAGCCCTAGTGAGGAATCCGATTTGGAGGAGGAAGCTGCCAGGTACGAGGAGGAGAGATATCATCCCGACAGGCGGCGGAGACCACTCGGGGAGTGGAAATGCCGGCCGCCCCCAGTGGCCCCCGCACGGCCTGCGCCTTCGGCGCCTCCTCCTTACGTGCAGTCTTCTAATCCCTTCTCATTCCTCTCTGATAAAGTGAGGAAAAAGGTTCAAGCTGCCTTCCCAGTTTTTGAGGTTGAGGGCGGAGGGAGAGTTCATGCCCCCGTCGAGTACACCCAAATTAAGGATCTAGCAGAGGCGGTTAGAAAATATGGTGTAAATGCCAATTTTACTCTAGTACTGTCCAATTTGGCCATAGTTGCTCGAATGCCTAGATGGATTCCTGTCCCAGTAGAAGCTCCCAATACTATG